>NC_135615.1:4542500-5142500 GCF_053574225.1 Canis aureus | reverse complement strand
CGGGTTGGGTAAGCATTAGGGTTAGGTTAGGGTACGGGTTAGGGTTAGGGTTTTAGGGTGAGGGTTAGGGTTAGGGTATGGGTTAGGTTAGGAATACGGTTTTGGGGTAATGTTAGGGTTAGTTTAGGGTTAAGGTACGGGTCAGGGTTAGGGTTACTGTTAAGGTTAGGGTACGGGTTAGGGTTAGGGTTAGGGTTATGGTACGAGTTAGGGTTAGGTTTAGGGTACAGGTTAGGATACTGGTTGGGTAAGGATTAGGGTACTGATTAGTGTTAGGGTTCGTGTTATGGTTTGGGTTAGGTTGAGGGTTTGGGTTAGGGTACGGGTTAGGGTGAGAATTAGGGTTAGGGGTTGGTTTAGGGTTAGGGTTAGGTTAAGGGTTTGGGTTAGGGTATGGGTTAGTGTTAGGTTTAGGGTAAGGTTAGGATATGGGTTAGGGTTAGGGTAGGGTTAGGGTTAGGGTTAGGGTTAGAGTACGAGTTAGGGTTAGGGTTAGGGTACGAGTAGGGTACGTGTTAGGTTTAGGATTAGGTTTAGGGTAAGGGTATGGGTTAGGGTTACGGTTAGGGTATGGGTTACGGTTAGGGTTAGGTAAAGGGTTGGGTAAGGATTAGGGTTAGGTTTAGGGTGAGGGTTAGGGTTAGGGTTAGGGTACGGGTTAGGGTACGGGTTAGGGTACGGGTTAGGGTTAGGGTTAGGGTATGGCTAATGTTAGGATTAGGGTTAGGGTTAGGATTTGGGTACAGGTTCGTAAGGATTCGGGTTAGGGTTAGGGTATGGGTTAGGCTTAGGGTAGGGTTAGGGTAAGGGTTAGGGGTTTGGGTTAGGTTTAGGATTAGGGTTTTGGTTAGGGTATGGGTTATGTTTAGGTTACAGGTAGGGTATGGGTTAGGGTTAGGTTAAGGGTACGGGTTAGGGTTAGGGTTTGGTATGGGTCAGGTTTAGGGTACGGGTTAGGGTTAGTTTTAGGGTAAGGGTTAGGGTTAGGGTAGGGTACAGGTTAGAGTTAAGGTACGGGCAGGGGGTTAGGGTATGGGTTAGGGTTAGGGTTAGGGGACAGTTTAGGGTATGGGTTAGGTTACATGTTGGGTAAGGGTTAGGGTTAGGGTTAGATACTGGTTAGGGTTAGGGTTAGTGTTAGGGTTAGGTAACGGGTTGGTAAGGATTAGGGTTAGGTTAGGGTATGGGTTACGGTTAGGGTTAGGGTTAGGTGTTTGGGTTAGGGTTAGGGTAATCGTTAGGGTTAGGGTGGGGTAAGCTTCGGTTTAGGGTTAGGGTTATGGTTAGGGTACGGGTTGTGGTTAGGGTTAGGGTAAGGGTACGGGTTAGGGTTAGGGTACGGTTTGGGTAGTGGTTAGGGCTAGGATTAGGTTTAGTGTTAGCGTTAGGTAACGGGTTGGGTAAGCATTAGGGTTAGGTTAGGGTACGGGTTAGGGTTACGGTTTTAGGGTGAGGGTTTGGGTTAGGGTACTGGTTAGGTTAGAAATAGGGGTTTGGGGTAAGGTTAGGTTTATTTTAGGGTTAAGGTATGGGTCAGGGTTAGGGTTAGGGTAAGGGTACGGGTTAGGGTTAGGTTTACGGTTAGGGCACATGTTAGGGTTGCGTATGGGTTAGTTTTAGGGTTAGGGTTAGGGTTCGGGTTAGGGTTAGGGATTAGGGATTAGGGTTAGCGATAGGGTTATTGTTAGGGTACGGTTTAGGTATAGGGTTAGGGTACGGGTTAGGGTACTGGTTAGGGTTAGCATACCGGTTAGTGTAGGGTCAGGGTTAAGGTGGGGTATGCTTAGGGTTTGGGTTAGGGTTAGGGTTAAGGTTAAGGTACGGGTTAGGGTTAGGGTTAGGGATAGGGTTAGGTTACGGGTTGGGTTAGGGTTCGGGTTAGGGTTAGGTTTAGGTTTTGGGATGGGGTTAATGTTAGGGTTAGGGTTATGGTTTGGGTCAGGGTACGGGTTATTGTTAGGGTACGGATTAGGTTAAGGGTTAGGGTTAGGATGTGGTTTAGAGTTACAGTAGGGTTAGGGTTCTGGTTAGGGTTAGGGTATTGGTTAGGATTAAGTTTAGGGTTAGGGTTAGCATATGGGTTAGGGTTAAGGTGAGGTTTAGGGTACGGGTTAAGGTACGGGTTAGGGCTAAGGTTAGAGTATGGGTTAGGGTTAGAGTACGGGTAAGGTATGGGTTAGGGTTACGGTTAGGGGTAGGTTAAGGGTACGGATTAGGGTTAGGGTTAGGGTACGGGTCAGGGTTAGGGTACGGGTTAGGGTTAGGGTACTGGCAGGGTTAGGGTTAGTGTTAGGGTTAGGGTACGTTTTAGGGTACGGGTTAGGTTCCGGGTTGTGTAAGGGTTCGGGTTAGGGTTAGGGTTACAGTTAGGGTACAGGATAGGGTTAGGGTTAGGGATAGGGTTAGGTTTAGGTTACGGGTTGGGTAAGGATTAGGGTTAGGGTTAGGGTACGTTTAGGGTTAGGGATTGGTTTAGGGTTAGGGTTAGGTTTAGGGTCCGGGTCCGGGTTAGGGTTAAGGTACGGGTTCTGGTTATGGTTAGAATATGGGCTGGGTTAGGGTAAGGGTTAGGGTTAGGGTACGGGTTAGGGTTAGGGTATGGTTTAGGGTTAGGGTTAGTTTTAAGGTACGGGTTAGAATTAGAGTTAGGGTACAGGTTAGGGTTAGTGTCAGGGTTAGTGTAAGGGTTAGGGTTAGGTTTATGGTTAGCGTTATGGTATTGGTTAGGGTTAGGGTTAGGGTTAGGGTACAGGTTGGGTAAGCGTTAGGGTACGGTTTAGGGTTAGGTTTAAGGTATGGGTTAATGTTAGGGTTAGGGTTAGGTTTGGTTTAGGGTACGGGTTAGGGTTAGGTTATGATTTAGGGTTAAGGTTAGGGTTAGGGTACAGTTTAGGGTTAGGGTTAGGGTTTGGGTTATTGTATGGGTTGGTGTTAGGGTTAGGGTAAGGGTTAGGGTTAGGTTTAGGTTTAGGGTTACGGTATGGGTTAGGGTTAGGGTTAGGGTACAGGTTAGGTTACGGATTGGGTAAGGTTTAGGGTACGGGTTAGGGTTCGGGTTAGTGTATAGGATAATGTTAGGTTTAGGGTTAGGGTTAGGGTACAGGTTAGATTAGGGTACGGTTTAGGGTTTGGGTTAGGGTTAGGGTACGTTTTAGGGTTAGGATTAGGGTTAGGGTACAGGTAATGGTTATGGTTAGCGTTAGGGCTAGGTTAAATGGTACAGGCTAGGTTTAGGGTATGGGTTAGGGTTAGGGTTAGGGTACAGGTTAGGGTTATGGTTTTGGGTTAGGTTGTGTTTAGGGCGAGGTTTAGGGTACTGATTAGGGTTAGAGTTAGGGTTAACGTTAGTGTACAGGTTAGGGTTTGGGTTAGGATTAGGGTACGGTTTAGGGTTAGGATTAGGGTTAGGGTACGGGTAATGATTATGGTTAGGGTTAGGGCTAGGTTAAACATACAGGCTAGGTTTAGGGTATGGGTTAGGGTTAGGGTTAGGGTTAGGGTACGGGTTAGGGTTATGGTTTTAGGTTAGGTTTTGTCTAGGACGAGGTTTAGGGTACTGATTAGGGTTAGAGTTAGTGTTAACGTTAGTGTACGGGTTAGGGTTAGGGTTAGGGTTAGGGTTAGGATTAGGGTTAGGGTAAGGGTGAGGTTTAGGGTTAGGGTTAGGGTAAGGGTTAGGTTACGGTTTGGGTAAGGTTTAGGGTTAGGTTTAGGGTACGTGTTAGGGTTAGGGTTTGCGTTAGGGTTAGGGTTAGGGTAAGGGTTAGGGATAGAGTACGGGTAGAGTTAGGGTTAGGGTTAGGGTTTAGGGATAGGGGTTTGGGTTACATTTAGGGTTTGGGTTAGGGTTAGTGTACGAGTTAGGGTTAGGGTATGTGTAGGGTATGGGTTATGGTTAGATTTAGGTTTAGGTTAAGGGTTCAGGTTAGGGTTAGGGTTAGGTACGGGTCAGGGTTAGGGTATGGGTTAGGGTTAGGTTTAGGGTTAGGGTATGGGTACGGGTTAGGGTTAGTGTTAGGTTTTGGTGTTTGGGTTAGGGTTAGGTTTAGGGTTAGGTTACGGTTAGGGTTAGGGTACGGGTACGGGTTAGGGTTAGGGTACGGGTTATGGTTAGCGTACGGGTTAGGGTTAGGATCTGCGTTAAGGTAAGGGAACGGTTAGGTTTAGGGTTTCGGTTAGGGTATGGGTTAGGATTTGGTATGGGTACGGGTTAGTGTTAGGGTTCGGTTATGCTTAGGGTTAGATTAGGTTTAGGGTTAGGGTTAGGGTACGGATTAGGGTTAGGGTAAGGGTACGGTTTAGGGTTAGGGTTAGGGTACAGGTTAGGGTTTGGGTTAGGGTTAGGATTAGGTTACGGTATGGGTAAGGTTTAGGGTTAGGTTTAGGGTACGTGTTAGGTTTAGGTTTTGCGTTAGGGTTAGGGTTAGGGTAAGGGTTAGGGATAGGGTACGGGTAGGGTTAGGGTTAGGGATAGGGGTTTGGGTTACGTTTAGGGTTTGGGTTAGGGTTAGTGTACGGGTTAGGGTTAGGGTACTTGTAGGGTACGGGTTAGGGTTAGGTTTAGGTTTAGGTTAAGGGTACGGGTTAGGGTTAGGGTTAGGTTTTGGGATTTGATTAGGGTATGGGTTAGGGTTTGGTATGGATACAGGTTAGTGTTAGGGTTCGGTTACGCTTAGGGTTAGATTTAGGTTTAGGGTTAGGGTTAGGGTGTGGGTTAGGGTTAGGTTACGTTTAGGGTATGGGTTAGGGTAGGATTAGGGTTAGGGTAAGAGTACGGTTTAGTGTTAGGGTTACGTTCAGGGTACGGGTTAGGGTTGGGTACGGATTAGGGTTAGGGTTAGGGTTCGGGATAGGGTTAAGGTTAGGGTTAGGGTATGCTTTACGGTTAGGGTTATGGTGAGGGCTGGCATATGGGTTAGTGTTAGGTTAAGGGTTCGGGTTAGGGTTAGGGTTAGTGTATGCATCAGGGTTAGGGTACGGGTTAGATTTAGTGTTAGGGTTTGGGTACGGGTTAGGTTCAGGCTTCGGGTTAGGGTATGGGTTAGGGTTAGGGTACGGGCAGGGTTACGGTTAGGGTTAGGCTACAGGTTAGGGTTAGGGTTAGGGTACTGTTTAGGGTACAGGTTAGGTTACGGGTTGGGTAAGTGTTAGGTTTAGGGTTAGGGTACGGGTTAGGGTTAGGGTACAGGTTAGGGTTAGGGTTAGGTTACGGATGGGTAAGGATTAGGGTTAGGTTTGTACGTTTTAGGGTTATGGTTAAGGTTAGGGTTTGGGTTAGAGTGAGGCTTAGTGTTATGGTACAGGTAAGGGTGAGGGGTAGGGGTTTCAGTTAGTGTTAGGGTTAGGGTTAGTGTTAGGGTTAGGGTTAGCGTTAGTGTATGGGTTAGGTTTAGTGTTAGGGTTAGGGTACGGGTTAGTGTTAGTGTTAGGTTTAGGATTCGGGTACACTTTAGGGTTAGAGTACGGTTAGGGTTAGTGTATGGGTTAGGGTTAGGGTTAGGGTTAGTGTTAGGGTTAGGGTACGGGTTAGGGTTCGGGTTAGGGTTGGGGTTAAGGTTAGGGTACGGGTGAGGGTTAGGGTACGGGTGAGGGTTAGGGTTAGGGTTCGGGTTAGGGTTAGGTTTAGGGTTAGGGTTAGGGTTAGTGTTACTGTTAGGGTTAGGGTACGTGTTAGGGTTAGGGTTAGGGTTAGGGGTTTGGGTTAGGGTTATTGTTAGCCTTAGGGTTTGGGTTCGGGTGCGGGTTAGGTATAGGGTACGTGTAGTGTACGGGTTAGGGTTTGAGTTAGGGTTAGGGTAAGGGTATGGTTAGGGTTAGGTTTAGGGTTAGGGTACAGGTTCGGGTTATGGTTAGGGTACGGGTTTGGGTTTGGGTTAGGGTTAGGGTATGGGTTAGGGTTAATGTTATGGTTCGGGTTTAGGGTTAAGGTAAGGTTAGGGTTTGGTTTAGGGTACGGGTTACGGTTAAGGTATGGGTAGGGTACAGGTTAAGGTTAGGTTTAGGGTTAGGGTAAGGGTTCAGGTTAGGGTTAGTGTTAGGGTATGGTTTTGGGTTAGGGTACAGGTTAAGGTTAGGGTTAGGGTTAGGGTACGGTTTAGTGTACGGGTTAGGTTACGGGTTGGGTAATGTTTTAGGGTTAGGTTAGAGTTCGGATATGGGTTAGGTTTTGGATAAGGTTTAGGGTTCGGTTACAGGTTGGGTAAGGAATGGGGTTAGGGTTATGGTATGGGTTAGGTTACGGGTTAGGTCACAGGTTAGTGTTAGGGTATGGGTTAGGGTTAGGGTTAGGGTATGAGTTAGGGTTAGGGTTAGGGTATGGGTTAGGGTACTGGTTAGGTTAAACTTTGAGTAATGGTTAGGGTTAGGGTTAGGGTATGGAATAGGGTTAAGGATAGAGTTAGGGTTTGCGTCAGGGTTAGGATTAGGGTTAGGGTTATGGTACGGGTTAGGGGTTTGGGTTAGGTTTAGGTTTAGGGTTAGGGTTAGGATACGGGTTAGTGTTAGGTTACAGGTAGGGTACGGGTTAGGGTTAGGATTAGGGTTAGGGTAAGTGTACGGGTTAGGGTTAGGGTTAGGTTTAGGGTTAGGAATAGGGTACGGTTTAAGGTAGTGTATGGTTTAGGGTACAGTTTAGGGTACGGGTTAGGGTTAGGTTTCGTGTTAGGCTACGGGTTAGGGTTTGGGTTATGGGCAGTGGTCGGGGTAGGTGTAGGGTTAGGGTTAGGGGTTACAGTTAGGGTCAGGGTTCAGTTTAGGGTTACGGTACGGGTTAGGGTTTGGGTTAGGGTACAGGTAGGGTATGGGTTAGGGTTAGTGTTAGGGTTAGTTTAAGGGTATGGGTTAGGGTAGGGTTAGTGTTAGGGTTAGGGTTAGGGTACAGGTTAGGGTTAGGTATGGGTTAGAGTTAGGGTTAGGTGTAGGGTAAGGGTACATGTTAGATTTAGGGTTTGGGTTAGGATTAGGGTACACGTTAGGGTTAGTGTAAGGGTTACGGTAAGGGTTAGGGTTAGGGTACGGGTAGGATACGGAGTAGGGTAGGGGTTTCGGGTAGGGTTAGTGTTAGGGTTAAGTTTCGGGTTAGGGTTAGGGTTATGGTTCGGGTTAGGGTTAGGGTACGGGTAGGATACGGAGTTGGTAGGGGTTTCGGGTAGGGTTAGTGTTAGGGTTAAGTTTCGGGTTAGGGTTAGGGTTATGGTTCGGGTTAGGGTTAGGGTACGGATAGTGTACGGGTTAGGGTTAGGGTACAGGTTAGGGTTAGGGTTAGGGTACGGGTTAGGTTTAGGGTACGGGTAGGGAACGGGTTAGGGTTAGGGTTAGGGTGAGGGTAAATGTACGGGTTAAAGTGTTAGGGTTATGCTACGGGTTAGGGTACGGGTTAGAGTTAGGGTTAGTACGGGTTAGGGTTAGGTTTAGGGTTACTGTTAGAGTTAGGGTACGGGTTAGGGTTAGGGGTTTGGGTTAGGGTTAGTGTTAGGTTTAGGGTTAGGATTAGGGTACGGGTTAGGTTGAGGGTACGGGTAGGGTATGGTTTAGGGTTAGGGTTAGGATAAGGGGTTAGGGTATGGGTTATGGTTAGGGGACAGATTAGCGTTAGGTTTATGGTTAGGGTTCGGGTTTGGGTCAGGGTACGGGTTAGGTTATGGGTTGAGTAAGGGTTAGGGTTAGGGTTAGGGTTCGGGTTAGGCTTAGGATTAGGGTTTAGGGTTAATGTTAGGGTACTGGATAGCGTACGGGTTATGGTACGGGTGAAGCTACGGGTTAGGGTTAGGGTACGGGTTAGGTATGGGTTAGGGTAGATGTTAGGGGTAGAGTTAGGGTACGGGTTACGGTTAGGCTAGGGTTAGGGTTAGGATACAGGATAGGGTACGGGTAAGGTTACGGGTTGGGTAAGGTTAGGGTGAAGGGTAGGGTACGGGTAAGGGTTAGGATTAGGGTACGGGACAGGGTTAGGTTTAGGGTCAGGGTTAGGTTTAGGGTTAGGCTACGGGTTAGGGTTAGGGTTATGGACAGGGGTAGGAGTTGGTGTAGTGTTAGGGTTAGGTGTTAGGGTTAGGGTCAGAGTTAGGTTCAGGGTTAGGGTACGGGTAGGGTTAGGGTTAGTGTACGGGTAAGGTACGTGTTAGGGTTAGGTTTAGGGTTAGTTTAAGGGTATGGGTTAGGGTACGGGTTAGGGTTAGGGTATGGGTTAGGGTTCAGTTTGGGTTACGGTATGAGGTAGGATTAGGGTACGGGTAGGGTACAGGTTAGGTTTAGGGTTAGAGTTAGGGTTAGGGTACATGTTAGGTTTAGGGTTCGGTTTAGGGTTAGGGTACGCTGTAGTGTTAGGGCACGTGTTAGGGTTAGGGTAAGGGTTACTGTACGGGTTAGGGTCGGGGTTAGGGTAGGGTTAGGGTTAGGGTTAGAGTACGGGTTAGGGTTAGTGTTAGGGTTTGGGTTAAGGTTCAGGTTATGGTTAGGGTTAGGGTAGGGTTCGGGTTAGGGTTAGGGTTAGGTTACGGGATAGGGTTAGGTTTAGGGTTTGGGTTAGGGTTAGGGTATGTGTTAGGGTTAGTGTTAGTGTTAGGGTATGGGTAAGGGTTAGGGTTAGGGTTAGTGTTAGGGTTAGGTTTTAGTTGAGTAAGGGTTAGGGTTATGGTTAGTGTATGGGTTAGGTTTGGGATAGGGTTAGGTTTAGGTTCGGGTTAGGATTAGGATTAGAGTTAGTTACCAGTTAGGGTTTGGATTAGGGTTAGTGTTAGGGGTTTGTGTTAAGGTTAGGTTTAGGATTAGGTTTAGGGTACGGGTTAGGGTACAGTCTAGGGCTAGGGTCAGGGTTAGCGTTAGGGTTAGGGTTAGTGTTAGGGTACAGGTTAGGGTTAGGGTTAGGGTTAGGGTTAGGATTAGGTTTAGGGTTAGGGTTAGTGTTAGGTTTTGTTAGGGTAAGGGTTAGGTTTAGGGTTAGAGTACGGATAGTGTTAGGGTTAGGGTTAGGGTAGTGGTTAGGGTTAGGGTTAGGGTATGGGTTAGGGTTAGGTTTAGGGTTAGGGTTATGTTTAGGTTAATGGTACGGGTTAGGGTTAGTGTTAGGGTAGGGTACGGTTAAGGGTTAGGGTACGTGTTAGGGTGAGGGTTAGGGTACGGGTTAGGGTTAGGGTTAGGTTTAGGGCTAGGGTTAGGGTACGGGTTAGGGTTCGGGTTAGGTTTAGGTATGCGTAGGGTTACTTTTAGGGTTCGGTTAGGTTTAGGGTATGGGGTAGGTTTAGGGTTAGGGTACTGTTTAGGGTTAGAGTTAGGGTTAGATTTAGGTTACGGTTACGGTTTAGGGTTAGGGTTAGGGTTAGGTTTAGGGTTAGGGTACCGGTTATGGTTAGGGATAGGGTTATGGTACGCTTTAGGTTACAGGTTAGATTACAGGTTAGGTTTAGGGTTCGGGTTAGGGTTAGGGTACCGATTAGGGTTTGGGATAGGGTTAGGGTATGGGTTACATTACGGGTTAGGGTATTTTTAGGGTTAGGTTTAGGGTTAGGGTACGGGTTAGAGTTAGGGTACGGTTTAGGGTACTGGTTAGGGTTAGGGTACGGGGTTGGTCACGGGTTAGGTTATGGGTTAGGGTACGAGTAGGGTCAGGTTTAGAGTTAGGGTACACTTTACAGTTAGGGTATGGCTTAGGGTAAGTGTTATGGTATGGGTTGTGTACAGATACGGGTTTGGGTTAGGGTTGATATGGGTTAGTGTACGGGTTAGGAACGGGATAGAGTTACGGTACGGGTTATGGTATTGGTTAAGGTACAAGTTAGGGTATGGGTACCGGTTAGGGTTAGGTTAGGGTATGGTTTAGGGTATGGGTTAGGGTTAGGTTAGGGTATGGTGAGGGTTAGGGTTTAGGGTTAAGGTTAGGGTTAGGGTTAGGGTTAGGTTAGGGTTAGGTTTAGGGTTCGAAATAGGGAAAGGGTTAGGGGTTACGGTTTGGGTAAGTTTAGCATTAGGGTACGGGTTAGAGTATGGGTTAGAGTATGGTTTAGGTTTAGATTTAGGGTTAAAGTTAGGGTATGGTTTAGGGTTAGGGTTAGGTTTAGGGTTAGGTTTAGTGTTAAGGTTAGGTTTAGGGTTAGGGTAAGTTACGGGTTAGGGTTAGTGTTAGGGTACTGTTTAGGTTCAGGGTATGGGTTTGGGTACTGGTAAGGGTTAGGGTACATGTTAGGGTACGGATTAGGGTACGGGTTAGGGTACGGTTTAGGATTAGGGTATGTGTTATAGTTAGATTTAGGGTGGGGTTTGGGGTTAGGGTTAAGGTTATGGTACGGATTAGGGTTAGGGTTAGGGTATGGGTTAGGGTACAGGTTACGGATAGGGTTAGGGTATGGGTTAGGGTTAGTGTATGGGTTGGGTTAGGGTTAGCGTTAGGGTACATGTTAGAGTTAGGTTTAGGGTTAGGTTTAGGGTTAGTGTATGGCTTAGGGTTAGGGTTAGGGTTAGGCTATGGCTTAGGGTTAGGTTTATGGTTAGGGTTAGGGTAAGGGTTAGGATTTGGGTTAGGTTTAGGTTTATGGTTAGGGTTAGGGTTAGGTTTTGTTTATGGGTTAGGGTTAGGTTTGGGGTTAGGGTACAGGTTAGAGTTACGGTACTGATTAGGGTACGGGTTAAGATACGGTTTAGGGTACGGGTACCAGTTAGGGTTAGGGTTAGGTATGGTTTAGGGTATGGGTTAGGGTTAGGTTAGGTTAGGGTTAGGGTTTAGGGTTAGGGTTAAGGTTAGGGTTAGGTTTATGGTTAAGTTAGTGTTAGGGTTAGGGATCAGATTAGGAATTCGTTTAGGGTTTAGGGTTAGGGTTAGTTTAGGGTTAGGTTACGGATTAGTGTATGGGTTAGGGTATGGTTTAGGTTTAGGGTTAGGGTTAGTGTATGGGTTAGGGACGGGTTAGGGTTAGGGTTAGGTTACGGGTTTGGGTTAGGTTTAGGTTTAGGGTACGAGTTACGTTATGAGTGGTGAGGGTACGAGTTAGGGTTAGGGTTTTGTTTAGGGTACGTGTTAGTGTTAGAGTTAGGGTACGGGTTAGGGTACAGTTAAGTGTTATTGTTATGGTATGTGTTAGGGTACGGGTTAGGGTACGGGTTAGTGTATGGTTTAGGGTTAGGATACAGGTTAGAGTTAGATTTAGGGTTAGGTTTGGGGTTAGGGTTAGGTTTAGGGTACGGATTAGTGTTAGGGTTAGGGTCTGGGTTAGGGTAAGGGTTAGGGATAGTGTTAGGTTACGGGTTAGGGTTAGTGTACGGGTTGGGTTGGGGTTAGGGTTAGGGTACGTGTTAGGGTTAAGTTTAGGGTTACGGTACGGCTTAGGGTTAGGCTTATGGTTAGGGTTAGAGTAAGGGTTAGGTTACGGATTAGGTTTAGGTTTACGGTTAGGGTTAGGATTAGAGTTATGGTACGGGTTAGGGTTAGGTTTAGGGTACTGTTTATGGTTAGGGTTAGGTTTAGGTTATGGGTTAGGGTTAGGTTTAGGGTTAGTGTATGGGTTAGAGTTACAGTACGTGTTAGGGTATGGGTTAAGGTACAGGTTAGGGTACGGGTACCAGTTAGGATTAGGGTTAGGGTACCGTTTAGGCTATGGGTTAGAGTTAGTTTAGGGCAGGGTTAGGGTTAGGGTTAAGATTAGGGTTAAGGTTAAGGTTAGGGTTAGGTTAGGGTTAGGGTTAGGGTTCGGATTAGGGATAGGGTTAGGGGTAAGGGTTAGGGTAAGTTTAGTTTTAGGTTACAGGTTAGAGTACGGGTTAGGGTACGGTTTAGGTTTAGGGTTAGGGTTAGGTTACAGGTTAGAGTTAAGGTTAGGGTTAGGGTAGGTTGGGGTTAGGGTGGGTTAGGTTACGGGTTAGGGTTAGAGTTAGGTGTAGGTTTAAGGTACGAGTTACGTTTCGAGTTATGGTACAGTCAACTCTCAGAGTTGAGCTTATGTCCTGTACCTCCCACAATCTGCCTGTACGGTTTGCTTCCACAGCATTTCGTTCTATGCGGTAGAGTAGCGCAGTGAAAACCAAGTATCTGCGTTGTCAATTTTGCGACTACCGGTCACCTTCCTCCAAGTGATGCACACTCCTTTGGATGAGCTTATGACTTGTACCTCCCACATGCCGTCCGCCTGTATGTTTCACTTTCAAAGACATCGTTCGATACAGGACACAAGTTTTGTGAGAGGCAAGTGTCTCTTAGCTCCATCCAGCGACTTCGGAGGAATTCCTCCCTCAGATGGGAGCTACATACTAACTTCCAAACCTGAGTACCAAATTGAAAGCTGTCTCTCTGGGGAACTTCCTTCTGCGATATGACCTGACACGCGGTCCTTCCCAGTTCCATCCTCACTAGACATTTTACAGAAGCTCATGGGACGCAAGGGGCAAGCCGCAGGCTTCAATGGTGTGTCTCCAGGTGCAGTAGAGAGGTATTCATGGAACGTCCTGACTTCCAATGCTACGTTGTCACGGCGATAAGAAAGCAGCTAGTAGAAAGCTGGTTTCGAGGCATGCTTCGTTTTGAGAGCTGAGCTTAGGGCAGGACCCTCCCGCATCCTGCCTGCCCATAGACGTAGCTACTAACATCCTTATGTTAGGTACTGGGGAAAGGTTGTGAGAAAAGCATGTGGAAGCCTCAGGCCTGTATTCACGTGTATCTGAGTTGAATACAGCGATTTCCAATGGTCTTCTTCAATTAGAGTGTAGCTAGGTTCTAACTCCCATGTATGAGTGAGTAGCAGACATCTGCCTCCCAGGCATACACACTTCTGAGAGTTGAGCTTATGACCTGTACCTCCCACTTCCTGCCTTCAGGTACACTTCGCTCCTAACAGGTCTAGGCTCGATGCGTGACTGAAGTGTTGTGAGAGCTAAGTGGAAATCTCGGCCCACAAGACTAGTGCCTCCAAGCTCAATCCAGCGATTTTCTAGTAATTCCTCTCTTAGACTGGTTCTACATACTAAGTTCCATACTAGCTAATTGAACCCTGCGGCCAAAGGCAACTTACATCCGAGAGTTGAGCTCACACACAGTTCCTCACATTTCCACACTGCCTGCAGAATGTGTTTCAAACATCTTCACCAGAGACATTTGTCAGAAGCTTATGAGATGCAAGTGGAATAATGCAGGCCTGCAAGGTGTCTCCAGGTGGAGTAGAGTGGTATTCTTGGAACCTCCTGAGTTAGAATACTGCTACATTCACACAGCCATAAGAACGCAGCTAGTTGAAAGCTGGCTTCTAGTCATGCTTCCTTGTGAGAGTTGAGGTGAGGGCAGAACCCTCCCGCAACCTGACTGCCTGTAGACATAGGTCCTAACATCCTTATGTTAGGTGCTGGAAGAGGTTGTGAAAAGCATGTGGAAGTGACAGGCCTGTACTCACGTGTATCTGAGTTCAATACAGCGATTGCCAACGTCCTTGTTCAATTAGAGTGTAGCTCGCTTCTAGCTCCCATCAATAAGTGTCTAGCAGACATTGGCCTGCAAAGCATACACACTTCTGAGAGTTGAGCTTATGGCCTATACCTCCCCCATCATGACTGCCTGTATGGTCTGCTTCCACAGCATTTTGTTCTATGCGGGACAGTAGCAGAGTGAGAACCAAGTGTCTGCCTTGTCAATTTCATGCCTAGTGGACACCTGCCTCCAAGGCATGCACACTCCTTTGGATTGAGCTTATGGCTTGTACCTCCCACATGCTGACTGCCTGTATGCTTCGCTTCCAAAGGATTCTGTTCGATACGGGATGCAAGTTTTGGGAGAGGCAAGTGTCTCCTAGCCCAATCCAGTGACTTCTGAGGAATTCCTCCCTCAGATGGGAGCTACATACTAACTTCCAAACCTGAGTACCTAGTTGAAAGCTGTCTCTCTGGGGAACTTCCTTCTGTGAGATGAGTTGACACGCAGACCTTCCCAGTTCCACACTGCCTGCAGATGGAGTTAAGAACATCCTCACTAGACATGTTTGTCAGAATCTCATCGGATGCAAGGGGTAAGCTGCAGGCTCAAATGGTTGTGTCTCCAGGTGCAGTAGAGCGGTATTCATGGAAAGTCCTGACTTCCAATGCTGGTACGTTCTCACAGCCATAAGAACGCAGCTAGTAGAAAGCTGGCTTTGAGGCATGCTTCCTTTTGAGAGCTGACCTTAGGTCAGGACCCTCCCACATCCTGACTGCCTGTAGACGTAGCTGCTAACATCCTTATGTTAGTTGCTGGGAGAGGTTGTGAGAAAAGCATGTGGAAGCGTCAGGCCTGAACACACGTGTATCTGACTTGAATACAGTGATTTCCAACGGCCTTCTTCAATTAGTGTATAGCTAGTTTCTTACTCCCATGTATGAGTGGGTAGCAGACATCTGCTTTCCAGGCATACACACTTCTGAAAGTTGAGCTTATGGCCTGTACCTCCCACATCCTGCTTGCAGGTACACTTCGCTGCTAACAGACCTAGGCTCGATGTGTGACAGAAGTGTTGTGAGAGGCAAGTGGAATGTGCCGGCCCACAAGACTAGCATCTCCAAGCTCAATCCAGCAATTTCTGAGTAATTCCTGTCTTAGAGTGGTGCTATATACCACATTCCATATGTGAGAAGCTAGCTGAATGACTTGTCCAAAGGCAACTTACTTCTGAGATTTGAGCTCACACCCAGTCACTCACATACTGCCTGTAGAATGCGTTTCGAACATCTTTACCAGTGACGTTTGTCAGAAGCTTGTGAGACGCAAGTGTAAAAATGCAGGCCTGGAAGGTGTTTACAGGTGCAGTAGAGCAGTATTCATGGCACCTCTTCACTTCGAATGCTGCTACATTCTCACACCAATAAGTATGCAGCTAGTTGAAAAATGGCTTAACCCCTATCCCTTAACCTAACACTAAAACCTAACCCTAACTCTAACCGCTCACCATAACCCCTAACCCTAACCCTAATCCTAAGCCCTAACCCTAACCATAACCACTAACCCTAACACTAACCCATAACCCTACCCCTATCCCTAACCACTAACCCTAACCCTAACCCCCTAACCCTAACCCCTAGCCCTTACCCTAACCCCAACACCTAACCCTAACCCAAACCATAACCCTAAGGCAACCCTAAGCCTATCCCTAACACTAACCCTAACACAACTCTAACTCTAACAACTAACCCTAATCCCTATCACTCACCCTAATACCTAACCCTAACCCTAACCAGCTAAGCCTAAGCCTAACCCTAACCCTATCCCTAAACATAACCGAAACACTAACCCGTAACACTAACACACCCACTATCTCCCAATGCTAAACCTAACTCTAACCCTGAGCCCTAAATCTAAACCTCAAACACTAACACTAACCCTAAACGTAATCCCTAACCCAACCCAAAACCTAACCCAAACCCTAACCCCTAACACAAAAACTAAATCTAACCCTTACCATAACTCTAACACTAACGCCGAAACCGAACATAAGCCCTAACCTGACCCTAACACCTAAACTTTAAAAAAATTTTTTTTTCCTACCACCTAACCTTAACCCCAAGCCTAACCCTAAATCCTAAACGTAATCCTAAAACCTGACACTAACCATAACACCTAACCCTAACCATAACTCTAACACTAACCCTAGAAAAGTAACCCTAACACTAAACATATCCCTCTCACACTAACCCTAACCCTCACACTAAACCATAACCTGGAAACCCAAACTCTAACCCTAAACCCTAACACTAATGCTATCCCAAACACATAACCGTAACCCTAACCACTGACACTAACCTTAAGACCTAAACCTAACGTCTAAAAGTAACACTAACAACTTATCCTAACACCAAACCCTAACCTTTAAACCCTAACCATTATGTTAACCCTAAACCTAGCCCTAACACTAACCCCTTCACACTAACCCTATCCCCCTAACCCTAACCCTAACCCGCTAACCCTAACAACCCTAACCATAACCCTAACAACTCTAACCCTAAACCTAAGAACCCTAGGCCTAAACTTAACAACCCTAACCCTAACACTAATAACTCTTAACCTAACCCTAACAACCATAACCCTAACCCTAAAACTAACCCTAACGCTAACCCTAACCCCTAAACTAAAACCTACACTTCACCCTACCCCTAACCCTAACCCTAATGATCACCCCTAACCCTTATGCTAACATTAAACACTAAAACTAACCGTGACCCCTAACCCTTAAAACTAACCCGTACCCTAACTCTAACCCGTACACCAACACGTAACCTAACCCTAAACCTAACCCTAACCGTAACCCGTAGCCTAACCCGTACACTAACCCGTACCCTAACCCTAATCCAAAACGTAATCCTAACCCTAACCCTATCCAGTACCCTAACTCTAACCGTAACCCTAACTCCCACCCTAAACCGTACCTAAACCCTAACCCTAACCCAAACCCGTACCCTACCCTAACCCTACCCGTAACCAAACCATAACCCTAACCCATACCCTAACCTAACACTAACCCTAACCCTAAACCATACCCTACACCTAACCCTAACCCGTAACCTAACCCATACCATAACCCATAACCTAACCCTAACCCTTAACCCCAACCCTATCCCTAACACTAAACCTAACCCTAACCCATACCTGAAACTTAACCCGTACCCTAAACCTAACCCATACCCTTACTCAGACTGAAACCCTAACCCTAACCAAACCCTAAACCATACCCTAACCCTAACCCTAACCCTAACCCTAACACTGACCCATACCATAACCCGTACCCTAACAATAACCCTAAACCTAACCCTAACCACTAACCCCTAACCCTAAAAATAACCCTAACCACAAACCGTACCCTAAACCGTACCCTAACACGTACCCTAACCCGTACCCTAAACCATACCCTAACCCGTACCCTAACCCTAACCCTGACCCTAACCCGTACTATAACCTTAACCCTAAGAACAACCCTAACCCTAACCATAACCCATACCCTAACACGTACCCTAACCCTAACCCATACACGAAACCAAACTCTAACCCGTACCCTAACGCTAACCCTAACACTAAGCCTAACACCTAACGCTAACCCTAACTCTAATCGTAACCCTAACTTAACCCTAAACCTAATCTTAACCCTAACCCATAACGCTAAAACTAACCCGTACCCTAACCTGTACCCTAACCAGTACTCTAACCCGAACGCTAACCTGTACCCTAAACTGTACCCTAACCCTAAACCTAACCAGTACCCTAACCTTTAAACCCTAACCCATACCTTAAACCGTGCCCTAACCTGTTTCATAACTCTAACCACTACCCTAACCCTAACCCGTACCCTAACCGGTACCCTAACACTAACCCATACCCTAACCGGTACCCTAACACTAACCCATACCCTAACCCTAACCCTAAACCTAATGCAAACCCTAACCCTAACCATACCCTAACCCCTAACCTAACCCTAACCCTACAACTATGCCTAACCTATAACCTAAACCTAACCCTAAACCTAAGCCTAAATAGTAACCTAATCCTATCCCATATCCTAACCATAACCCTAACCCTAACACTAATCCTTATCCCTAACCCTAACCCTAACCCTAAACCTAACCCTAACCCCTTATCCTATCCCTAATTCTAATCCTAACCCTAACCTAACCCTAAAACTAAACCTATCCCTAACCCTAACCCTAACCTGTACCCTAACCCTAACCCTAACCTAACGCTATCTCTAACCCTAAAAGTTACCCTAACCCTAACCTTAACCCTAACCCTAATCCAGACCCTAAGCCGTACCCTTACCCTAACCATAAACCATTCCCTAACGGTAAACCTAACCCCAAGCGTAACCAAAAACCTAACACTAACACGTAAACTAACTATAAACAGTACCCTAACCTGTACCGTAACCCATACACTAACCCTAAGCCTAAAGCTTAACCGTACCCTAACCCGTACCCTAACTCTAATCCTAACACATACCCTAAACCGATCCCTAACCCTAAAACGTACCCTAGCCGTAATCCTAACCCCAAACCTAAACCTAAACCTAACCCTAAACAATAAACTAACCATAAACCGTACCCTAACACGTGCCCTAACCCTAACCCCAACCCTAACCCTAACCCTAACCCGAACCCTAACCCATACCCTAACCCGTACCCTAAACCTAACCCGTACCCTAACCCCTACTCTAACCCGTAACCTAACCCTAAACTTACCCTAAACAAAACCTAACCACTAAGCCCAACCCTAACCCTAACCCGTACCCTAACCCTAACCTGTACCCTAACCAAAACCCTATCCCGTAACCAAACCGGAACCCTAATCCTAACCCGTTCCCTAACCCGTAACCTAACCGGTACCCTAACCCGTAACCTAACCCTAACCCTAAACCTAACCCTAACCCTAAACCTAACCCTAACCCTAAGCCTAACCCGTAACCTAACACCTACTCTAACGCATACCCTAACCCTAAACTTACCCAAAAACAAACTCTAACCCCTAACACTATCCCGAATGCTACCACAAACCCTAACCCTAACCTAACCCTAACCCTAACACTAACCCTACCCCTAACCCTAACACTAAGCTGTTCACGTACCGTAACCCATAACTTAATCCGTGCCCTAACCTGTACCGTAACTCTAATCCGTACCCTAACCCTCACCCTAACCCGTACCCTTACCCTAATCCGTACCCTAAACCTAACCCTACCCTAACCCGAACCCTAACCCTAAAATGAACCCTAACACGGAACCTAACCCTAATCCTAAAACTAACCCTAACCTGTAACCTAAACCTAACCCTAACACTAACCCTAAACAGTACCCAAGCCTAAAACTAATCCTTACCATAAGCCGAACCCTAACCCGATCCGTAACCCGAATTCTAACCCTAACACGTATCCTCACCTGTAACCTAACCGGTACACTAACACGTAACCGAAACCGTACCCTACCCCTAAACCTCACCCCAAAACGTACCGTTATTCTAACTCCAAACCTAACCCTAAAAGTAAACCTAACCGTATCCCATAACCTAATCCTAACTCTAAACCTAACCTGTACCCTAACCACTACTCTAACCCATACACTAACCCTACCCTTACCTAACCCTAACCCTACCCTAAACCATACCCTAACCCTAACCCTAAGCCATACCCATACCCTAATCTGTACCTTAACCCATACGCTAACCCATACCGTAACTCTAACCCCAACTCTAACCCTAACACTAATCCTAACCCTAACCCATAACCTAACCCTAAACTAACCCTAACAAGTAACCTAAATCTAACCCTAAAACTAAACCTAAACACTACCCTAAACCTAACCCGTACCCTAACCCTAAACCTCACCCTAAACCCTAACCATAACCTAAACCTAACCCTAACCTGAACCCTAACCGTAAACCTAACCCGTAACCTGATGCCTAACCTGTACCCTAACAATTCCCTAACCCTAATCCTAACCCTTAACCGTACCCTAACCTGTAACCTAACCCTAACCCTAACCCGAACCTGAACCCTAACCATACCCCTAACCCTTAACCTAAACCTAACCATAACCATAAACCTAAAAAGTACCCTAACCCTAACCCGTACCCTAACCCTAACCCTAAACCTAACCCTAACACATACCATAACCATACCCCGTACCCTAACACTAACCGTAAACCCAACACTACCCTCACCCGTTCCTTAACCCGTATTCTAACACTAATCCTAACCAGTACTCTAACCCTAACCCTAACCCCAACACTTATCCTAACCGTAAGCCATACCCTAACCTAAACCGTACCCTAACCCGTGCCCTAACCCGGACCCTAACCCATACACTAACCCTAACCCTAACCCTTAACGGTACCCTAAGACATATCCTAACCCTAACCCTAACCCGTTCCCTAACCCGAACCCTAACCTGTACCCTAACATGTAACCTAACCAGTACACAAATCCTAACCCTACCCCGAACCCGTATCCTAACCCTAACCCTAACCCCAACCCTAAACATAAACCTAACCCTTCCCCTAACCCGTACCATAACACTAACCCTAAACCTAACCCGTACCCTAACCCATACTCTAAACTGTACCCTAACCCTAATCCTTAACCCTATCCCTAAACCTCAACCTAACCCTAACCCTAACCGTACCCTAACCCTAACACTAACGCTAACCCTAAACCTAACCCCTATCCCTAATCCTACCTTAACCTAACCCTAACCCGTACCCTAAACAGTACCCTAACCATAACCCTTACTGGTACCCATACCCTAAACCGTACCTTAACCCGTAACCTAACCCATACCGTAACCCTAACCCTAACCCTAACCATAACCCTAACCCGTACCCTAACCCTAATCTGTACCCTAACTCTAACCAAAACCTAACCCTAACCATAACCCTAACCCATACCCTAAGCCGTACTCTAACCCATACCCTAACTCTAACCCCTAACCATATCCCTAAACCTAATCCTAACCCTAACCGTAACCTAACCCTAACAGTAACGCTAACCCTAACCCTAACCCCTATCCCTAATCCTACCCTAACCTAACTCTAACCCATACCGTAAACTGTACCCTAACCCTTACCCTATCCGTTACCCGTACCCTAACCCGTACCTTAACCCGTACCCTAACCCGTACTGTAACTCTAACCCGTACCCTAACCTTAACCCTAACCTAACCCGTAAACTGTCTTGTACCCTAACGCTAAACCGTACCATAAGCGTACCGTAACTCTAACCTAAAACTAAACCTCATCCTAACCCGTACCCTAACCCGTACTCTAACCCGTACCCTAACGCTAACCTTAGCCTAACCCTAACCCTAACCCATAAACCTATCCATAAACGTAACCATAACCCTAACCCTTACCCTAACCTAAACCTAACCCTAACATAACCCTAACCCCTACCCTAACCCTAACCCATACCCTAACCCTAAGCCGTACCCTAAACCTAACCCTAACCTGTACCCTAACCTGTACACTAAACATAACCCATACCCCATCCCATAACCTAAACCGTTCCCTAACCCATAACCTAACCTGCACCTGAACACTAACCCTAACCCTAACCACAACCCTAACCCGTATGCTAACCCAACCCCTTAACCGTACCATAACCCGTATCCTAACCTTAACCCTAACCAGTACCCTAACCCTAGCCCTATCCCTAAACCTACCCTAACCTTAGCCCTAATCCTAACCCATAACTTAAACCTAACCCTAACACTAAACCTAAACAGTACCCTAACACTAACCCTAACCCGTACCCTAACCCTAACCCTAAACCATTCCCTAACCCTAACCATAAACCGTACCCTAACCCTAACCCGTACCCTAAACCTAACCCTAACTAAACGCATACCCTAACCCTAAACGTAACCCGTACCCTAACACTAACCCTAACCCTAACCCTAAACTGTACCCTAACCCTAAACCGGACCATAACCCGTACCCTAACCCTTACCCTTACACTAACCGTAACCCTAACCCTTACTGTACCCTAAACCAGCCCCTAACCATAACTGTAACCAGTACTCTAACCGTACCCGACCCATACCCTAACCCATAACCTAACCCGTACACTAACCCTAAACCTAAACCAAACCTGCACCATAACACTAACACTAACCCCAACCCTAACCCTAACCCTAAACCTACCTGTACCCTAACCCGTACTCTAACCCGTACCCTAACCCTAACCTTAGCCTAACCCTAACCCTAACCCCTAAACCTATCCCTCAACCTAACCCTAACCCTAACCCTAACCTAAACCTAACCCTAAACCTAACCCTACACTAACCTAACCCTAACACGTACCCTAAACCGTACCCTAAACTAAACCTAACCTTAAACCATACCCTAACCCTAAAAGGTACCCTAACCTAACCCTAACCTGTACCCTAACCCTTACATTAAACCTAACTCGTACCCTAACCCGAACCCGTACCTTAACCCGTAACCTAAACCGCACCCTAACTGTAACCTAACTCGTACTCTAACCCTAACCCTAAACCTAAACCGTACCCTAAACCTAACACTAACCCCAACCCTAACCCTAACCCTAATTCTAACCCGTACCCTAACACTTACCCGTACCCCAATCTGTAACCAAACCCATACTCTAACCGGTATCCTACCCTAACCTTAGCTAACCCTAGTCCTAACCCCTAACCCTATCCCTAATCCTAACCCTATCCTTACCCCTAACCTAACCCTAACACAAACCCTAACCCTAACCCTAACCCTTACCCGTACACTAACCGTAACCGTACCTTAACCCATAACCTAAACCGTACCCTAACCCGTAACCTAACCTGTAACGTACACTAACCCTACCCTAACCCTATCCCTAATCCGTACCCGAGCCCTAACCCTAAACCTAACACGACGTACCCTAACCCTAAACCTAACCCCAAACCTAACCCTAACCCTAACCCATACCCTAACCCTAAACTGTACCCTGCCCATAACCTAACCTGTTACCTAACCCGAACCCTTAACCGTACCAACACCAGCACCCTAACCCTAACCCTAACCCGTACACTAAAGCGAACCCTAACCCTAATCCGTACCCTAACCCAAACCTAAACCGTAACCTAACACGTAACCTAACCTGTACCCTAACACTAACCCTAACCCTAACTCTACCCTAAACTGTAGCTTAACCCTAACCCGTACCTTAACCCGTAACCTAAACCATACCCTAACCTTTAACCTATCCCGTACCCTAACACCAACCCTAACCCTAAATCTAAACCTAACCCTAATTCTAACCCGTACCCTAACACTTACCCTAACCCATACCCTAACCCATGCTCTAGCATGTACCCTACCCGAACCTTACCCTAACCCTAAACCTAATGCCTAACCATATCCCTAATCCTAACCCTAACCCTAACCCTAACCTCACTCTAACCCTAACCTTAACCCTAAACCTAACCCATAACCTAACCCTAACCCTAACACTTACCCTAACCCATAACCTAAACCTAACCCTAAACCTAACCCTAAACAGGACGCTAACCCTAACCCTAACCTGTACCCTAAACCTAACCCTCACCCTAACCATAAAACTAACCCTAAGCCGTACCCTAACCCTTACCCTAACCCTAAACCAAAACATAACCCGTACCCTAACCGTAACCCGTTACCTTAACCCGTACCCTAAACCTAACCCGTACCATAAACCTAACCTACCCTATCGCGTACCCTAACCCATACCCTAACCCGTAACCTAAACGGTACCCTTACCCTAACCCTAACACTAACCCATACCCTAACACTAACAGTAACGCGAACCCTAACCCTAACATAACCCTAACCCTAATTCTAACCCGTACCCTAACACCCATACCCTAATCTGTAACCAAACCCATACTCTAACCGGTACCCTACCCTAACTTTAGCTAACCCTAGTCCTAACCCCTAACCCTATCCCTAATCCTAACCCTATCCTTACCCCTAACCTAACCCTAACACAAACCCTAACCCTAACCCTAACCCTTACCCGTACACTAACCGTAACCGTACCTTAACCCGTAACCTAAACCGTACCCTAAACCGTAACCTAACCCATACCCTAACTCTAACCATAACACTAACCTGTACTCTAACCCTAACGCTTCCCCAACCCTAACCCTAACCCTAACCTTAATCCTAATTCTAACCGGTACCCTAACTCTTACCCTAACCAAAACCCATACCCTAACCCATACTCTAACCTGTACCCTACCCTAACCTTACCCTAACACTAACCCTAAACCTAACCCATAACCTAAACCTAACCCTAACTTAACCTGTACCCTAAACCTAACCCTAACCCTAAAGCTAAACAGTACCATCACCCTAACACTCACTCGTACTCTAACACTAACCCTAAACCTAACCCTTACCCTAACCTGTACTCTAACCCGTACCCTAACCCTAAACTTAAGCTTACCCTAACTCTAACCCGTAAACCTATCCCTAAACCTAACCCTAAACCTAACACTAACCAAAACCTAACCCTAACCCTAACCCTAAACCTAACCCTGAGCAGTACCCTAACCCTAAACTGTAACCTAAACCTAACCCTAACCCGTACCCTACCAGTACCCTAAACCTAACCTGTACCCTAAACCTAACCCTAACCCAAACCCATACCCTCACCCGTAGCATTACCCGAACCCGTACCTTTACCCATAACCTAAAACATACCCAAACCCGTAACCTAACCCGTACCCTAAATCTAACCATAACCATAACCCGTACCCTAACCCTAACGCTAACCCGAATCCTACCCTAACCCTAAACTTAAACCTAATTCTAACCCGTACCCTGACACTTGCACTAACCTTAACCCATACCCTAGCCAGAACCCTACCCCTAACCCGTACCCAAACCAGTAACATAACCCGTACCCTACCTATAACCTAACCCCTACCCTAAACCTAACCCTAACCCGAACCCGTACCCTAACCCTAACTCCAACCCTAACACTAACCTGAAACCCTAACCCGTACCCTAACCCTAACCCTAACCCGTACTATAACCCATAGTCTAACCCGTACCCTAACCCTAATATTACACAAGCCCTAACCCTAACTCCTAACCCTATCCCTAATCCTAACCCTAACCCTAACCATAACCTAACCCTAAACCTAACCCTAACCCTAACTCTAACCCGTACCATAACCCTAACCCTAACCCTAACTCTAACCCGTACCATAACCCTAACCCTAACCCCTAACCCCCAACCCTAACCGTTACACTTACCCTAACACTACCCGTACCCAACTCTAACACATACACTAACCAGTACCCTAACCCATACCACAACCCGTTCACTAACCCTAACCCTTACCCTAACCAGTACCCTAAACTGTACCCTAACTTTAACCCTAACCATAACCCTTACCCTAACACTACCCTAACCCTAAACCGTAACCTAACCAATACCCTAACCCTAACCCTGACAAAAACCCCTAACCCCTAACCCTAACCCTAACCCTAACCTGAAACCTAACCCTAACCCTAACCCCTAACCACAACCCGTACCCTATCCCGTACACTAACCCTAAACAGTACCCTAACCTTAACCCTAAACCTAACCAGTACACTAACCCGTAACCTATCCCTAACCCATACCGTCACCTGTACCCTAACCCGAACCCATACCTTTACCCGTAACCTAAACTGTACCCTAAACCGTAAACTAACCCATATCCTAACTCTAACCATAACCCTAACCCGTACTCTAACCCTCACGCTGCCCCAACCCTAACCCTAACCCTAACCTTAACACTAATTCTAACTGGTATCATAACTCTTACCCTAACCATAACCCGTACCCTACCCTAACCTTACCTTAACCCTAACCCTAAACCTAACCTGTAACCTATACCTAACCCTAACCCTAACTTAACCCGTAACCTAAACCTAACCCTTACCCTAAAACTAAACAGTACTCTCACCCTAACCCTCACTCATACCCTAACCCTAACCCTAAACCTAACCCTAACCCTAACCTGTACTCTAACCCGTACCCTAACCCTACCTTAGGCTAACCCTAACCCTAACCCGTAAACCTATCCCTAAACCAAACCCTAATCCTATCACTAACCTAAACCTAGCCCTAACCCTAACCCTAAACCTAACCTTGACTCGTACCCTAACCCTAAACCTTACCCTACCCCTAACCTTAACCCTTACCCTAACCAGTACCCTAAACCTAACCCGTACCCTAAACCTAACCCTAACCCAAACCCGTACCCTCACCCGTACCATTACCCAAACCCGTACCCGTAACCGTACCTTAACCCGTAACCTAAACCGTACCCTAAACCGTAACCTAACCCATACCCTAACTCTAACCATAACACTAACCTGTACTCTAACCCTAACGCTTCCCCAACCCTAACGCTAACTCTAAACCTAACCCTAACCCTAACCCATACCCTAACCCTAACCCGTACCCTAACCCATAGTCTAACCTGTACCCTAACCCTAACCTTACACAAGCCCTAACCCTAATTCCTAACACTATCCCTAATCCTAACCCTAACCCTAACCATAACCTAACCCTAAACCTAACACTAACCCTAACCCTAAACCCTAACCCTAACCCTAACGATAACCCGTACCATAAACCTAACCTTAACACCTAACCCCCAACCCTAACTGTTAAACTTACCCTAACCCTACCCGTACCCAACTCTAACCCATATCCTAACCCTAACCCTAACCCGTTCACTAACCCTAACCCGTACCCTAACCCGTACCCTAAACTTTACCCTAACCTTAACCCTAACCATAACCCTTACCCTAACCCTAAACCGTACACTAACCAATACCCTAACCCTAATCCTGACAAAAAGCCCTAACCCCTAACCCTAACCCAAAGCCTAACCTGAAACCTAACCCTAACCCTAACCCCTAACCACAACCCGTACCCTATCCCGTACACTAACCCTAAACAGTACCCTAACCCTAACCCTAAACCTAACCAGTACACTAACCTGTAACCTAACCCTTACCCGTACCCTAACCCTTACCCGTACCCTTACCCGTACACTAACCCTAACACGAAACCTAACCCTAATCCGTACCCTAAACTGTACCCTAACCCGTACCCTAACCCGTACACTAAACCTAACACTTACCCTAACCCTAACCATTACCCTAAACCGTCCCCTAACCCATCCCCTAACCTGTACCCTAACCCTAATCGTACCCTAAACCTAACCCTAACCCGTACCCTAAACCTATCCCTTACCCTAACCTCTACCCTAAACCCTAACCCTAACCCTAACCCGTACCCTAACCCATACCCTAAGCCGAACCCTATCCGTACCCTTACCCATACCCTAACCGGTACCCTAACATACCCTAACCCTAACCCCTAACTCCTAACCCTAACCCTAACCCCTATCCGTAATCCTAACCCTAACCCTAAACTGTACCCTAGCCCTAATCCTAACCCTAACCCTAACCCTAACCCTTACCCAACCCTTCCTCTAACCTTAACCCATATCCTAACACGTAACCAACCCTAACCTGTACCCAACCCGTACCATAAACCTATCACATACTCTAACCCGTACCCTAACTCTAACCCTAAAACAACCCTAACACTAACCCTAACGCTAACCCGTACCTAACCACAACCCTCCTCCTAACCCTAACCACTAACCTCTAACCCTTAGCCGTACTTTAGCCGTACCCTAACCCATACCCTAACCAGTACCCTAACACGTACCCTAACCCTAAACACTAACCCCTAACCATAACACTGACCCTCACCCCTAACCTTAATCCTAACCCTAACACTTACCCGTACCCTCACCCTAACCCTAAACCCAAACCCCTAACCCTAACCCTAAACTGTACACATAACCTAACCCGTACCCTAACCCATACCCTAACCCGAACCCTAAGCCTAACCAGTACACTAAACCGTACCCTAACAAGTACCTAACCCTAACCCTACCCTTAACCTGTACCCTAAACATAACCCGTAGCCTAACCCTAACCCTAACCCTAACCCGTACACTAACCCGTACACTAACACGCACCCTAACCCTAACCCCTAACCCCTAACCCTAACCTTAACCCTAAACCTAACCCTAATCCTAACTCTAAAACTTACCTGTACCCTAACCCTCACCTTAACCCCTAACCCCTAACCCTAACGCGTACCCTAAACTGTACCCAAACACGTACCCTAACCCTAACTCTGTCTCTAAACCATACCCTAAACCTAGCAGTACCCTAACGCTAACCCTAACCTTAACCCGTACCCTAACTCATACCGTAACCCGTACGCTAACCCATACACTAACACGTACCCTAAAACTAACCACTAACCACTAACCCCTAACCCTAATCTTATCCCTAACCCCTAACCCTAATCCTAACTCTAAACCTTACCCGTACCCTAACCCTAATCCAAACCCCTAACTCTCACCCGTACCCTAAACTGTACCGTAACCCGTACCCTAACCCCAACCCGTACCCTAACCCTAACACCTACCCAACCCTAACCCGTACCCTAGCCCTAACGCTAACCCTAACCCGTACCGTAACCCATACCTTAACCCATACCCTAACCCTACCTGTACCCTAACCGTTCCCTAACCCGTACCCTAACCCTTACGGTAACCCTAACCCTAACCCTAAACCTAACCCTAACCTGTACACTAACCCTAACCCGTACCCTAACCCTAACCCTAACCATAACCCTAACCTGTATTCTAACTCGTAACCTAACCCTAACCTTACCCTAAACCTTACCCGTACCCTAACCCTAACCCTAAACCTAACCTGTACCCCATCACTAATTTTAACCCTAAACCTAACCTGTACCCTAGCCCTAACACTAACCCGATCCCCTAACCCTAACCCGTACCCTAAACCGTACCCTAACCAGTACTCTAACCCTAACCAATACCCTAATCCTAACATGTACCCAACCCTAATCCATACCCTAACCCTAACCCTGACCCGTACCATAACGCGTACCCTAACCTGTACACGAACCCTAACCAGCACCCTAATCCGTACACTAACCCATAGCTTAACCCGTACCCTAACCTGTACGCTAACCCATACCAGGACCTGTATCCTAACCGGGACCATATCACGTACCCTAACCCTAACCCTAACCCAAACCCTAACCCTGACTCCTATCCCTAATCCTACCCCTAACCCTAACCCGTACCCTACCCTTAACACTAACCCTATCCCCTAACCCTAACCCATACACTAAACCATATCCTAACCTGTACCCTAACCCTAACCCGTACAATAACCCTAACCCGTACCCAACCCTAACCCGTACCCTAACCCTTACCCGAATCCTAACCCGTATCGTAACCCGTATGCTAACCCTAACCAGTACCCTAACCCGTACCCTAACCCGTACCCTACCCTAACCCGTATCTAACCCATACCTTAACCCGTACCCTAACCCGTACCCTAAACCTTACTAACCCTAACCCTAAACCTAACCCTAACCTCTATCTCCTAACCCAAACCCATACCATAAACCTAACCCTAACACGTACCCTAACCCCAACCCATAATCTAACCCTAACCCTAACCCGTATCCTAAACCTAACACTAACCTGTACACTAACCCTAAACCGTACCCTAACCCTAACCTTACCCTAAGCCTAACCCGTACCCTAACCCTAACCCTATCCCAACCCAACCCATACCCTAACCTTAGCCCGTACCCAAACATGTAACCTAACCCTAAACCAACCCCAACCCACACCCTAAATCTAACCCATACCCTAATCCGTACCCTAACCCTAACCGTAACACCAACCCTAACACTAACCCTAACTCTAACCAGTATCTAACCCTAACACTAACCCCTAGCCCCTAAACATAACCCGTACCCTAACCGTATCCTAAACCATACACTAACCCTAACCCGTACCCTAACCCGTACCCTAACCCTAATCCTAAACCCTAACCCCTAACCCTTACTCATACCAGAACCCGTACCCTAACGCTTACCCTAACCCTAACCAGTACCCTCACCCTAACCCGTACCCTAACCCTAACCCATACCCTAACCCGTACACTAACCCTAACACTTACCCTAACCCATACCCTAAACTGTACCCTAACACAACCGTAACCCTAACCCTAACATTAACCCATACCCTAAACCTAACCCGAACCCTAACCCTATCCCTAACCTGTACCCTTTTTTTTTTTTTAAATTTTTATTTATTTATGATAGTCACAGAGAGAGAGAGAGAGGCAGAGACACAGGCAGAGGGAGAAGCAGGCTCCATGCACCGAGAGCCCGATGTGGGATTCGATCCCGGGTCTCCAGGATCGCACCCTGGGCCAAAGGCAGGCGCTAACCTGCTGCGCCACCCAGGGATCCCCCTAACATGTACCCTAACCCGTACCACAACACACTAACACATACCCTAACCCTAACCACAACCCCCTAACCCTAACCCTAACCCAAAGCCCTAACCCAAAGCCCTAACCCAAAGCCCTAACCTTAATCCAAACCCTAACCTTTACCCAGACCGTAACCCTAAACCTAACCCCTAACCCTAACCCTAACCCTAACACTAAACCGTACCCGTAACCTAACCCATACCCTAACCCATACCCTAACCCGAACCCTAACCCCTACTCTAACTCGTACCCTAACCCGTACCCTACACCTAACCTGTACCCTAACCCGTACCCTAACCCGTACCATACACTAACGCGTACCTTAACCTGTGCCCTAACCCGTACCCTAACCCTAACCCTAACTCTTACCCAAACCCTAAACCGTACCCTGACCTGTACCCTAACCCGTACCCTAACCCTAACCCTAACCCGTACCCTAATCCTAACCCTAACCCTAACCCATACCCTTACCCTAACCCTAACAGTAAACCGTACTCTAACTCTAATGCTATCCCTAACCCATACCCTAACCCTAACCCGTACCCTAAACCTAAGCCTCCTGCTCCACCTAACCCAAACCCTAACCCTAACCCGTACCCTAACCCTAACACCTAACCTTAACCCCTAACCTAACCCATAACCTAACTCGTACCCTAAACCTAACCCATACACTCACCCTAACCTAACCCTAACCCTAACCCTAACACTAACCCCTAAACCTAACCCTAACCCTAACCCCAACCCATACTCAAACCCTTAACATAACCCCTAACCCGTACCCTAACCCGTACACTAAACCTAAACCTTACCCTAAACTAACTCTTAACCCTAACCCCAACCCTAACCCAAACCACTAACCCCTAACCTTAACCCTAACCTTAACCCTAATCCTAACCCCAAATCCCTAACCCCTAACCTTAATCATAAACCTTAACCTAACCCGTACCCTAACCCTGACCCTAACCCTAAACCTAACCCTAACCCTAAACCTAAATCTAACTCTCACCCATACCCTAACCCTAACCCTAACCCTCACCCGAACTCCTAACCCTTACCCTATCCTGTAGCCCAACCCGTTCCCTAACCTTAACCATAATCCATACCCTGCCCTAATGCTAAATCTAACCATTATCCTAACCCGTACCCTAACCTAAACCTAATCCTAACCCTAACCCTAACCACTAACCCCTAACCCTAACCCTATCCGTAACTGTAACACTAACCTTAACCCATACCCTAAACCTAACCATAACCCTAACCCATACCCTAAACCTAACCCTAACCCTCACCAGTACCCTAATCCTAACCATAACCCTAACCCCTAACCTCTAATCCACACCCATACCCTCAACCGTACCCTAACATTAACACTAACCCATACCCTAAAACTAACACTAACCCTAACCTGTATCGAACCTGTACCCTAACCCGTAACCTAACCCTAACCCAAACCCATATCCTGACCCGTACCCCAACACTAACCGAAACACTAACCCTTACCCTAACCCCAACCCCTAACCCTAACCCGTACCATAACCAGTACCCTAACCCGAACCCTATCCCTAACACGTACCCTATCCCTAACCCTAATCTGTACCCTAACCCATACCCTAACCCATACCCTAACCCTAACAGGTACCCTAACACTTAACCTAACCCTCTAACCCTAACCCTAAACCTAACCCTAACTCTAACCCTAACCCTAACCCTACCCTAACCCACTAACCATAACCCGAACTTAACCCTAACCCTAACCCCTAACCCTAACCCGTACCCTAAACCGTACCCTAACCTGTACCCTAACCCTAATCCTAATCCTAACCTGTACCCTATCCTTAATCCTAACCCCTAATCTTAACCTAATCCTAACCCTAAAGCTAACCCTAACCCGTACCCTAACCCTAACTTTAAGACTAATCCTTAAACTAACCCCTAACCCCTAGCCCTAACCCATACCCTAAACCGTACCCTAACCCTAACCCTAAACTGTACCCTAAACCTAACCTTAACCCAATTTGCACCCTAACCCTAAACCTAACCCTAACTCTAACCCATACACTAACCCATACCCTAACCTTAAACCTAACCCATACCCTAACCTGTTCCGTAACCTGTACCCCAACCCTAACCCCTATCCCCTAACCCTAACCCCAACCCTAACCCCTAACCCTAACGCTAACCCTAACCCTACCACGTACCCTAAACCTAGTCCTAACCCCTAACCTCTAACTGTAATCCTTACCCTAACACATACCCTAACCCTAACCCCAAACACCTAACCCTAACCCTTACACTAACCTAACCCCTAAACCTCTAACCCTAACCCTAAACCTAACACTAACCCCTAATCCTAACCCAATACCACTAACCCTAACCCTAGCCCTAACTATAGCCCTAACGCTCACACTAACCCTCTAACCCTACCCTAACCCTAACCCAAACCCATACCCTAACCTGTACTCTAACCTGTACAGTAACCCTAAACCTAACCCGTACCCTAACCAGTACCCTAACCCTAAATCTAACCTTAACCCGTACCCTAACCTACACCCTAACCCGTATCCTAACCCTGACCATAACCCTAACCATTCACCCTAAACCTAACCCTCTAATCCTAACCCTAACCCTAACCCTCTAACCCTAACCCCTAACCCTAACCCTAACCCTTACCCTTACCCTAACACTCTAACCCTAACCCTAACCCTCTAATGCTAACCCTATCCCTAACCCTAACCCTAACCCCTACCCCCTAACCCTAACCCTAATCATAGCCCTAACCCTCACCCAGATTATTTTAAGATTTGTGTGGAATCAGAAAACACCCTGAATAGCCAGGGGAATTTTAAAAAAGAACCATAGCTGGGGGCATCACAATGCCAGATTTCAGGTTGTACTACAATGCTGTGGTCATCAAGACAGTGTGGTACTGGCACAAAAACAAACACATCGGTCAATGAAATAGAATAGAGAACCCAGAAGTGGACACTCAACTTTATGGTCAACTAATATTCGACAAAGGAGGAAAGACTATCCACTGGAAAAAAGACAGTCTCTTCAATAGATGGTGCTGGGAAAATTGGACATCCACATGCAGAAGAATGAAACTAGACCACTCTCTTATACCATACACAAAGATAAACTCAAAATGGATGAAAGATCTTAATTTGAGACAAGATTCCATCAAAATCCTAGAGGAGAACACAGGCAACCCCATTTTTGAACTTGGCCACAGTAATGTCTTGGAAGATACATACATGAAGGCACGAGCTGTCTGCAAGGAACACTTGTTTCTCAGGTTCAGTGGGTGACTTTGCCATGAAACCTCCACAGGTGCTTTCGCTCATTGCTCACAGTTCACTACATAGCATTTCCATGGGCTCATCACTCCTGTGAAGGTACCTTCTACCTCCCACATGTGAGAGGCTGTTGGAAAGCTACAGGGCCTGGATGTTTACATCCCTCTCAGAGTTCAGGACAGTTCCTTTCCATGGCATCTCCTCACCTAGAGCAGAGGTACGTTTTAACACCCTTCAGTGGGAGACTATGTGAATTCTGCTTTCAAAGAATGTTTCTTTCTGTCTTGAGCACAATGCCTTTCCATTGGGCCTCCACAACTTCTGTGGACACAGGTTCTCAATACCTTCAGTTAGAGACATGCAAGAATCTGACTACAAGGAATGATGTTTTCTCACATTTCAGCTTTATCTAATGCCTTCTATCCTCCACAGGCTCCTTTCATGTAGATTCTAATGCTGGTTCGTGAGAGTGTAGTGCAAATCTGCATTCAAAGATCACTAGGTGCTCACTTCACTACATAGCATTTCCAAGGCACCTTATTGCTGTGGGGATAGCCTATGCTCCCTAGCGTGAGAGGCTACTGGAAGACTACAGGGCAGGGAGGCTTGTGTCACAGAGTACAGTACAGCACATGTCCAGGTCACAATCTCACCTACAGTGGAGCTAGGTTTTACCTCCCATCACTGAAAGTCTAGTTGAGACCTGCTTTCAGGAATGCATCTTTCTGACTCTTGAGTTCAGGGCCTTTTCTTTGAGCCTCCACACCTACTGCAGACATTGTAACTGACTTATTTTAGAGGCTTGTCAGCAGCTGCCTGATGGGAATGCTTCTCTACCAGGGTTCAGTAGGCTGCATTTCCCTCGCGATTCAACAGGTTCTTATGATATATTTTCTAATGCTGATAGTTGAAAACATAGTGGATTGCTACTCTCCAGGAATGCTTTTGGCTCACAGTTCAATCCATAGTATTTTCATGACCTCTCCACAGGAGATGAGAGTGTAGTTGAGAGCTCCATTCAAGGAATTCTTTTTAGTGAGCTGGAGCACAATGCTCTTCCCATTGAGCCTCCACACCTACTGTGGAGAAAGGCTCTAACTCCTTTATGCTAGAAGCTTTTCAGAGGTGACCATAAACAAAAGCATGTTTCTCAGCGTTCAAGTGGCCACTTTTCCCTCGAGCCTCTAGAAGTTGTTTCGATGTAGGTTCTAATGCTATTAGGTCAGAGGGTATAGACATCTGTGCTCAAAGAATGCTGGTTGCTCATAGCTACCTACAGAACATTTCCATGGACCCTTCAATACTGTATAGTTTCTAACTCCCTTATGTGAGAAGCTATTTGAAAGCTACAGGGGCGAAATGCTGGCTGCTTAGATGTCAGTACAGCATATTTCTCTGACACCTCATCACATATAGTGGAGTTAGGTTGGAACTCCATTGTCAAGAACCTTGCTGAAAGCCATGTTCCAAGGAATGCTGCTTTCTGAGAGTTGAGCCAAAGGTCTTTCATCGGGCCTCCGGACCAACTGTGGACTAGAATCAAACTTACTTATGAGAGATGGTTTTCAGAAACTGCCTATGGATAACGCTTATTTCTCAGAGTTCAAGCGACCACATTTGCCTCAGGTCTCCACAGCCTCTTTTGATATAGGTTCTAATGCAGACAGGTGAGAGGGAAGCTGCACCTAAAGGACTCTGATGGTTTGCAGTTCATTCCATAGCATTGCCATGGCCCCTCCACTCTGGTAGGCATAGCTTCTACCTTCCTTATATGAGAGACTAGTCAAAAAGCTCCTCCATTCAAGAAACGTTTCTTCCTGAGCGTTGAGCCCAGAGCTTTCCATGGACAGCCACACATACAAGGACATAGCTTCCAGCTCCCTTATGTTAGATGCTTGGAAGGAGCTGCCTTCAAGAAGGGCTTGTATCTCAGAATTCAGCATACTGTATTACCATGGAGGCTCCATACATACTTTTGATCTACACTCTCACCCATAGGTGAGATCGTCGCCAAGAGCTACACTCAACAAATGATGGTTTCTCATAGTTAAATACACAGCACTTCTATGGCCCCTCCACTCCTGTGAAGATAGCTTCAACATCCTATAGATGAGAGGCTAGGGGAACGTTGTAGTGAAAGAATGCTTGCTTCTCAAGAGTTCAGTTCAGCTCCTTTCCATGGCACCTCCTCAACTACAGTAGACCTAGGTTCTAACTCCCCATAGGTGAAACGCTATTTGAAATCTGCATTCAAGGGATGCTTTGTGAATTCCTGAATGTTCAGGACAGTACATTTCTACTGGGTCTCCACAACTACTGCTGTTATAGATTCTTCTCCGTCATGTTGGAGGCTTCTCAGATGCTGCCTCTGAAGAATGCTTGTTTCTCGGAGTTGATTGTAATGTATTTCCCTCGAGAACCTCCACACTTACTTTTGCTTGACGTTCTGATGCCTTTTTGTAAGAATGCAGTCAATAGCTTCACCCAAGGAATGACTGTCACAGTTCACTATTAGTCTCTCCACAGCACTCCAGTGATACATGTAGATAGCTTCTAACTCCCTTATGGGGGAGGCTCGTTAAAGGTGCAGTGCAGGAATGCTGCTTTTGCACAGTTAAGGATGGCACATTTCTTTCTTTTTTTTTTTTTTTTGGATGGCACATTTCTATGGCAACTCATCACCTACTGTTGACTTAGTTCTATCTCCCACATAGAAGAGGCACTTTGAGAGCTACAGGGCAGGAATGCTGGATGTTCTCGGTTATTTCCAGTGAATCTCCTCCATAGCACTTCGTCACCTACAGTTGAGCTAGGTATACCTCCTATATGGGAGAGGTCAGTTGAAGAGGGCATTCAAGGAATGCTTGTCTCTCAGACTTGAGCACCGTGCATGTCCATAGGGCCTCCACATGTACTTTGGATCTAGGTTCTAAAGCCCTACGTGAGAGGCTTCTCCAAAGCTTTCTTTCAGGAATACTTGTAAAAGTTATGTTCCCTCATGCCTCCACAATTCCTTTGGCTCTATGTTCTTTTTTTTATTTTGTAATTGAAGTTCAATTTGCCAACATACAGCATAACACCATTGCTCATTCCGCCAAATGCCCCACTCAGTGCCCATCACCCAGTCACCCCAACATATTCCCACCTTCCTTTCCACTACCCCTTGTTTCTTTCCAAGAGTTAGGTGTCTCTCATGTTTTGTCACCCTCATTGATATTTTCACTCATTTTATCTCCTGTCCCTTTATTCCCATTCACTAATTTTTATATTCCCCAAATGAATGAGATGATATACTGTTTGTCCTTCTCTGATTAACTTATTTCACTCTGTATAATACCCTCCAGTTCCATCCACATCAAAGGAAATGGTGGGTATTTGTCGTTTCTAATGGCTGAGTAATATTCCATTGTATACATAGACCACATCTTCTTTATCCATTCGATGGACACTGAGGCTCCTTCCACAGTTTGGCTATTGTGGACATTGCTGCTATAAACATCAGGGTGCAGGTATTCCAGGGTTTCACTGCATCTGTATCTTTGGGGTAAATCCCAAGCAGTGCAATTGCTGGGTTGTAGGGCAGATCTATTTTTTAACTCTTTGAGGAACCTCCACACAGTTTTCCAGAGTGGCTGCACCAGTTCACATTACCACAAACAGTGCAAGACAGTTCCCCTTTCTCCACATCCTCTCCAACATTTGTGGTTTCCTGCCTTGTTAATTTTCCCCATTCTCACTGAGTAGGAGTTGGTATCTCATTGTGGTTTTGATCTGTATTTCCCTGACGGCAAGTGATGCAGAGCATTTTCCCATGTGCTTGTTGACCATGTCTATGTTTTCCTCTGTGAGATTTCTGTTCATGTCTTTTGCCCATTTCATGATTGGATTGTTTGTTTCTTTGGTGTTGATTTTAAGAAGTTCTTTATAGATCTTGGAAACTAGCCCTTTATCTGATACGTCATTTGCAAATGTCTTCTCCCATTCTGTAGGTTGTCTTTTAGTTTTGTTGACTATCTTTTGTGGTGCAAAAGCTTCTTATCTTGATGAAGTCCCAATAGTTCATTTTTACTTTTGTTTCTCGTGCCTTCATGTATGTATCTTCCAAGACGTTACTGTGGCCAAGTTCAAAAATGGGGTTGCCTGTGTTCTCCTCTAGGATTTTGATGGAATCTTGTCTCAAATTAAGATCTTTCATCCATTTTGAGTTTATCTTTGTGTATGGGGCAAGAGAGTGGTCTAGTTTCATTCTTTTGCATGTGATGTCCAATTTTCCCAGCACCATCTATTGAAGAGACTGTCTTTTTTCCAGTGGATAGTCTTTCCTCCTTTGTCGAATATTAGTTGACCATAAAGTTGAGTGTCCACTTCTGGGTTCTCTATTCTGTTTCATTGATCGATGTGTTTGTTTTTGTGCCAGTACCACACTGTCTTGATGACCACAGCATTGTAGTACAACCTGAAATCTGGCATTGTGATGCCCCCAGCTATGGTTCTTTTTTAAAATTCCCCTAGCTATTCAGGGTGTTTTCTGATTCCACACAAATCTTAAAATAATTTGTTCTAACTCTCTGAAGAAAGTCCATGGTATTTTGATAGGGATTCCATTAAACATGTGATTGCCCTAGGTAACATTGACATTTTCACAATATTAATTCTTCCAATCCATGAGCATGGAATATTTTTCCATCTCCCTGTGTCTTCCTCAATTTCTTTCAGAAGTGATAGGTAGTTTTTAGGGTAAAGATCCTTTACCTCTTTGGTTAGGTTTATTCCTAGGTATCTTATGATTTTGGGTGCATGTGTAAATGCAAGTGACTCCTTAATTTCTCTTTCTTCAGTCTCATTGTTAGTGTATAGAAATGCCACTGACTTCTGGGCATTGATTTTGTATCCTGCCACACTGCCAAATTGCTGTATGTGTTCTAGCAATCTTAGGGTGGAGTCTTTTGGGTTTTCTAGGTAGAGTATCATGTCATCGGCAAAGAGGGAGAGTTTGACTTCTCTGTCAATTTGAATACCTTTTATTTTATTTTATTTTTGTTGCCTGATTGTTTAGGCTAGGACTTCTAGTATTATGTTGAATAGCAGTGGTGAGAGTGGAATCCCTGTCTTATTCCTGATCTTAGGGGAAAGGCTCCCAGTGTTTCCCAATTGAGAATGATATTTGCTGTGGGGTTTTCATAGATGGCTTTTAAGATGTCGAGGAATGTTCCCTCTATCCCTACACTCTGAAGTTTTGATCAGGAATGGATTCTGGATTTGTTAAATTCTTTCTCTGCATCTACTAAGAGGATCATATGGTTCTTGTTTTTTCTCTTGCTGATATGATGAATCACATTGATTGTTTTACAAGTGTTGAACCAGTCTTGCATCCTGGGGATAAATTCTACTTGGTCATGGTGAATAATTTTTTAGGCTAGGGGTAGGTGCAGGGATTAGGGTTGGGGTATGGTTATGGTTATTTGTAGGGCAGGGGTAGATGTAATTATAATTTTAGGGTTAGGGGTAAAGGTGGGGTAAGGGTAGGGGTAGTGCTTGGGGTAAGACCAGTGGTACCAACCACTGACCAACTCAATAATTTTGGGGGTAGGTTTAAGGATAGTTTTATCAGGAAAGGTAGCAGTAGAGTTACGTGTAGGGGTATCAGTAAGGGTTGGGGAAGAAGAGTTAGGAGTAGATTAGTGGCTAGGAATGGAGGATGGGTAGAGGTAGTAGTCAGGTTAAGTATAGAGTTAGGGGTAGGAGTGGGGACGTGATAGTGTAGTGTTAGTTAAGGGTAAGGTTGGGGGTAGCTCATAGAAACCAATGTTCCTTAAATACAACTGGCACCTAGGCACTAACAGAAGGGAGTTAGAACTTATCTCAACTACGGTGTGGAGTTACAGTAGAAATGTGGTGTACCTCCTCTAAAAGCAAGAGGTCCTTGACTGAAGCTTTCAACTAGTCTCTAACATAAGGAAGTTAAAACCTATGTTAATAGTAGGTGTGGAGGCCCAATGGAAATGCACTGTACATAATTCCAAGAACAAGCATTCCTTGAAGGCAACTCTCAACTTGCCTCTAAGACATAGGATCTATTTGAATCTATCTCAACAGTAGGGGGCTGAGGCACACTAGAAGTGAGCTGTACTTAACTGAGAAAGAAGTGTTCTCTGCATGCAACTTTCAACTAGTTTCTCATGTAAGGGGGTTAGAAACTATCTCAATAGTAGATGCCATGTAAATGCCCTGTCTTACCTCTGAGAATCAACCCTTCCTTGTATGCAATTTCCACTAGCCTCTCACATCCTGGTTAAGAACCTATCTGAACAGTAGGTGTGGAGATGCAATGGAAATGCATCGTGCTTAACTCAGAAACAAGCATTCCTTGAATGCAGCTTTCAACTATCCTGTCACATATGGGAGTTAGAATCTGTTTCAACAGTAGCCATGGAGGCGCAATGGAAATGTGATTTTCTTAACTCTGAGAAACAAGGCTTCCTTGAATGCAGCTATCAACGACTCTCTCAAAGAATGTGGTTATAGTCTATCCCAACAGTAGGTGTGTAGGCACAATGGTATTTGATGTCCTTAACTCTGAGTAGAAAACATTTCTTGAATGCATTGGTGAACTAGCCAGATTATCACATAAGGGAGTTAGAACCCATTCCTTCTGTGTGAATGCACAATGGAAATGTGCTCTACTTAAATCTGAGAAACAAGCTTTCCTGAAAGTAGCTTTCAACTGGTCTCTCACATAAGTGAGATAAACCTGTCTCAAAAGTAATTGTATAGTCAATAATGAAATGCACTTTACTTAACAATGAGAAACAAGTATCCTTGTATGCAGCTCTCAATTAACCTTTCCCAGAAGGTTTAACCTGTCTCTAAAGTAGGCGTGAGTGCACAAAGCAAATGTGATTTACTTAAGTGTGAGAAACAAGGTTTCAACTAGACTCTTAGGTAAGGAAAATAGAACCTATTTCAACATTGTGGTGGAGACAAGTATAAGCAATATACTTATCTCTGAGAACAAAGCAATCTCTATTTCAAGTAGTATCTCACATAAGTGAGTTAGAAGAGACCTCACCAGTAGGTGTCAAGGTGCAATGGAAAGCTCCTGTTCTTCATTCTGAGAAACCAGCATTCCTTGACTGCAGTTTTCAGCTAGCCTGTCACATATGAGTGTTAAAATCTCTCTCAATAGTAGGTGTGGAGACACAATGGAATTTAGTTGTCCTTAACTCTGAGAAACAATCAGAGGTAGGATGCAACTTTCAGCTAGCATCGCACTTAAGGGTTAGACCCTGTCTCAACTGTAGGTGTGGAGTTGCAATTTAAATGCACTGCACTGATCTCTGAGAGACAAGTGTTCCTGAATTCACCTTTCACCTATTTGCTATCATTAAAGCAGTGTCCCCAACTCAAAGCAGTTGTGGAAGCACAATGGAAATGTTTGTTAATTGGCCCTGAGAAATAAGCAATCCTTAAATGCGACTTTCAACAACCCTCTCACATAAGGAGGTTAGAATCTATCTCAAATGTAAATGTGTTTCATTGGAAATGCGACATGCTTAACTCTGGGAAACAAGTCTTTCCTGGAAGGAACTTTCAACTCCCATCCTACATATTGTTGGCAGAATGTGTCTCAACAGAAGGGAGATGCAATGTAAATGTGACATACTTGGGAGAGGAGAATCAGGCGTTCTTAGAATGGAGCTATCAATAAGCTTCACACATAATGGAGATAGAGCCTATCTCAACAGTACTTGTGGAGGCGCAATGAAAATGCGATTTACTTAACTCTGATAAACAAGCTTTCCTTGAATGAACCTTTCACCTAGACGCTCAGATAAAGGAGTTAGAACTAATTTCAACATTAGGGGTGGAGGCACAAAAAGACAGCAATATACTTATCTCTGAAAATGACGCTATCTCAATGAATTTTTCAAGTGTCTCTAACTGAAGCAAGTGAAAACATACCTCAAAAGTAGGTGTGGGGGCACAGTGGAAATATACCTTTTTTAACTGAGAAACCAGCGTTCCTTGACTGAAGATTTCATTTAAAAAATATTTATTTATTCACAAAAGACACACACAGGAAGCCTGGATGGCTCAGTGGTTTAGTGCCACCTTTGATCCAGGGCGTGATCCTGGAGACCTGGGATTGAATCCCAGTCAGGCTCTCTGCATGGAGCCTGCTTCTCCCTCTGCCTGTGTCTCTGCCTTTCTCTCTCTCTCTGTCTGTGTCTCTTATGAATAAATAAATAAAATCTTTTTTTAAAAAAAAGACACACACACACACACACACACACACACACACACAGAGAGACATAGGCAGAGGGAGAAGCAGGCTCCTCACCAGAAGGCCGATGTTGGACTTGATCCTGGATCCTGGGATCATGCCCTGAGCCAAAAGGCAGATGCTCAACCGCTGAGCCACCCAGGTGTCCCTTGACTGCAGCTTTCAATTAGCCTATCACTTACGAGTGTTAAAATTTATCTCAATAGTAGGTGGGGAGGCACAATAGAATTGAGTCTTACTTAACTCTGAGAAACAATTCTACTTAGAATGCAGCTTTCTGCTAATGTTTCACTTAAGGGAGTTAAGAGTTTAGAGTCTAAATAGCGTTTAGAGTCTAAATAAAAATGTGCTGAACCTATGTCTGGGAAACATGCATTTCTTAAATGTTTCTTTCAACTACCCTCTCATTTAATAGAATTAGAATGTCTCTTTAACAGTAGGTGTGGGGTCACCATGGAAAATCACTGCATGGAACCCTGAGACACAAGCATTCCTTGAATGCACCTTTCACTCAGTCCCTATCATAAGATAGAATGTAACTCAAAGAAGTTGTGTAGGCACAATGGAAATGGCTCTATTTATCCGTAGATACAGAATTCCTTAAATGCCACTTTCAACAACCTCTCATATAAGGGTGTTACAAATGCTTCCAAAAGTAGGTGTGGAGGCACATTGGAAATGCACTGTACTTAGCTCTGAGAAACAAGTGCTCCTTGTATGCTCCTTTCACTAGCCTGTCAGGTAAGGGAGCTAGAGCCTTTCTTATGTTAGGCCTGGAGTCACAATGGAAATGTGCTGTACATGTAGGGCTACCACATGTTTTGGATTAGAAGTAGATTTAGATGTAGTGGTAGGTGTAGAGGTAACTTTAGATGTAGGGGTAGCAGTAGTCATAAGAGTAGGGGAAGTGTTGGTTGTAGGTGTAGTTTTGGGGTTAGGGTCAGCAAAGGTGTAGGGGTATGGGTGGAGTTAGGAGTAGGGTTATGGGTATGGTCATGAGTAGTGGAAGGATTGGAGTAGGGTTAGGAGTAGGTGCTGAGTTAGGGGAAGCATATGGGTAAGAGTAGTGGTAATATAGCAGTATGAATAGGGTTAGGGCTAGGTGTATGGTTAAAGGTTCTGGGTAGAAGTAAAGAGAGGAGTCGGGGAAGAGTTAGGAGTAGTAGTAGGGGCAGGGCTAGGGATAGAGGTAGGGGCTATGGGTGGGGGAAGGTTAGGATCAGGGTTTAGAGGTAGAGGTAAGAGAAGTAAGATTAAGTATTGAGATAGCAATATCCTCAGGGATAGGAGAGGGTTAAGTTTAGGGTTGGGGTAGGGGTAGCTGTAGCAGAAGGTTTACAGATAGGAGTATGGGTAGGGCTAGTTGTAGGGTTAGGGGTACTATAGGAGTATGGGTTGGGGTAGAGTAGAGTTAGAGGTAGGGCTAGGGGTAGGGTTAGGGGTCAGTTTAGCAGTAAGTTAGGGTTGGGGTAGTGGTACAGGTAGGGTTAGATGCAGGGTTAGAGCAGGGCTAGTGTAAGGTAGGGGTAGTCAATTGGTAGGAGTAATGTTAGGAGTAGGGTTAATTTTAGGGGTAGTGGTAGTGAAGGAGGTTTGTTTAGGTGTAGGGATATGATTAGGCGTAGCTGTAGGGATAGGGGTTGGGGTAGGAATAGGGGTAGCGTTAGGAGTAGGAGTATGGGTAGTATTATTGTTAAGTGTATGGTAGATGTAGGGGTATGAGTAGGGATATGTGTAGGTTTAGGAGTAGAGGTAGGGTAGGGATAGGAGTATGAGTAGCATTAGAAGTAGGGTTAGGTGTAGGGGTACATATAAATTCATGTTTACGTTAGTGATAGGGGTAGAGTTTGGGGCAGAATTAGTTTTAACAGTGAGTTAGGTGTACTGTTAGGAGTAAGGATAAGATTAGTTGTAAGTGTATGGGTAGGAGCAGGGCGAGAGGTAGGTGTAGGTGTGGGCTAGGAAGAAGTAGAGTGGTAAGGCTAAGATTATGGTTATGTTTTGGCATATTGGTAGGGTTGGGGTAGTGGTAGGTTTAGGATTAGATGTAAGAGTAAAGTTAGGGTTAGGGGTATGTGTAGGGTAGGGTTATGCTTAGGTGTTGGGGAAGGAGAGGAGTCAGAGTAGCATTAGGGTAGGGGTAGCATTAAGATTAGGGCTAGGGTTTGGGGTTTGTGTAGAGATACTGAATGGGTAGGTGTAGTGGTAAGGGTAGGGTTTGTGTTATTTGCAGTTGTAGGTGGAAGGGTAATGGTAGGGGAAAAGAAAGTGAAGAGTAGGTGTAGGGGTAGGCTAGGGGTGTCAGATAACTGTTATAGGTTTGAGTAGGGTTAGATGTTAGGTTACAGGCAGGATTAGGGGTAGGGCAAGAGGTAGTTGTAGGGGTTGAAGTAAAATTAGGGATAGGGTTAATATTAGGGGTAGTGGTAGGATAGGGTTTAGGTTTAGGTGTATGGGTAGGGGTAGGTGTTGATTAAGTGTAGGATTAGAGTAGGAATTGAGGCAGGTGTAGGGGTAGGATTAATGTTAGGTTTAGTGGTTGTGGTAGTGATAGAGGCCCTGGTAGGGGAGGGGTAGGCTGCAGTTAAGTGTAGAATAAAGGGTATGTGTAGGGATAGTGGTAGGGGTCATTGTACAGTTAGCAGTAGAAGTAGGGGTAGTTGTAGGGGTAGTGGTTGCAGTAATGGCAGGGGTAGGGCTAGTGTTAGGTGTAGTTGTATGTCCAGGAGTAGGGTTGGGGTAGAAGTAGCTTTAAGTATGGGTGTGGGGGTAGGTGTTGGGTTAGGTTAATGTTAGGAGTATGGGTAGGGGTAGGGCTACATTTGGGGTAGGGTTAGGTGTAAGGGTTTGGGTAGTGTTAGGTTTAGGATTAGGTGTAAATGTTGGGTTAGGGGTAGGGGTAGGGTTGGATAGGGTCTTGCTTAGGTGTATGGGTAAAGGTAGCAATAGGTGTAGGAGTAGGAGTCAGGGTAGGTGTAGGGGTAGGGGTAGCATTAGGGTTAGGGCTAAGGTTTGGGGGTAGGGGTAAGGATAGTTTTGGGTGTAGTTTTAGGTGTAGGTATAAGGGTAGAGTATGAGTAGCTGTAGGGTTAGTTGTGGTGTCTGGTGTAGAGGTAGGGATAGTTGTAGGGATAAGAGTAAGGGTAGGGGAAGGGGTAGGTGAAGGATCAGGTGTAAGGGTGGGCATAGGGTTAGTTTAGGATTACTTTTAGGGGTTGGAATTGGGTTGGGGTAGGTGTAGAGTTAAAGTCAGGGTTAGGGGTAAGGCTAGAGTTAAAGGTAGGGGTAGTTGTAGAGGTAAGGCTTGGAGTAGGATTAATTTTAAGGGTAGTGGTAGGGTAGTGGTATGTTTAGATGAGGGCTCAGGGTAGGGGTGTGATTAGTGATAGGTGTAAGAATAAGAGTGGGTCATGGGTAGGAGTAGGCTTTAGATTATGGGTACTTGTAGGTGTAGGGTTTGGGGTAGTGTTAGGGTTAAGTGTAGGTGTAGGAGTATAGTAGAGGAAGGGGTAAGGGTAGGGATATGTGTAGTGGTAAGGGTAAAGGTACTACTTACTGTAAGTGTAGCAGTAGTGATACAGTTAGGAGTAGGGTAGGGTTAGGTGTAGGGGTGGTGGTATATGTAGGGTAGTTTTAGGTGTTGGCCTAAGGGTGAGTGTATTAGTAAGGTACAGCATGTTAGTGATTGGTGTAGGGTTATGAGTTATGATTAGGACTAAGAGTAGGGATAGGCAGAGTAGTCAAAGAGGGTTAGGGATAGGAGAAGTGGTAGGGTTAGATTAGGTGTAGGTTTAGGGATAGGGATATATGTATAGTCAGGGTTAGTGGATATGTAGGGTATGTTTCAGGTAGGGTTAGGACAGTGTTAATGTTATGGGTATTGGTAGAGGTAGGGTAGGGGTAGGGGTAGAATTAAAGATAGGGATAGGGGTAGGGTTAGTTGTAGGGAAAGGGTTGGTGTAGGACTAGGGGTAGTTGTTGGGGTAGGCACAATGTTAGGGGTAGTGTTAGGAGTAGGAGTAGGTGTAAGTTTAAGGTGTAGTGTTTGGGGTAGAGTTAGAGTTAGTTGTAAGTAGAGTGGAACAGTAAGAGTGGGGGAAGAATAGGTGAAAGGTTAGGTGTAGGAGTAGGCATAGGGGTAGGTGTAGGATTATGGTTAGAGGTTGGATTAGGGTTAGGGGTAAGTGTACTGTCAGAGGCAAGGTAAGTGATAGGACTGCGTTAGGGGTAGTGGTGGTTGTACAGGTAGGAGTAATGGTAGGGATAGGGTTAATTTTAGGGGTAGTGGATGTTACAGAGTAGGTGTAGGTGTAGAGGTAGGAGTTGATGTAGGCATAAGAGTATGGTACTGTTAGTTGTAGGAGTAGGTGTACTGTTAGGGTTAAGGGTAGTGGTAGATGTAAAGTTATGGTTAGGGTTGTGTGTAGGTGTAGGGGTAGAGTCAAGGTAGTGGTAGGAATAGGAGTGGCATTAGGGGTAAGTTTTGGGGTGTGGTAGTTGTTGCAGTAAGGGTAGAGTTAAGGTTAGTGTTAGGTGTATTTGTAGGTCTAGGGGTAGGTGTGGGGTAGAAGGAGCATTAGGTGTAGGGGTCTGGTAAGTTTAAGGTAGGGTTAAGGTTAGGTGCATGAGTATGCTAGGGATTGGGATAGGGTTAGGGTAGAGGTATGTTTAGGTTAAGAGTTGTAAGTTTAGGTGTAAAGGCAGGTTTAATCATATTGGTAGCAGTAGGTTTTAGAGTGCAGTGGGTTTAGCAGTAGGGGTAGGAGTGGGGTTAGGGTTAGGGTTAGGTGTACTTGTAGGAATAGGGTTAGGGGTAATATTAGGGTTAAGTGTATGTGTAAGTGTAGGGGTATTTTGCGGTATGGGTAGAGGTAGGGTAAGGGTAAGAGGTGGAGTAGCATTAGTGGTAAAATTCGGGTAGGTTAGGAGTAGGTTTAGGGGTAGTGGTATATGTAGGATAAGGTTAAGGGTGGGGGTAGAGGTGGGAATATTAGGGTAGGTGCAGGTTTGGGTTGGATTCAGGTTAGGGTTAGGTCTATTTTTAGATGTAGGCATTGTTGGGTTAGGGTTAGGGTTGAGGGTAGGGGTAAGAGTATGGGTTGGGTTATGGGTAAGAGTAGAGATAGAAGTAAGGATAGGGGTATGGTTAGGGGTAAGGGCAGTGTTAGGGATAGGGTTAGCATCATTGTAGGGGTGGGAGTCTAGTTATGAGTAGGGGTAGGTTTAGCAGTATGGTTAGCCATAGGAGTAGGGGTAGGGTAGGGTGAGCATTAGGGTTCAAGGGAGGGTTAGGGGTAGGTAAAAGGTTAGTGGTAGGGGTAGGGGTAGTGTTATAGTTAGGGGTAGTGGAAGCGGTAGGCATAGGGGTTTAGTGTTAGGTGTAAGCACAGGGGTTAGAGTAGGGTTAGGGGTAGGTGTATAGGTACTGGTAGGTTATGAGTAGGAGGTAGGGTACAATTAGGGTTAGGCGTAGGGGTGGGCTAGGGGCAGGAATAATGGAAATGTAGGTGTAGGGGTAGGGCTGGGATATGTGTAGGATTAGGTTTAAGGGTGGGGGTAAGGATAGTGATTGGGGCAGGATTTGGGGAAGGGTGAGGGTAGAGTAAGGGTAGGGTTAGGGTAGGATTAAATGTAATGGTAGGGGTGGAGTTATATTTAAGGGTACCGGAAGGGGTGGGTTTAAGATTAAGGTTAGCATAAGGGTTAAATATAGGATTTAGTGAGAGGTAGTGAATAGGGCATAAGGGTACATGTTATTTTAAGGGTAGGTATAGATTCAGTGCTAGAGTTAAGGGTATGAGTAAGGTTAGGTGCAGGGGTGTATGTAGGGGTAGGTGTAGAGGTAGGGTTAGGGGGAGGGTATGGGTAAGGTTAGGTGTATGGTTAGGGGTAATGATAAGACTAGTGTTAGGGTTTGGGTGGGGTAGGTTTAAGTTTATGAATAGTGTTAGGAGTAGGTTTAAGTGTATGTTAGGGGTATGTGTAGTGGATGGGTAATAGTAGGGGTAAGGGTATAAGTAGGGTAAGGGAAGGTCTAGGTGTAGGTGAAGAGTTAGGGGTAGGTATAACTTTGGATGTAATGGTATGGTTAGGGGTAGGGTTAGTGGTAAGGGGGTAGGTTTAGTGGTAAGAATAGGGGTAAGATTCAGTTTAGCAGTCGGGGTAGAGTAGGAGTAGGAGTAGGAGTAGGGTAGGAGTAGGTTTTGGTGTATAGGGTACAGGGTAGGGGTAGGTATAGAGTTAGGTTCAGGGTTAGTGTTAGGTTTAGGGATAAGTGTAATAGTAGGGATAAGGTTAGGGGTAGGGTAGGGTAGGGTAGGGTTTGCTAAGATTTAGGGGTGGGGTAGGCCTAGGTGTCATAGAGTAGGAGTAGGGGGTGTATTATGGTTAGAGCTTGTGGTCTGGATAAGAGTCAGGGTACTGCTTTGTTAGTGGTAAATTTAGAGGTAGGAGTATGGTAAATGGTAGGGGTAGGGTAAGGCTAATTCTAGGGGTAAGATTAGGTGTAGTATCAGGGTTTAGTGTTAGGCGTCTGTCTCAAAGGGTAGGTTTTGGGATCATGGTAGACATACTGTTAGTGGTATGTGTAGGGGTAAGGTTAGGCCTAGTATTTGTGTTAGTGGTAGGGACAGGGATAGCAGTAGGAGTAAGGATCAGGGTAGGAGTAGGTATAAGTAGGTGTAGGAGGAGTGGAAGATGTAGGAGTAGTTGTCGCAGTAAGAATAGGTGTACAGTTAGTGTTAAGTATAGTTGTAGGTCCAGGGGTAGGGGTAGGGATATGTTTGGGTGTAGGGACATGGGTAAGGGTAGGGGTAGAGTTACATTTAGTTGGAACTTTAGTTGTTGTCATAGGGGTAGATTTAGTTGTAGTGGTAGTGGTAGGAGTTAAAGTAGCGGTAGGTTTAGGGGTAGGGGTGGTATTTGGGTTAGGGATTTGGGTTAGGGTTAGGGTAAGGTGTAGGAGTAGTTTTAGGTGTAGGGGTAGGTGTAGGTGTAAGAGTTGGTAGGGGTATGGATAACGGTTGGGGTAAGTGTAGACTGATGTGTAGGGGTAGAGGTAGGGTAGTGGTAAAGGTAGGTGTAGCATTAGGCATTAAGTTAGGGGTAGGTTAGGGGTAGGTGTAGGGGTGGTGGTAAATGTAGGGTAGGGTTATGGGTAGGTATAGAAGTGGGAATATTAGTAGGGTAGGTGCAGGTTAGGATTTAGAGTAGGGTTAGATTTAGAGACATGGTTAGGTGTAGGTAGAGGCCTAGTATTCGAATTAAGAGTAGGGGTAGGAATACTTCTAATTATGGGTAGGAGTAGGGATAGGAGTAAGGGAAGGGGTAGAGTTAGGTATTTGGGCAGGGTTAGCGGTAGGGCTGGCGTCTAGGGGGAGTGGTAGGGATATGGTTAGGGGTAGGGTTAGCTGTATTAGCTATAGGTTAGCCATAGGTGTATTTATAGGGACAGGGGTATAATTAGGAGTAGGTGTGTGTAATATAGTGTTTGGGGTTGTTGTAGAGATGGGAGAATGTTATTCATAGTGGTAATGATAGGTTTAGAATAAGGGTAGGGTTTAGGTAGGTGTGGAGGTACAATGGAAACGCACTCTACCATGAGAAACTAGCATTCTTTGAATGTGATTTCAACTAGCCTCTCACATAAAGGAGTTAGAATATATATCAACAGTACGGTTGGAGGTGCAATGGAAATGCAATATACTTAATTCTGAGTACCAAAAATCTCTGGAATGCAGCTTTCAACTGCCATCCCACATAAGGGAGGTAGAACATATCTCAAAAGAGGGTGGAGAGGTGCAATGTAAATGTGATATACTGAGAATTGAGAAACGAGGATTCTTTAAATGGAAATTCAACTAGCCTCTCACAGAATGGAGTTAGAACCTATCTCAAAAGTAGGTGTGATGTGGGTGGGACTTGGGGGTAGGGTTAGTTTTAGGGTAAGGAAAGGTGCAGGGTTAGGAGTAGGAATAAGGATAGGTGTAGGTGTAGGCATAGGGTTATGGCTAGGGGTAGGTGTAATTGTAGACTAGAGTGAGGTGGAGCAGTAGGGCTAGGGTCAGTTAAGGGTAGTTGTAAGTTAGGTGTAAGGTTGGAGTAGTGTTAGGTTTAGAGGTGCTGTAGTGTAAGGTTAGGGCAGGTGTAGGGTAGGATTTTGCTTAGGTGTAGGGATGGGGTAGGCTTAGGTGTAGGAGTAGGAATAGGGGTAGTGGTAGAGGTAGCATTAGGTCTAAGGCTAGGGTTTGGTGTAGGAGTAGGGGTACTGGTAGGTTAGGGGTAGTAGTAAGGGTAGTAGTAAGGCCAAGGTTTGGGGTAGTTATATGGGTAGGGTAGTAGGGGTAGAAACAGGATTTAGGGTTAAAGGTCAGTTCAGGGTAGGGTTTAGGCTAGTAGTAGGTATAGTGTTAGGGGTATGTGTAGGTGTAAGTTTAGGCATAGGCGTAGTGTTAGGGGCAGTGGCTGGGAAATTGGTAGGAGTCAGGGGAGGGGTGCTTTATGGTAGAGTATGTATTAGACTTAGGAGTAAAAGTATTTGGAGGGGTTGGAGTAGTTTAATGTGTAGAGGTAAGTGTACCTTTAGGGATAGAAGTAGGCATAGGGGTAGGGTAAGCTCAGGGGTTGGGGGGAATGGAGGGTTAGAGGTACAGTAGGATTATGTCAATGGGATGAGCAGGTATGGGGTTAGGGATAGGGCTAGGATTAGGAGTAAGTGTATGTTTAAGGGTAGGGCTAGGGCTAGGGCTATGGACAGGTGCAGTGGTAGGTGTAGGGATAGAAGTAGAGGTAGGGTGGGTTGAATTGTATCAGTACATTTGGGGCTAGTGTTATGATTACAGTAGAGTTAGGCAGGGTTTGGGTTATGGGTATGGGTAGGTGTAGATGTGGAATAGAGTTAAGGGTAGGAGTAGGTTTAGTTGTAGGTGATGGATAGGTATAGGTCTGGGGTAGTTGTAGATGTAGTGGTAGTGTTAGGTGTAGGGGTAGGTGTACGAGTAGGGGTAGGTTTAGTTATAGTGGTTGGGGTAGGATTAGGGTTTGTTGTAGGAGTAGGGGTTAGGGGAAGATTAGGGTAAGCGGAGGGTGAAGGGATATGTGTATGGATATGCATAGGAATAGGTATAGGTATATGGTTAGGGGTTGGAGTAGCTTTAGGGTTAGGTATATGGTTAGGGGCAGGGTATATGGTAGGGCTAGTTTTAGGGTTAGTTGTAGGTGTAGTGGTAAGGGTGGGAAAGGGTTAATTTTAGGTTAGCATAGAGAATTAGCATAGAGAGTATATTTAGGTGTAGGGGTAGGAGTTGGGAGGGATAGGGTTAGGGATACTTGTAGGAGTAGGGGTAATGTTAGAGTTAAGTGTGTTTTATTTTTATTTATTTTTAAAAAGATTTTATTTATTTATTAGAGAGAGAGAGATAAAGAGAGAGAGAGAGAGAGGAGAGAGGTAGAGACACAGACAGAGGGAGAAGCAGGCTCCATTCTGGAAGCCCAAAGTGGGACTCAATCACGGCATTCCAAAATCATGCCTTGGGCCAAAGGCAGGCGCTGAACCACTAAGCCACCCAGGGATCCCCGTTAAGTGTATTTTTAAAAATATTTATTTATTTATTTATTCATGAGAGATGGGCAGAGACACAGACAGAGGGAGAAACAGGCTCCATGCAGTGAGCCCGATGCGGGACTCAATCCCAGAACTCCAGGATCACACGCTGAGCCAAAGACAGAACCTCAACCACTGAGCCACCTAGGTGTCCCTGGTTAAGTGTAGCTTTATGTGTAGGGGTATGGGTAGGATAATGTGTAGGTGTAGGGTTAGTGGTAGGGTAAGGGTAGGAGTAAAGGTAGCATTAGGGGTTGGGTAAGAGGGTAGGGTAGGTATAGGTTTAGTGGTAATGATAAGGTAGGGGTAGGGGTAGGTGTGGGGACATTAGTAGGGTAAGTTCAGGTTAGGGTTTGGAATAAGGTTAGAGTTAGGGTTATGGGTCAGCCCATAGCCATCTATGTATAGCCATCATCTAGATAGCCCATAGCCATCTATGTATAGCCATCAGCTAAGGGCTATGGGTAGAGTTAGACAAAGTGGTAGGGTTATGGTTAAGAGTAGGTATAGGAGTAAGTGTAGGGGTAGATTTAGGGGTATGGTTAGGGGTAAGAGTCTTGGTGGGCAGGGTAGGGTTAGCATCATTGTAGTGGTAGATGTTGGGTTATGAGTAGGTATAGCGTTAGCTGTATGGATAGCCATAAGATAGGGGTAGGGGTAGGCTTAGGGTTAGTGTTAGGGGCCAGGGCAGGATTTGGTGAGAGGCAGGGTAGGGGTAGGGTTAAAGATAGGGGTATGTTTAAGTTTAGGGGTAAGTTGTATAGTTAGGGCTAGAGTAAGGTGTATGAGTGGTGTTAGGAGTAGGTATAGGATTATGAGTGAGAATAGGGTTAGGTATAGAACTATGTTTAGCGATAGGGTAGGGGTAAGATAGGGTGTACAGTTAGGTGTAACTATAGGATTAGTGTTGGGTTTAGGGTAGGGGTAGGTTAAGGTGTAGGTTATGGGTAGAATTAATCAGTAGGGGTAGGTGTAGGGTAGGGGTAGGTGAAGTGGATGAGTGGATAGGGGTAAGAATAAGAGTAGGTTTAAAGATAGAATTAGGTATAAGGGAAAGGTTAGGAGTAGGGGTAAGGGTGGGGGCAATGGTATAGTTACAGTTAGGTTTAGGGATGGGGTAAGGGTAGGTTTAGGGGTCATGAAGGGGTAGGAGTAAGTTTAGGTGTAGCGGTAGGGTTGTGGGTAGGAGTAGGGTTAGGTGTAGGGGCAGGTATATAGTTAGGTTTAGGGTTAGTGGTAGGGGTAAGGTTTAGGGTAGGATTAGTTTTATGGGTAAGGGTTGTGCAGGGTTAAGGGTAGGGATAGGGTTAGTTGTAGATGTAGGATTAGGTTAGGGCAAGAGGTAGGTGTAGTTGAAAGCTAGGGTGAGATAGAGTGGTAGTAGTAGGTTAGGGGATGGATAAGGGTCGAGGTAAGGGTAGGAGGAGAGTTAGGTGTAGGGTTAACTGTAGGGTTAACTGTAGGGTAAGGGTTGGGGTAGGGATAGAGGTAGGGGTAATGATACAGTTACGGGCAGGGTTAGGTTTAGGGGTTGACTCGGAGAGGAATAGTGGAAGGGTAGATGTAGGCGTTGGGCTCGGGTAGGTGTAGTATTAGGGTTAGGGATTGGAGTGTCATAGGATTAGTAGTAGTGGTACGGTTAAGGGTAGTTAGGAGTAGGGTTAGAATTAGGGGTATGGGTTGGTAGGTTTAGCAGTTGTGGTAGCTGTAGGCTTAGTTGGTAGGTTAAGATGTACATTAGCCACAGGTTAGGGGTAGGTGTAGGGATAGGTGTATGGATGATAAGTATGTAGTAAGGATAGGTTTATTTGTAGGGGTAGGGGTATGATTAAGGTTAGGGATAGGGCTAGGTGTATGGGTAGGCATAGGGGTAGTAGTCAGTGTAAGTAATAGGTAGGGTAAGAGTTAAGGGTAGAGCAAGTGGTAGAAGAATGAGTAAAATTTGGGTTCTGGTAGCAGTTGGTTTAGGGGTAGGGAAACATTTAATGTTGGGTTAAGGGTAGGGTAGTAGTAGAAGTAGGGTTTCAGGGTAGGGGTAGGACTAGTTGTAGGACAGGAGTATGGATACAAATATTGGTAGGGGTAGGGAAGGATTAGGGGTATGGGTAGGTGTAGGGTTAGGGGTAGGGTTACGGGTTGAGGTACGGGTAAGTGCTAGAGGTATTATTAGGTGTAGGAGTAGGGATAGGTGAATGGGTAGGGTTAAGGTTAGATATAAGGATAGGGGTATGGGTATGGGTATGGTTAGGGGTAGGAATAAAGACACATTTAGAGGTACGGTGTAGGACTAGGTAAATGGTAAGGGTAATGTTATGGGTAATGGTTGTGTATAATTTGTAGGGTTTGAGGTGGAGGTATGGTTAGGGGTAGGGGTGGCATAGTAGGTTTACTGGTAGGCTTAGGGGTTAGAGTAGGTTTAGATGTAGGAATAAAGTTTGGGGTGGGTGTAGGAGTACGTATATGGGTAGGGGTACATGTAATGGTATGGTTAGGGTTGGGTATAGGGTTAAAGGAGAGGTCGTAATAGGGAAGGTGTAAGTATAGTGGTAGGGGTTGTGGGAGGAGTAGAAGGAGGGTTAGGTATAGGGATAGGGTGAGATGTAGCGGTAGGGCTAGTGGTAAGGGTAGGAGTAAGGTAGGTGGTAAGGTTAAGGGTCATGGTAGGGGTGTTTTGGAGTAGGGGTAGAGGTAGTTCTGGGGTAGGTGTATGGTAGTGTTAGGGGTAGCAGTAGATGTATGCTTAGGTGTAGGGTTAGGCATTGGGGTAGGGACAGATTTATGGAGGGTTGGAGTGTTAGGGATAGGGGTATGTGCACAGTTAGGGTTAGGGGTACATGTAGGGGTGGGGTAGGGATAGGGTTAGGATTAGGGGTAGGGTTAAGATTAGGGCTAGAAATATGATTAGGATGGAGTGGGGTAGAGGAAGTTGTAGGTGTATGTGAGGGGTTAGGTTATGTGTAGTGTAGAGGTTGGGGTAGGAGTTGGAGCAATGTTAGGCATAGGAGTAGAATACGGGTAAGTGTATGTGTAGGGTATGCATAGGGATAAAGTTAGGATTTTGGGTAGAGGTAGGTAGGGATAGGGGAAGTGTAAGGGTAGGATTAAGGTAAGGTGTAGAGGTTGGGGTAGGAGTAGAAAGTGATGGGGTAGAAATAGGGTTAGGGGAAGGGATCTGCATGGCAGTAGGTGTAGGTCCTGGGTTAGCATTAGGGGTAGGGGTAGGAGTAGGTTTATGGTTAATTCTAGGTGTAGCGGTAGGGTTAGGAATTGGCGCTAGGGTTATGGTTAGGGGTAGGACTAGTGTTAGGAGTAGTTGGAGGGTTAGTGGTAGGGGCAGGTTTAGGGCTTGGGTTAGGGTGTTGTAGGGGTATCATTATGGTAGGCTTAGGTGTGGTGGTATGAGTAGTGAATGAAGTAGAAGCAGGATTATGTATAGCATTGGGGTTAGGGGTAGGAGTAGGGTTAGGGTTAGGGGTATGATAGGATTAGTGGAAGGGGTAGGGATAGGGTGAGAGGTAGGGTTTGGGGTAGGGGTAGGAAAATGGTTAGTGGTAGGTGTACTGGTAGAGGTATGGTTAATCTGTAGTGGTAGCAGTAGGCATAGGGGTTGGGGAAATTGTAGGGTTACATGCAGGGGTTGGTGTAGGGTTAGGGTTAAGGGTAGGGTTACAGGTAGTAGTAGGAGTAGTGTTCGGGTTAAGTTTACATGTAAGGCTATGTTTAGGTGTGGGGTTAGGGATAGGGCTAGGATTAGGGGTATGAGTACATTATGTAGGGGTATGTTTAGGTGCAGGTGTAGGTCTACCGATAGGGCCTGGTGTAGGGCAGGGGTAAAGGTAGGAATATAGGTAAGGTTAGTGTAGGGTTAGGCTTAGGGGTAGGGTTAGAGATATGGTTTCAATAGAAGTTCATGTTAGGTTTAGGGTATGTTTTGGACTAGGGTTATGGCGGGGTTAGTGTTATGGGTATGTGGCAGTTTAGGTGTAGGAGTAGGGATAAGGGTAGGGGTAGGGTTAATTGTAGGAGAAGGGTTGGGGTGGGCTAGGGGTAGTTGGTGGGGTAGGTCTTGTGTTATGGGTAGTGTTAGGTGTAGGGATAGGGGTATGAGTATAAGTAAAGTTAGGGTTAGATGTAGGCGTAGGATAAGGTTAAAGTTAGGGGAATGGGTAAGTGAAGGCTAGATGTAGTGTTAATGTAGCGGTAGGTGTAGGATAATGGTTAAGAGTTTTATTAGGTTTAGCATTAGGTGTAATGTTAAGGGCAGGCTTAGGGCAAGGCTAAGGTTAAGGTTAGGGGTAGTTGTAGGGGTAGGAGTAAGGGTAGGGGTAGGGGTAATTTTAGGAGTAAGGGTAGGGTAGGGCGTAGGTTTAGGTGTAGGATAGGGGTATGAATAGTCATAGGTGTAGGAGTAGGAGTTGGGGCAGGTGTAGGCATAGTGTTTGGGCTACTTGTAGGAGTAGGAGTAGTGTTAGGTTTAAGTGTAGTGGTAGGTGTAGGGGAATAGGTAGGGATAGAGGGATCCCAATAGGTAGGGATAGAGGTAGGGTAGGGGTTGGAGCAGGAGTAGCATCAGGGGTAGTGTTAGGGGTAGTGTAGGGGTAAGTGTAGTTTTGGGAGTATTAATAGGGTAGGTGGAGCTTAGGGTTTGGAGTCAGATTAGGGTTAGGGCTATGGGTAGGTTTAGGTATAGCACTCCATTTAGAGTTAGGAGTAGGGGTTGGAGTATGGGTAGGCTTATGGTATTAGTATGGTTAGGAGTAAGGGTGGGGGTAGGATTAGGGGAATGGTTAGGTGTAAGGATAGGGGTAGGACTATGGTTAGCATTATTTTGAGGGTAGGCATTTTGTTATGATTAGGGGTAGGGTTAGCAATATGGTTAGCCAAAAGGATAGGGGTAGGAATAAAGTTAGAGGAGGGTTAGTGGTAGGGTTAGAAGCAGGTAAAATGTTAGTGGTGGGTATACGTAGAAGTATGTTTTGGGGTAGTGGTAGCGGTAGGCTAGTGGTAGGGGAAGGGTAGGGTTAAAGGTAGTTGTAGCAGTTGTAGTAGGGTTAGGTTCAGGTGTAGAGTTAGGGGTAGGTATATGGGTAGGGTTTCAGGTATTATTGGGGTTAGGTGTAGGAGTAGGCTAGGGATAGGAATAGTGGAAGTGTAGGTGAGAAGTAGGGCTGGATTATGTGTAGATATACGATTAGGGGTAGGGTTAGGGATAGTGGTAAGGGTAGGTTGAAGGGTAGGGTTAGGGTAAGGTTAGAGTAGTGGTATGGTAGGGTTAGGTGTAGTGTTAAAGGGAGGGTTAGGAGTAGGATCTGGCTTAGACATAGCACTAGGGTTAGAGGTAGGAGTAGTGTTAGGGGTAGGGTTAGACTTAGGTGTAGGGGAAGGGGTAGGTGTAAGGTTAGGGTTAGGTGTAAGGTTAGGATAGACAAGAGGTAAGGGTATCAGTAGGGGTACCTGTAAATTTAGGGGTAGGTGTAGAAGCAGGGCTAGAGTTAGGGGTACAAGTAAGGTTAGGAGTAGGTGTAGTGTTGTGGGTAAGAGTAGGGTTAACTGTAGGGGAAGAGGTAGGTGTAAAGGTTGGTTTAAGCATAGGGTAGGGGTAAGGTTAGGGTATAATTAGCGGTAATGGTAGGAGTAATGTTAGGTTTAGTGTAGGGGTAGGTTTAGGTGTAAGTTTATGGATAGTGTTAGGAGTAGGTTTAGGTGTAAGGTAGAGCTGTCAGTAAGTCAGAGTTATGTTTATCTATAGGGGTAGGGGTAGGTGTAGTAGTAGTAGAGGTAGCATCAGGGCTAGGGCTACAGTTTTGGGTAGAGGTAGGGGTACTGGTCGGGTAGGGGTAGTTTTAGGCATAGTGGTAGGGTAAATGGCAGTGATAGGGTAGGTTTAGGGGTAATTGTAGTGGTAGAGTTAGAGGAAGAAACCGGGTTTAGGGTTAGGGGTAGGTGTAGGGTAAAATTTGGGTTATTGGTAGGTGTATTGTTAGTGGTATGTGTAGGGGTTATTTTAGGCATGGGGTAGTGTAGGGGTAGGTGCAGGGTTATGGGTAGGAGTAAGGGTAGGTGAGGAGTAGGTACAAGTAAGTGTATGAGTAGGGGTATGTATAGGTGTAGTGGTTGCAGTAAGTGTAGAGGTAGGGTTATTGTTAGGTGTAGTGGGTCTAGGGGTAGGTGTGAGGTAGAAGTACCATTAAGTGTATGGTGGGTATAGGGGTAGGTTTAGGGTTAGGTATATGGGTAGGTTTTCAGTGTAGAGGTAAGTGTAGGGATGTGGTTGGGGGTAGGGTAGGGGTAAGGATAGGGGTAGGATTATGTTTATTGGGATTTGTCAGTGTCAGTGTCAGGGGTGGTTTAGTCATAGTGGTAGCAGTAGGGGTTGGAGTACTGTAGTTGTAGGGGAAGGGGTAGGAGTTTGTTTATGGTTAGAGTTAAGTGTAGGTGTAGGCATAGTTTTGGGGGTAGCATTAGGAATAGTGTTATGGTAAGTGTTGGTGTAGGGATAGGGTTAGAGTTAGGTGTAGGGGTAGGAGTAGTTTAAAGTTAGAGGTAAGTGTTAATTTAAGGAAGTAGTACGTATTGGTGTATGGTGCCTCAGGGGCAAGGATGCGGGTAGTGTAGGGTTAGAGGTAGGATAGGTTTGTTTGTCGGGGTAGAGTAGGTTTGGGGTCAGGGAAAGAGCAAGAATTAGGGGTAGAGTTAGGGCAGGGGTAGTGGTGTGTTTAAGGGTAGGGGTAGGGCTAGGGGTATGGCCAAATGTAGTGGTACATGTAGGGTAGGGGTATGAGTAGGTTTAGGGGTAGGGGTAGGTGTAGGTTTAGGGTCAGAGGTATGGGTATGGTTGGGGTTAGTGTTAGGTGTAGGGTAGGTTGATGAGTAGAGTTAGGGTGGTGTTAGGGTTATGGTTATGGGTAGGGGTAGGGGTAGGTGTAAGAATAGTTAACCGTAGGAGAAGAGTTCGTTGTAAGGGAAGAGTTTGGTGTAGGGATAGGGGTAGTTGTAGGGGTAGGGGTAGTATTAGTGGTAGTGTTAAGTGTAGGGGTAGGAGTATGAATAGGGTTAGGGCTAGTTGCCGTTGGATTAGGATTAGGTTTAGTGTAGGTGTAGGGGTAAGGTAAGGTTAGGGGAAGTTGTAGGTAAAGGATTGGGTAGGTATAGGCATAGTGGTAGGATAGTGGTAACCATAATTATGGTTAGGGGTTGGAGTAGGATTTAGGGGCAGTGATTGGGTGTTAGGGGCATGGCTAGGGGTAGGGCTAGGGTTGTGGTTAGAGGTAGTTGTAGGGGTAGGGGGAAGTGTAGGGGTAGGATTAATTTCAGGGGTAGTGGTAGGGTAGGGGATAGATTTAGGTGTAGGGGTCAGGGTAGGGGTATGTTTAGGTGTAGGGGGCAGTATTTGGGTTAGGTGTAGGGATAAAGAAGGGGTCATATAGGGGAGGGGTAAGGGTTTGGTTAAGATTGGTGGTGGGTGTAGGTGTAGAAGGTGGGTTAGGGGTCAGGATAGGGTTAGTTGCAGGAGTATGGGTAGCGTTAAATTTAAGAATGGAGTAGGTTTAGTGGTAGGATTATGGGTAGGGGTAGGGAAAGTGGTAGAGGTAGAGGTAAGTCATGGGTAAGTGTAGAGGTAGAATTAGGGGTAGGGGGAGTGGTAGAGGTATACTTAAGAGTAGGGGTACCCCTATGCCTACCCCCACACCTTTCCATACCCCTAGCCCTACTCCTACCAATAACCCTACAATTAACTATATAATTATCCATACACCTACCCCACCCCTAATCCTTTGCCTTATCTACCCTTATCCTACAACTAACCCTATTGCTACCACTACCACTAACCCTACCCAACCCATACCTCTATACCTAACCCTACTACTACATCTATCCTTAACCCTACCCCTACTCCTAATCCTATCCCTACCCCTAACCCTAATCCTACATCTACCCCAGCCCTATCCCTACACTTATCCTTCCTATATTCCTGCTCCTAGCCTACCCTTACACCTAACCCTAACCATACCCTTATACCTACCCTTACCTCAACCCCTACCCCTAAACCTATTCCAACCCCTACACATACTTCTACCTCTAACTATATGTCTATGCCTAACCCTACCCTTTAATCATTTACCTAACCTTACCCTACCTCGAACACTACCACTCACCCATCCCTACCATTACTCCTACCCCTAGCCCTAACCCTACCTCTAACCCAGCCGCACTCCAACACCTACCTCAGCCTAACCTTAAAATTCCCCATTCCATTCAACTCCTACCATACCTTAACCATAACTCTACCCCTTCCCTAACCCTGATCCTACATATACCCCTACCCTTAACCCTAACCCTACACCAAACCCTACAACTAACCCTATATTTTCCCCAACTGCTATGCCTAACCCAACCATTGTCCTACTCCTACAGCTAACACTGCCTCTAACTCTACACCTACACATAAACCTACCCCTACCCTTACCACTACCCCTAACCGTACCTTACCGCTACACCAAACTCTATTCCTAACCCTACCCTAGCCCTACCACTAACCTTACCTGAAACTACTCTACCCCTACCCCTACTCCTAACCGTACCCCTAATCCTAAAACTGGCCCTACCAATACCCCTATCTATACTCATTCTCCTACCCTACCCCAATCTCTAACCCTACACTTAACCCTCTCTTACCCCTAATCCTACCACTACACCAACCCCTAATCCTACTCCTTCTTTTACCCCTACTCTACCCTAACTCTAACTTTACCCCTCCTCTACCCATACCTCTATCCCTAACCCTGCCCCTACCCCTACTCTTACTCCTAACCCTATGACTACTTCTACCTGTACTGCTACCCCTACACTTAGCCCTAACCCTTCCATAACCATACATCAACACCTACTCATACCCCTACATGTAACCTTTCTTCTGTCTCTACCCTGAATCCTACCTGTGTGACCCGACTATTAACCGTATCTTTATCCTTACCATCATACCTATGCCCAACACTCTCCCACCCCCTATGATAAACTCCTACTCATAAACTTTACACCTACCACATCTAGGCCCACTCCTAATGCAACACCTATGCTAGCCCTTCCCGTACAGCGTATTTCCATTGCGTCTCCAAACCTACCCAAACTCTACACCTACACTTAACCCTACAATACCATTATGGTGAACCCTACCCCTACCCCTACAACAACCCCTATCACTATCACTCCCACCACTACTAACTCTACCCCTACCCCTACCTCTGGCTAACCACACTGCTAAACCTACCCCTCCCCATAACCCTACTCTACCCTACAATGATGCTAATCCTACCCCTAAACTTACCCTACACCTGCCCATATCCCTAACCCCAGTCCTACCCTTACTCCCATCCCTACTCCTACCCACAATGCAACCCCTACTCCTACCCCTACCCCTAATTACTATACCTACTACTACGCCTACGCCTATCCTTACACATAGTTCCTACCCCTAAACCTATGCCTAATCATACCCTTACCCCTACCCCTACCCTAAACCAACAACCCCTTAACCTACCACTACACCTAACATTACCCCTACAACTACCCCTAACCCTAGACTTATCCCTAACCCAGCCCCTAACTCTACTCCAACGCCTAACCATAATATACCTACTTCTATGCCTCCCCTAATGCTTCACCAACCCCTTACCCTACCCTTCAACCTATCCTTACACCTACAACTAATCCTAACCTACTCCAACCACTACACCTAACCCTACCATTACTCGTACTTGTACCCCTTTATCTAACACTACAACTACCCCTATCCCTACACCTACTCTTCCGCTACAACTAACCCTACACCTACCCTTAACTCTACTCCTACACCTACCCCAACCAATACATATAAACCTAACTCCACTCTAACCATAGACCAAAACCTAACCATGCCAAACAATAATCTAGAACTTATTCCCTTACACCCCTAACCCTACACCTACACTTACCCTATCTCTACTTCTATCCCTACCCCTTCCCTACACCTGGCCTTATCTCTATCCCTAGCCCTACCTTTAAACATACCCCTACCCTACCCCACCACTAATCCTAGAACTTTCCCTGTCCCAAACCTACCTTACTCATACAATTAACCCTACCCTAACTCTAACCTTACACAACTTGCATCCTACCCCTAAGCCTACCTCTAGCCCTATGCCTAATTCTATCCCTAATTGTACATGTACCTCTGCATATTAAAATACTCCTAAGACTACACCTACCCTTAGCCATACCCCTACACTTACCCCTAACACTGCAGCTAATCCTACCACTACCACTACCCCTAAAACTACTCCTATTTCTACACCTAACCCTAACTCAACTCCTATCCCAAACCCTATACCTACTGCTACTCCAACAACCACTACCACGACAACTAAACCTACCTCTACACGTACACTGACAACTCCCACTAATCCTAAACCTCCCCCTACCCTTACCCCTACTCCCAAACCAAAACCGTATCCCTACACCTAGTCTTACCCCTAAATCTACCCCCACACCTACACCTAATGCTACTTCTACCCCACCCCACCTCTAGACCTAAAACTACAGCTAACACTAACCCTACCCCTACACTAACTGGAACCACTAACCGTACACCTGCCACTACTACTACACCTAACTTATACCTACTCCTATCCCTACCCTTATTCCTACTGATATCTCTGCCACTGCCCTTAACACTAATCCTATGCCGAAACTTATCCCTAGGCATACCACTAACACTACACCTACCACTACCCCCAAACAACTCTACACTGACCCCTAACACTAAACGATGTTTCTATCCCTATCCCTACCCCTAAAACTACCCCTACATAACCTTCACCTTACTTCTACCCCTACACTTATTCCTACACTAACACTACTCTTATCCATACCCCAACTCCTAGCTGTAGCCCTAATGCTACCTCTACCACTACCCCTACTCCTACTGCTACATCCCCTGCCCCTACCCCCACAACTAAGCATACCCCTACACTATGTCTACCCCTACCTTACTCCTTCACCTACTTCTAAACCTAATACTACCTCTAACCCTTTACCTACCCCTACCCTTAACCTTAACCCTAACCCTACCCCTACCATACCACCACACTCTAGCATACACGAACATCTACCCCTAGCCATATCCCTACCTCTACACCTACAAGTAACCCTATTCCTACTCCTAACTATACACTTACCCTTACTCCTAAAACTAACCCTACTTCAAACCCTACCCCTACCAGTAACCCTAAACCTAACTCTATCCCTATTCCTAAATTTATCCCAATAGCTAACCCTACTGCTACCTATATCCAACCCTTACCCCTTAAACAACTCCTATGCCTATCCTTACTCCTAAAGCTACCCTTACCCTTACCTCTAACCCTACCCCTATCCATAACCATACCATTATCCCAACACCTATACCTACCCTTAACCTTTCCCTTACACTTATCCCTACCCCTTACCCCTTACCCTACTCCTACCCTTATCCTTACACTTACCCTTTCACTAACCCTCCTACCCTTCACCTAAATCTTCTCCAACACTATTTGCAATCCTACAGCCAAACCTACCCATACCCCTAACCCTAACACTACTCCTACCAGTACCTCTAACTATACACCTAACCTTATGCCTACCAACCTCTACACCTACCCCTAACCCTACACCTAACCCTGCTCTTACCCAACCCTATACCTACTCCTAACCCTACTTGTATCCCTAATTTTAAATCTGAGTCTGAGTCTACACCTACCCCTAAACTTACACATACTCCAACCCTTATCTCCCACCAAATCCTACCATTACCCTAACCCTAACACAATGCCTACCTCTTCTCCTACCCCTAAGTCTAAACCTACCCTTAACACTACTACTACTCCTAACCCTACTGCTATTACTAATCCGGGTTCTACTCCTATCATTATGTCTACCACTACACCTAACCCTACCATACACCTACCTCTACCCCATCCTAATCCTCCCCCTAATCCAGCCCTTACCCTAACCCTAAACCTAACCCTACTCCTACCACTAACCATACCCATAAACCTATCACTACACCTTCCTCTACCCTGAAATCTACCCCTATATCTAACCTGTCTCCCACACCTTGCCCTACTTCTAACCCTACCCCTATCCATAACCCTACTTCTTCCCCTAATCCTACTGCTATGCATAATCCTACTCCTACTTCATTCCATACCCCCACCTTTACACCTAGCCTCACCGTACCCATACCCCAACCTCACCCTATACCTAAGCATACCCCTACTCCTAACCATAGTCCTACCTCAAACTATACTCCTAACCCTACTACTACCCCAACCTTACCCTGAAACCAAACAACACTACCCATAACACTAACCCTAAACCTACCCCTAATGTTATCCCAACACCTACACCTACGTCCACCCATACCTCTTCGCATAACCCTATTCTTTCCCTACCCCAACCCCTGTATCCCAATCCTACCCTTATACCTGACCATACTCCTACCCTTAACCTCCCCTACCTTTACCCCTACTCAACCCTAATCCTAACCCTTACTCTAGTAATAACCTAACTGACCCTACTCCTAACCCTATCTCTAAATTACCCCTATATCTACCCCTACCCCTGACCCCACCCTTCACCTTAAATCTATGCCTAAGCCCTACCCCTAATTGTACTCCTACCACTAATCCTAAACCTCTCCTACCCTGATGCACCCTTACCTCTAAGCATACTTCCCCCTACTGCTACTCCTAACACTACGCCTGCACCTACCACTGACTCCTAACTACTCCTAACCATACCACGAACCTTACCCATAACCTTACCACTGACCCCACTCTTACTCTTACCCCTAACCCTACCTATACCCCTACACTTAACCTTATCCTTACTCCAACCCTCCTATTACTACCTCCACTCCTAGTCCTACTCCTACACTTACTGCTCCCTTATTACACTTTGTCTTCTACTCCTAACCCTTCCCTACACCTAACAATACTTTTACCGTACCTCTATCCTACAGTGAGACATACCCCTATCCTAAACCACTCATCTAAGGTTAGGTGCTACACTTAACCCTACACATAACGCTCCCCTACTCCAAATGCAACCACAACACCAAAAAACCCCCTACTCCTACTCCTCCCTCCACCCCTAATCTTATCCCTACCCCTACCCTACCCCTACCACTAGCCCTACTCCTACCCATACTAACTCTAACCCTACTGCTATGTCTATCACTAACCCTACTCTTACTCCAAAACCTATCCCTACCCCTATAACTAAACATGATCTTACACCTACCCCAGCACTACCACTACACCTACCCTTCCTCTGTTACTGCCCCTTAGACTACTCCTACACCTAACTGTAACCATACCCATACCCCTACCCTTACACATACCCCTAACCCTACTCCAAACCCTGCACCCACACATAACCCTACTCTTCCCCCAACCCCTACAACTACCACTACCCCTAAACATACCCTACAACTACCACTACCCCTAAACATACCTCTATGCCTACCCCTACCATTAATCTTTAACCTATCACTAACCCTACCACAACCTACTGGAAACCCTCCCATCCCCTTCTCATACCCCTACACCTATGGTTTACCATACTGCTAACCGTACCCCTACCCCTAACCCGACTTCTACCCCTACAATGACACTAATCCTACTTCTAACCCTTCCTTAACTCTAACTATATCCCTAACACTACACCAACCCTTACTCCTATCCCTCCTCCTACCCATAACCCTATCCCTACTCCTAACCTTAGCTCTAACCCGACTACTACTCCTAACCCTACACATAGCCCTAAATCTAACCCTACTCCAAACCCCAACATACACCTACCCTAATAATACTCCCACATATACCCCAGCTCTAACCCTACCCTACCTATACCATTACCCTTACTCACTGAGCCCTACCTTACCACTAACCTTACTTACAATGATACTCCTACTCATATCCTACCCTGCCTCTAACCCTATGGCTACACATAGCCCTACCCATACCATTACACCTACCAATACACTTAACCATAACACTACCCCTCCCCCTACTCCTACAATTACCCCTAAACCTACCCCTACAGCTTCCCTAACTCCTATCCACACACCTACACCTAGTCATACCCCTACACCTACACCTAATCCTACCCTGTACCCTAACCTACCACTACTCCTAAAATTTATCCTATCCCTACCATTACTCTATCCCTACAACTATGCCTAACCCTAATCCTAGCCCTAGCCCTACCCCAACCCCAAAATCTACATGTATCCTAACCCTAATAAAACCCCTAACATAATTCTACAACTACCCTTAAGCCACTACCCTTAAGCCTACCCTTCAGATACACCTTCACCTACCCTTTCCCCTACCTTACCTTTACAACTACGCCTCACCCCTACACCTATAACTACCCTTTCAGCACTCCTGCCCCTAGCCTACCCCTACACCTAACCCTAATCATATCCTAACACCTAACCTTACCTACCCCTATGTCTAACCCTACCCCTAAACTTACTCCAACCCCTACCCTACACCTAACCCTAAACTTCCCCTAATTCCTAAGCCTCCCACTACCACTACCCCTAGCCATACCTCAAACCCTACTGCTCACCCTCCCTTACACCTAATACCCCTAACCCTACCTATAACCCAGCCCTACCCCAATACCTACCTCACCACAACCCTACAATTCCAAATCCCTATGCCAACACCTACCCCTACCTCTATACATAGTTCTACCACTAACACTAACCCTACTCCTATCCCTATCCTTTTTTTAAAAGATTTATTTATTTATTCATTCAGAGAGAGCGAAGAGAGAGGCAGAGACACAGGCAGAGGGAGAAGCAGGCTCCTTGCAGGAAGCCCAATATGGGACTCTATCCTGGGTCTCCAGGATCACACTCTGGGCTGCAGGCAGTGCTAAACCACTGCGCCACCGGGGCTGCCCCCCATCCCTATCCTTAACCCTATCCCTACACCTAACCCAACTGTTTCACCAAATCCTATGCCTAACCCTAATCATTGTCCTACCCATACAGATAACCCTACATATAACCCTACCTATAACCCTACCCCTAAATTTACCCTTTCCCCTAAACCTACCTCTACCACTACCCCTAACTCTACCTTACCGCTACACCAACCCATACCCCAAACCCTACCTCTAATGCTACCCATAATTCTATGCAACCCCTACCCCTACTCCTAAACCTAAAACTAGTCCTACCCATACTCCTATCTATACTCCTCCTACGCTACCATTTCCCCTACCCCAACCCCTACCCTACCCATAACCATACCATTACACGCACCACTATCCCTACCCCCAACACTTCCCCTACATGTAGCCCTAAGCCTAACCCTACTCCACCCTTAGCCCTACCTTATCCACTTCACCTACCCCTACACTTAACCTAAAAATGCTCATAATGCTATCCATAAACCTACACCTAAACAAACCCCGACCCTAACCCTAACATAACTCCTCATTATCCCTAAGCATACACCTAACCTTGCACCTAACTTACTCTAAACCTAGCTCTACACCTACCCCTACCTACCTCTACACGTACACCTAACCCTACACTTACCAATAACTCTACACCTACTCCTAACCCTACCTGTAGCCTTAGCTCTAGTCCTGACTCTACAGTTACCCCTAAACTTACACATACCCCTACCACTACCCATGCCTCTCACCAAATTCTACACTTATATCTAACCCTAACCCTAGGCCTACCTCTTCCCCTATCCCTAAATCTAACCATAACCTTAACACTACACCTACCCTTAACCCTACTGCTATGCCTAATCTGGCTAGTACCTCTAGCCCTACCCCTAAGATTAAACTTAACCCTGCATTACACCTACCCTTACCCCAGGCTAACCCTACACCTACCCCTAAATCTACCCCTACCACTATCACTACCTCTAACCCTAATACTACACATTACCCAACGCTACCCATATCCTACCATTTCACTATTATTGCCCCTAGTCTACACCTATGCCTAAACCTAACCATACCCTTACCCCTATCCATACACCTACTCCAACCCCTGCACCTACACCTAACCCTACTCTTCCCCCAACTCTTACATCTACCACTACCAGTATCCCTAACCATATCTCTAGGCCTACCCCTACCATTAACCTTTAACCTACTCCTACCCTAACTAGAACCCTACTGCTTACCTTTCCCTATCTCTACTCTTACTGATACCCTTATGGCTAACCATAATACTAATGTTACCCCTACTCATAACCAGACCCCTACAACTATAATGATGCCAACCCTCCCCTACACCTACCCTTACCCCTAACCATACCCCTACCCTTACCCCTATTATTACACCTAACTCTACTCCTACCCATAACCCTACACATACTTCTACCCCTACTCTTACCCATAAGCCGACTACTTTGCCTACCCCTACCCATGCCCCTAAACTTATTCCTACTCAAACCATAATCTGCATGTACTATACTAATATTCCCACCTGAATACCTACCTCTAACCCTATCCTACCTATACCACTACCCCTAACATTATCCCTACCCTACTCCTAAGTGTAATTCTAATGCTACTCCTATTCGTACCCCTACATTACCTCTCCCCCTACACCTACACATAACCATACCCATATCCCTACACCTACAACTACACTTATCTATAACACTACCCATACCTACTCCTAAAATACCCCAATCCTACCCCATAACTACCCCAATTCCTACTCCTACTCCTATGCTGAATCATACCTCTACCTCTACCCATACACCTAAATCTAACCCCACCCTACCACTACCCATAAAATTAACCCTACCCCTACAACTACCACTAACCCTAACACTTGTCTTACCCCTAACACTGCCTATAACCCTACACCTACACCTAACCCTACTCCAACCCCTAACCACTATTCTATACCTACCTCAAGACTATCCCTACACCTACCACTTGGCCTACCCCCTCCCCTCTCCTCCCCTTACCCCTAAGACTATAAATACCCTAACACTACCTCAACCACTACACCTAACTCTACATCGACTCGGACTCTTAACCCTACAGCTATACCTAACACTACCCTTTAAAATACACCTATCCCTACAACTACTCCTAGCCCTACCTTGAACCTTCCCCTACAACTAAGCCTACCCTTACTGCTACCATTAACTCCACTTCTACACCTACCCATACCCATACCCATAATGCTATCAAGGCCCATTACCTACCCTAAAACCTACACTATGGCTCACAATAACCCTGACCATACCAATATCCTTATACCTACATCTACACCTACACCTAATCTTATATTAAACTTACCCCTACTCATTCTCCTACCACTGCCCTACAAGTAACACTACATCTGAGCATACTCATAGCCTACCTCTACCCCTAAACATACCCATACCCCTACTCTCCTCCTACCCATAATCCTAGCCCTATTCATAACTCCAAACCTACCCTATCCCTACACCTAACCCTACCCTACTCTAATTCTATGCTACCTGCACCCCCAACCCTGAGCCTATCCCTACCCCTATGCTAACTCCATCCCTAATTGCACACCTACCTCTACATATTAAACTATTTCTACTCCTATACCTACTCCTTGACCTACCCCTACATTTAACCCTAAAACTACTCTTACTCCTACCTCTACCCCTAAAACTACTCCTACACCTATATCTATCCTTATTTCTAACCCAACTGCTACACCTACTTCTACACCTACCGCTACTCCAACCCCTACTGCTACCACTATGACTAAACCTTCCCCTTTACCTACTGCTACCACTATGACTAAACCTTCCCCTTTACCTACACTGAAAACTCCCACTAAACCTAACTCTATCCATACCCTTACCTCTACTCCTACACCTAAACATATCCCTACCTCTACTCCTACTCCAATCCTTACCTCTACTCCTAACCCTACCCCTACATTATCCTCACAACTACACCTAATGCTAATTCTACCCCACCCCTACCAATAGACCTACAACTACACTTAACATTAATCCTACCCCTAGCCCTACTGCAACCACTACCCCTACACCTATGCCTACTCCTATGCCCACCTTTTTTTTTTATTTACGATAGTCACAGAGAGAGAGAGAGAGAGGCAGAGACACAGGCAGAGGGAGAAGCAGGCTCCATGCACCGGGAGCCCGACGTGGGACTCGATCCCGGGTTTCCAGGATCGCGCCCTGGGCCAAAGGCAGGCGCCAAACCGCTGCGCCACCCAGGGATCCCCTCCTATGCCCACCTTATACCTAATGCCTACCCTTACTATATGCCTACCAATATCCCTGCCACTCCTGCTAACCCTAATCCTACACCTAAACATATCCCTACACATACCCCTAACACTACACTTAACACTACCCAAAACCTAGCCTACTCTGACCCTTAATCCAAAACCCTGTTTCTAACCCAACCCTAACCTTACATTACCGCTAACCCTACCCCTAACCCTACACATAACCCTACCCCTACACCACCTGTACATTTAATCCTACCCCAAACCTTAGCCCTAACCATAATACTACACTAACCCTTATGTCTACTCCTACCCCTATCTTTAACTCTACACCCTAGCATAATGCTAGAGTACGCATATCCCTAACACTAACCTTACTCTTACACCTACTCCTAAACCTAACACTACCCATAACCATATACCTACCCCTATCCCACCCTTAACCCTAATCATAGGTCTACCCCTCCACCTCACTGAACCTAAATCTACACCTAACTCTAGCCCTACACCTAACCCTACACCTACAACTAACCATATCACTACTCCTAACCCTACACATACCCTTGACCCCTATTAACCCTACCCTAAAACCTACCCTTACCACTAACCTTAAGCCAGCCCCAATACCTACCACTACCCCTACTCATAACTAAATGTCCTCTTACTCATAACCCTACCCATAAACCAACTCCTCCCTATATTTACCCCTAAACCTACCCTTATCTCTACCACAACCAACCCATAACCATACCATTACCTCCATCCCTATGCCTACCTCTAACTCTTCTACCCTTAGATCTATGCCTAACACTACTCCAACCCTTACCAATCCACTACACCTGACCCTAACCCTTACCTAAACCTACTCATAACACTATCCATGTATCTACTTCTCAACCTACCCCTACCCTAATCCTAACGCTACTCCTACCATTATCCTTACCCATACACCTAAACTTGCCCTTACCTTGGCCCTAAACACACTTCTACACCTACCCTACCTATATCCCTACTCCTAACCCTACTCTTACCCATAACCTTATACCTACTCCTAACCCACTCATATCCCTAACTCTAGCCCTGATTCTACACTTACCCCTAAAGTAGCATGTACCCCTACCCCTACCTCTCACCAAATCTTACCCATATGCTTAACCCTATACCTATTGCTTCCTCTACCCCCAATCTAGCCCTACCCATAAGACTACTCCTACTCCTAACCCTACTGCTATGCCTAATCTGGCTCCTGCTTGTATCCATAACCCTACCACTACACCTAATCCTACAGTACCCCTAAACTTACACACCCTACCCCTACCCCTAAACCTTCCCCTAACACTATTCCTACTGCTAGCCTAGCCCTATTCCTAATTTTAACCATACTCCTAACTCTACAAGTAACCTACAACTGCCCTTTAACCTACCCCTAAATCAATCCCTACCCCTAATTCTTCTTCTACATCTGCCCTACTTCTAACCTTACCCCTACTTCTAACCCTACTACTACTCCTAACCCTAAGGCTGTGCTTAATCTTGCTTTGACTCCATTCCTTACCCCCACCACTACATCTATCCCTACTCTAATCCTACTCCAACCCAACCCTAACCCTACCCCTAAACTTCCCCCACCACTAACACTATAACTACAGCTAACCCTACGCTTACCCCTAAACATACCCCTAACTCTATGCCTAACCCTACCACCTACTAACTACCTCTAAACCTACTATTCCTACCCCAACACTAACCCTAAACCTACTTCTATTGGTACTTTTCCCTACCTCTACCCATACCCATACAACTTACCCCACTCCTACCCTTACCCACACCCTACCCAACATCCTACCCCTACCCCTAGCCACACCCTACACCTAAACTTACTCCTATCTTTACCCCTACCCCTATCTCTGCTCCAACTCCTACCCCAACCTCTATGCCATCCCCTCTCCCTACATCTAACCCCACCCTTACCCATACACCTAACACTACACACACCCCACCCAAACTTTAATCCTAAGTCTACCACTAACCATACCCTATGTCTGCTCCTGACCCTATCCCTACCCTATGCCTATATATAACCCTATCTCTATGCCTACCTCTACCCCTAAGCATATATCTACCCCTACCACTATCCCTACCCCTATACCTACCTCTGACCTACCTCTACACTTACCCTTAATTCTACACTTACCCCTACCCATAATCTTAACACTCACCATACTCCTCCCATTACCTGAACCCTACCCCTACATCTACACCTAACCCTATCCTTACACCTCCTTCTACTCCTACCCTAACCCCAGGCCTACCCCTACACTTATCCCTCCCCTATTACTACTCTTCTACCACTACCCTTACCTCGACCCATACTGCTACAAGTACCCCTAACCCATATCTTTACTCCTATCCCAATCCCTAATCTTAACCCTAACCCTACCACTAAACCTACTCTTCTTCCAAATCCTAAGCCTACCCCTACAACTGACCATAGCTCTACCCCAACCCAAGACTACCCCTAATCTTACCCCTAACCCTACACCTACCTCTAACATTACTGGTACTCCTAACCATACCCTACCCCTACCTCTATCTCTACACTTATCATTAACCCTGCTCATACACCTATCCCTACTCCTACCCCTGACACTATCCCTAGCACTACCCATAGCCCAACCTGAACCCCTACCACTAACCTTATTCCTAAGCCTATGCTAACGATTCCATACCCCTACCAAGGCTTGTACCCATACTCCTATCCTACAACTAACCTTACCCCTACCCTTAACCCTACACTTCATGCTCCCTTACCCCTAACCTAACCAGTAGAACAACCTCTAATCCTAATCCTAATCCCCCCTTACCCTAACCCCATCCCTACTGCTACCACTAATCTTTCCATAAACCTAGCCTTACCTCTAAAATTAATCCAATCCTTACCACTACAAATAACCCTACCTTAACTCTTTGATTATCCATACACTGATCCCTACACCTACCCATAAACATGCCTCATCTGTACCCCTTAACCTACCAGTAGCCCTATTGCTACACCTAACACTAATCCTAATCCTACCCATACCACTTATGCTAACTCTACTCCTACATCTATGCCTAACTCTCTCCCTACTCCTAATCCTATCACTACCCATACCCCAACCCTAATCCTACACCTAATACAACCCTCTCCTTATACCTATACTTCCTCTATTCCCAGCCAAACTCTACGAGTAATTCTAACCAACCTTACCCCTACCCTTACTCCTATCCTGACTCCTACCCATAACACTACCCTTATTCCTACCCCTACCCCTAACCTGACTACTACGCCTACCTCTACTGATAGTCCTAATCCTAAACCTACTCGAAACCATAACCGGCACCTACCCTGCTAATACTCCCACCCTTACACCTACCCTTAACTTTTCCCTATCTATAACACTACCCCTACCCCTACCCTGACCTACCCCTAATACTACTCCAACACCTACTCTACCTCTACCCTGACCCATACCTGCACCCTACCCCTACACTTAAACCTAACACTACCCCTACTCCTATAATTACCCCTAAACCCTACCTTACCCCTGCCCCAACTTCTACCCTTAGACCTACCCCTAAACATACCCCTACCCATACACCTAAACCTACCACCTACCCTACCACTGCCCCCAAATTAACCCCACCTCTACCCTTACCCCTACAACTACACCTAATCTTAACCATAGCCTATCCCTAACCCTGCCCCTAACTACTAATACCCCTACCCCTACACCTTATTCAAACCATAACCCTACACCTTATTCTTACCATAACCCTACACCTGCACAAACCCTACACTGATCATATCCCTATCACTACATCTACACCTACCCAAACCCTACTCCTACCACTAAGCCTACTCCTAAACCTACACATATCCCTAAATCTAGTCCTACCCCATCCCTACCCCTATCCCTACACCTTCCCCTATATATAAGCTTATAATTAAACCTACCTCTACCTTTACCCTTAACCTGAATCCTACTCCTAACATTATCCCCAAACCTCCTTCTACTCCTACCTCTATCCTTATCTTTTCCCCTACCTATACCAATAAGTCTGCTATCACAACTACTCCTAACATTACACCTGCCCATATCATACCCACACCCCTATACTTAACTATAAACCTAACCTACCCATACCTGATTTGTACCCCTAGAGTTACACCAACTTGTAACCATGTCCCTACCTTTAACCCTACCTTATCACTACCCCTACACCTAACCCTACTCCTACCCCTACCCCTATCCCTACATATAACCTTACTGCTACCCCTTTCCAAACCTACCCCTAATGATACTCCTACCTCTACCCTTACATACCCTTAATCCTAACACAACCCCTACACCTACATCTATCCTTACCCCTTCCCCTAATCATAACTCTAACCAAACTACTACCCTTACTGTGCCCCTACCCCTAATCCTACACCTACCCATATCTTTCCACCTACCCCTAACCCTACATTAACCATACCCCTTAACCCTATCCCTAACCCTACTCCTACCAGTACTCTTACCCCTACACCTTCTTCTAACCATAACCCTACATGTACTTAACCCCTACTACTACCCATATCCCCACACTACTCCTACCCCTAACAATATCCTACCCTTACCCTACTCCTACACCTGCATCTATACTAACAATAACCCTACCCATAGCCTACTCCTACCTTACTCATAATCCTACCCCTACCATTACCACTACACCTACCCCTACCCTTAACCCTATCTATAACTCCTAAGCATATTTTACCCCTACTTCCTAACCTACCCCAACCATTACTTCTAGACTTACCCCTACCCAAACAGTGCATTTATATTGTGCCTCCACACCTTTTGTTGGAATAGGTTCTATCCATTATGTGAGAGGGTAGTTGGAAGGTAAGCTTGTTTCTCAGGTTTCTGTACAGCACATTTCCATTGTGCCTCCACACCTACTTTTGAGATAGTTTCTAACTCCTTTATATTAAAGGCTAGTTTGGAGCTGTGTTTAAGAAAAGCGGTTTTTTTTTTTTTCACAATTAAGTACAGTGCATTTCCATTGTGCCTCCACAAACTCTTTTGAGATACATTTTAACTCCTTTATATAAGATGATAGTTGAAAGTTACATTCAAGGAAACTTTGATTCTCAGAGCTCCCCATAACCCTACACCTACCCCTAACCCTACTCCTACTCCAACACCTACTGCAACCCCTACTCCTTTTCCTAACCCTACCCCTATCTCTACACCTACCCCTCTCCCTCTTTTTAACCCCACACGTACCTCTATCCTTACTAATAAACCTACTGTTGTCCTTACTCTTACACATACTCTGAAACTACATTACCCCCACTGCTTCTCCGACTCCTATGCTGACCCCATCCCTACACATACCTCACCCCTAACCCTAGAGCTACTCCTACCACTTCCCTAACTGTACCTATACCCTTACCATGATCTACCTAATCCTATCCTTAACCCTAATGTTACCGCTAAACCTACCCCCAACCCTGTGCCTACACCTACGCCTATCCTTATCCCTACGCTTACCCCTAACCATACATCTACCTCTAACCCTACACCTAAGCCTAACTTTACCCTACCCATATTTCTAACCATAATCCTATCTCTATACCAACCCTAAACCTACAACTCCTATCCCTACCCATAGTCTGACCACTACCATACCCATAACCATTATGCTATCACTAACCCTATGCCTACACCTAATACTAACCCTACGAATACCTCTTCCTGTACCCCTAACCTTACTCTCACCCATATCACTACCCTACCCCCACCCCTAACACTAACCTCTACCCTACCCCTCCAAAACCCTATCCTACCACTAACCCTACTACTACACGTACCACAACCCCTACGCTACCCTTATACCTAATCCGAACTGTAACCTACACTTATCTCAAATCCTACTCATACAGGGAGGAGGGGGCAATATGGTGGAAGAGTAGGGTCCCCAAGTCACCTGTCCCCACCAAATTACCTAGATAACTTTCAAATCATCCTGAAAACCTATGAATTTGGCTTGAGATTTAGAGAAAACAGCTAGAATGCTACAGTGAGAAGAGTTGGCGCTTCTATCAAGGTAGGAAGACCAAGGAAAAAAGAAATAAAGAAACAAAAGGCATCCAAGGGGGAGGGGCCCAGGAGGATCTGGGCTAAGGCCACGCGGTGAGTGCTCCTAGGACAGGAAAGACCCGTCCCTGAGAAGCAGGAGATTCACCAATCTTCCCGAATGGAGAGGTGGAAAGGCGCTCGAGGGGAGTTGGAGCAGGATCCCAGGAGGCGCAGGGATGCTCTCAGGCTCCCAGACACACTAACAGAGTAACTGTGCGCCGGGGAGAGCTGCCACATCCCACCGCCGAGGTCCCTAAAGGGCTGCAATGCACGCCTGGCTGAACCCGGGAGCAGCTCAGAGGCGGCTCAGGTGACGCTCCACCTGGAGGGAGCTGCGCCGCCCGGGAGCGTGATTCCAGTGGCACAGGCCAGGGAGCCCAGGGTGCTGGGGGACACAGCCCAAGATCTGGCACTCCCCCTGGGACAGCCAGAGGCCAGGAGGGCACAGGGCAGCAAGGACACTCCTGCCGCTGGGCGGCCCGGAGCTGTGCAGATCAGCAGCCCCCACTCCCGGAGCATCCGGGCCCCTATGGACTGAGAGCTCAGGTAGTTACTGCAGAGCTGACTCTAAGCTGGAGAGCTGGCCACTGCCACTGTTGTTGTTCCTCCTAGGGCCTCAAGGACAAACAACGCCCACTGGGCTTCACAGTGGCCTCACAGGATAAACAGGATAAACAATTTTCACTGAGCCCTGCACCAGGCAGTGGGCTGAGCAGTTCCCCCAACTGCTCACACCTGAGAATCAGCACAGCAAGCTCCTCCCCTACAAGACCAGCTAAAAGAACAGGGGAAAAGCAAGCTATTGACCAAGTAGCACTGGAAAGTTCCAAGGGAAGTCGAGGGATTTACAGAATATAGAATCGGAGGATACTACCCCTTGTTTTTTGTTTTCTGTTTGCTGCCCGCCCTTATTTTTACTTTTCTTCTCTTTTTCTTCTTCTTTTTTTCTTTTTCTTTTTTTTTTCCCTTCTCTCTTTTTCTCCTTTTCCCATAACAACTTGTTTTTGGTCACTCTGCACTGAGCAAAATGACTAGAAGGAAAACTTCACCTCAAAAGAAAGAATCAGAAACAGTCCTCTTTTCCAGAGTTACAAAATTTGTATTACAATTCAATGTCAGAAAGCCAATTCAGAAACACAACTAAAACTACTGGTGGCTCTAGAAAAAAGCATAAAGGACTCAGGAGAATTCATGACTGCAGAATTTAATTCTAATCAGGCAGAAATTAAAAATCAATTAAATGAGATACAATCCAAACTAGAGGTCCTAACGACGAGGGTTAATGGGGTAGAAGAATGAGTGAGTGACGTAGAAGACAAGTTGATGGAAAGAAAGGAAGCTGAGGAAAAAACAGAAAAACAATTAAAAGACCACGAGGATAGATTAAGGGAAATAAATGACAGCCTCAGGAAGAAATATCTACAATTAATTGGGGTTCCCGAGGGCACCAAAAGGGACAGAGGTCCAGAATATGTATTTGAACAAATCATAGGAAACTAAACTTTCCTAATCTGGGAAGGGAAACAGGCATTCAGATCAAGGAATTAGAGAGATCACCCCATAAAATCAATAAAAACCGGTCAACTTCTTGACATTTAATAGTGAAACTTGCAAATTCCAAACATAAAGAGAAGATCCTTAAAGCAGCAAGAGACAAGAAATCTCTAACTTTTATGGGAAGCAATATTAGATTAACAGCAGACCTCTCCACAGAGAACTGGTAGGCCAGAAAGGGCTGGCAAGATATATCCAGGGTCCTAAATGAGAAGAACATGCAGCCAAGAATACTTTATCCAGCAAGGATCTCATTCAGATTAGAAGGAGAGATAAAGAGCTTCCAAGATAGGCAGAAACTGAAAGAATATGTGACCACGAAGCCAGCTCTGCAAGAAATATTAAGGGGGATTCTGTAATAGAAAGAGGAAGTCCCAGGGAACAATCCACAAAAACAGGGACTGAATAAGTATCATGCTGACACTAAATTCATATCTTTCAATAGTAAGTCTGAATGTGAATGGGCTTAAACCCCATCAAAAGGGGAAGGATTTCAGACTGGATAAAAAAGCAAGACCCATCTATTTGCTATCTACAAGAGACTCATTTTATTTTATTTTTTTATTTTTATAAATTTATTTTTTATTGGTGTTCAATTTGCCAACATATAGAATAACACCCAGTGGCTCATCCCGTCAAGTGCCCACCTCAGTGCCCATCACCCAGTCACCCTCACCCCCACCCACCTCTCCTTCCACAACCCCTAGTCCGTTTCCCAGAGTTAGGAGTCATTCATATTCTGGAAGAGACTCATTTTAGACCTAAGGACACCTACAGCCTGAAAATAAAAGGTTGGAGGACCATGTACCATTCAAATGGTCCTCAAAACAAAGCAGGAGTAGCCATCCTTATATCAGATAAACTAAAGTTTATCCCAAAGACTGTAGTGAGAGATGAAGAGGGACACTATATCATACTTGAAGGATCTATCCAGCAAGACTACTTAACAATCCTGAATATATATGCCCCGAATGTGGGAGCTGCCAAGTATATCAAACAATTAATAACCAAGTTAAGACATACATAGATTATAATACAATTATAATTGGTGATTTTAATGTAGCACTTTCTACCATTAACAGGTCTTCTAAGCACAACATCTCCAAAGAAACAAGAGCTTTAAAAGATTCACTGGACCAGATGCATTTCATAGATATTTACAGAACTTTACATCCAAATGACCGAATAAACATTCTTCTCAAGTGCGCATGGAACTTTCTCCAGAATAGACCCCATATTGGGTCACAAATCAGGTCTTAACTGATACAAAAGATTGGGATTGTCCCCTGCATATTTTCAGAACATAATCCTTTGAAATTAGAACTAAATCAAAAGGAGAGGTTTGGAAGCATTTAAAACACTTGGCAGTTAAGGACCATCGTGCTAAAAGATGAAAGGGTCAACAAGGAAATTAGAGAAGAATTAAAAAGATTCATGGAAATGAATGAGAATGAAGATACAACCGTTCAAAATCTTTGGGATATAACAAAAGCAGTCCTTAGGAGGAAATACATCTCAATACAAGCATCCATCCAAAAACTGGAAAGAACTCAAATACAAAAGCTAATCTTGCACCTCAAGGAGTTGGAGAAAAAGCAGCAAATATATCCTTCACCCAGCAGAAGAAAAGAGTTAATAAAGTTTCAAGCAGAAATCAATGAAATAATAGAGACCAGAAGAACTGTGGAACAGATCAACAGAAGCAGGAGCTGGTTCTTAGAAAGAATTAATAAGATAGATAAACCATTAGCCAGCCTTATTAAAAACAAAAGAGAGAAGACTCAAATTAATAGAATCATGAATGAGAAAGGAGAGATCACTACCAACACCAAGGAAATACAAATGATTTTAAAAATATATTATGAGCAGCTATACACCAATAAATTAGGCAAGCTAGAAGAACAGGACGTATTTCTGGAAAACCACAAACTACCAAAACTGGAACAGGAAGAAAAAGAAAACCTTAACAGGCCAATAACCAGGAAGGAAATTGAAGAAGTCATCAAAAACCTGCCAAGATACAAAAGTCCAGGGACAGACGGCTTTCCTGGGGAATTCTATCAGACGTTTAAAGAAGAAACCATACCTATTCTACTAAAGCTGTTCGGAAAGATAGAGATGGAATACTTCCAAACTCGTTCTATAAGGCCAGCATCACCTTAAATCCAAAACCAAACAAAAACCCTACCAAAAGGAGAATTATAGGTCAATATCCCTGATGAACACAGATGCAAAAATTCTCAACAAGATAATAGCCAATAGGATCCAACAATACATTAAAAAGATGATTCACCAAGACCAAGTGGGATTTATCCCCAGGATACAAGGCTGGTTCAACACTCGTCAAGCAATCAATGTGATTGATCATTACAGCAAGAGAAAAAACAAGAACCATATGATCCTCTCAATAGATGCAGAGAAAGCATTTGACAAAATACAGCATCCATTTCTCATCAAAACTCTTCAGATTGTAGGGATAGAGGGAACATTCCTCAGCATCTTAAAAGCCATCTATGAAAAGCCCACAGCAAATATCATTCTCAATGGGGAAGCACTGGGAGCCTTTCCCCTAAGATCAGGAACAAGACAGGGATGTCCACCCTCACCACTGTTATTCAACTGAGTATTAGATGTCCTAGCCTCAACAATCAGACAACAGAAAGAAATAAAAGGCATTCAAATTGGCAAAGAAGTCAAACTCTCCCTCTTCACTGATGACATATTATACATAGAAAACCAAAAGAATCCACCCCAAGATTGCTAAAACTCATACAGTACTTCGGTAGTGTGGCATGATACAAAATCGATGCCCAGAAGTCAGTGGCATTTGTATACACTAAGAATGAGACAGAAGAAAGAGAAATTAAGGAGTCAATCCCATTTACAATTGAACCCAAAAGCGTAAGATACCTAGGAATAAACCTAACCAAAGAGGTAAAGGATCTATACCCTAAAAACTACAGAAATTGAGGAAGACACAAAGAGATTGAAAAATAGTCCATGGTCATGGATTAGAAGAATTAATATTGTGAAAATGTCAGTGTTACGCAGGGCAATTTACACGTTTAAAGCAATCCCTATAAAAATACCATGGACTTTCTTCAGAGACTTGGAACAAATTATCTTAAGATTTGTGTGGAATCAGAAAAGACCCAGAATAACCAGGGGAATTTTAAAAAAGAAAACCATAGCTGTGGGCATCACAATGCCAGATTTCAGGTTGTACTACAAAGCTGTGGTCATCAAGACAGTGTGGTACTGGCACAAAAACAGACACATAGATCAATGGAACAGAATAGAGAATCCAGAAGTCGACCCTCAACTTTGTGGTCAATTAATATTCAATAAAGGAGGAAAGACTATCCACTGGAAGAAAGACAGTCTCTTCAATAAATGGTGCTGGGAAAATTGGTCATCCACATGCAGAAGAATGAAACTAGACCACTCTCTTGCACCATACACAAAGATAAACTCAAAATGGATGAAAGATCTCAATGTGAGACAAGATTCCATCAAAATCCTAGAGGAGAACACAGGCAACACCCTTTTTGAACTCGGCCTCAGTAACTTCTTGCAAGATACATCCAGAAGGCAAAAGAAACAAAAGCAAAAATGAACTATTGGGACTTCATCAAGATAAGAAGCTTTTGCACAGCAAAGGATACAGTCAACAAAACTAAAAGGCAACCTACAGAATGGGAGAAGATATTTGCAAATGACTATCAGATAAAGGGCTAGTTTCCAAGATCTATAAAGAACTTCTTAAACTCAACAGCAAGAAAACAAACAATCCAATCATGAAATGGGCAAAAGACATGAACAGAAATCTCACAGAGGAAGACATAGACATGGCCAACAAGCTCATGAGAAAATGCTCCGCATCATTTGCCATCAGGGAAATACAAATCAAAACCACAATGAGATACCACCTCACACCAGTGAGAATGGGGAAAATTAACAAGGCAGGAAACCACAAATGTTGGAGAGGATGTGGAGAAAGGGGAACCCTCCTGCACTGTTGGTGGGAATGTGAACTGGTGCAGTCACTATGGAAAACTGTTGGAGGTTCCTCAAAGAGTTAAAAATAGACCTGCCCTATGACCCAGCAATTGCACTGCTGGGGATTTACCCAAAAGATACAGATGCAATGAAACGCCAGGACACCTACACCCTGATGCTTATAGCAACAATGTCCACAATAGCTGAACTGTGGAAGGAGCCTTGGTGTCCATCGAAAGATGAATGGATAAGGAAGATGTGGTTTATGTGCACAATGGAATATTACTCAGCCATTAGAAATGACAAATACCCACTTTTTATTTCGACATGGATGGAACTGGAGGGTATTATGCTGAGTGAAATAAGTCAATAGGAGAAGGACAAACATTATATGGTCTCATTCATTTGGGGAATATAAAAAGTAGTGACAGGGAATAAAGGGGAAAGGAGAAAATTTAGTGGGAATGATCAGAAAGAGAGACAGAACATGAGAGACTCCTAATCTGGGAAATGAACTAGGGGTGGGGGGAAGGGGAAGGGGTGGGGGGTGGGCGTTACTGGGTGACGGGCACTGAGGGGGCACTTTATGGGGTGAGCACTGAGTGTTATTCTATATGTTGGCAAATTGAACACCAATAAAAAATAAATTTACAAAAAAATAATAATAAAAGGAAAACTTGATGGTCTTGACCCATTGAGTTAGTATTACAACTTGAGAACTGCAGCAAAAAAAAAAAAAACAACTGAAGTAGATAATTAAGAATGACAATAAAAACCTTGTTTTTGTTGGTTACAGGAGTAGGAGATGATGAGATAAATATATCAAGCTTGGCTTGAAAATTTCTTAAAAAGAGATAGCAAGTAGTAACACTTATTATATAGAATGGGTTTTGGAATATGTGACTTTGGTTGAGAACAACCTGAGTTTGTGGTTCTTTGGAGATATTCTAGAATATGTGTCAAGTGGGTAGTTAGTTATAGGGTCCGGGTTCAGTGCAATGGCCAGGTGTGCTGATTTTGATTTTTTAATCCTCTTAGTTTTCATGGTCATTGTTCTGTACACATGGATGCAATCATCTGGGAACACATTACAGAATAAGGAAAGTAGAAAGCTGAGGCCTAAACTTTAAGGAGCTCCCAACCTTTAATGACTGTTCAGAACTGAATAAACCCAAAGAGACAGGGAGGGAAGGTGTTTACAAAAGGATAGGGAGAAAAATGAGGCAGAAGCTTTGTCAATAACTCAACAGTAGGACAACCCAGTGGCTCAGTGGTTTAGCACCACCTTCAGTCCAGGGCCTGATCCTAGAGACCCAGGATCCAGTCCCATGTCAGGCTCCCTGCATGGAGCCTGCTTCTTCCCCTCCTGTGTCTCTGCCTCTCTCTCTGTAAGTTTCTCATGAATAAATAAATAAAAATTCCTTAAAAAAATAACAGTAGAAGGGGCTTTAGGAAGGAAAAAATGTCTATTCAATTAAGCAATAAGGAGATCACTGGAGACATTTTAGTAAAAAAAAAAATGAAATCCAGAATTCAACATGCTGAGCAGTGAGTGTATGGTTTTAAAAAAAGAGAGAAAACAAAGAACATCTTTTAAGAAACCTGGCTGTGAAGTGGAAGTGGGCAATAAAGGTAGGATCAGTTGGGAATGAATTGTACAGAGCTTTATTTGTTTTGCTAGGGAAATTGGAATTTGTCCCATTATTGGGATCTAACAAATTTTTGCACAAGATTGTGATGTAATTGGTTTTGTCTTATGGATAATTAACTAGCAACAGTGTGTAAAGTGGATGGGCCATGTTTAGAATGAAACCGGCAGCAAGAATGCAGCTATTTAGAAGTCTTTTGCTATAGTCTAGCTAAGAGAGGGCAGAAATTGAATACTGTTTAAAGAGATATGTTATAATAAAGTAAACTGAAAGTGTAAATTCTGTCATACATTGTCCCCAATACTTATATCAAGTCAATTTCTTCATTTTCACTTTTATAAGATGTAAATTTTTAAAAAATCCTTTAAGAGGAAATTGTTTTCCCTATGGGCTTTTGAAATGAAACAAACTGTTCTCAATAAAATAATTGTGGAAAGAGGTATGGGAGTTTTAAAAAGAACTAGTGGGAAATAAAAATAAATATCTTTTAGAAATCAAGGTAGGAAAACAATTGCCAGGTTCTCAATCTACTCAAGAATAAGTTCATTTCTCATTAATAAATAACTTACTGAGGGGAATAAAATTATGATACCTTCTAGTACATTTAAAAATTAATCTTGCAAGAAGTTACTGAGGCCGAGTTCAAAAAGGGTGTTGCCTGTGTTCTCCTCTAGGATTTTGATGGAATCTTGTCTCACATTGAGATCTTTCATCCATTTTGAGTTTATCTTTGTGTATGGTGCAAGAGAGTGGTCTAGTTTCATTCTTCTGCATGTGGATGACCAATTTTCCCAGCACCATTTATTGAAGAGACTGTCTTTCTTCCAGTGGATAGTCTTTCCTCCTTTATTGAATATTAGTTGACCACAAAGTTGAGGGTCGACTTCTGGATTCTCTATTCTGTTCCATTGATCTATGTGTCTGTTTTTGTGCCAGTACCACACTGTCTTGATGACCACAGCTTTGTAGTACAACCTGAAATCTGGCATTGTGATGCCCACAGCTATGGTTTTCTTTTTTAAAATTCCCCTGGTTATTCTGGGTCTTTTCTGATTCCACACAAATCTTAAGATAATTTGTTCCAAGTCTCTGAAGAAAGTCCATGGTATTTTTATAGGGATTGCATTAAACGTGTAAATTGCCCTGGGTAAAATAAGTCAATTGGAGAAGGACAGACATCACATGGTCTCATTCATTTGGGGAATATAAAAAATAGTGAAAGGGAATAAATTGGAAAGGAGAAAAATGAGTGGGAAATATCAGAAAGGGATACAGAACATGAGAGACTCTTAACTCTGGGAAATGAACTAGGGGTGGTGGAAGGGGAGGTGGGTGGGGGATGGCGGTGACTGGGTGACAGGCACTGAGGGGGGCACTTGATGGGATGAGCACTGGGTGTTATTTTATATGTTGGCAAATTGAACACCAATTAAAAATAAATTTAAAAAATTAATCTTCCCTGCTATAATAACTTAGATAATAAAATGCTTTCTTCCTGACACAGAAAGCAAATGAGTGCTCTTAAGATCCTCTGTATTTATTCATTTAAAAGAATAATCAACAACTAAAAAATATAGTTTAGATAAAAGCATGCTTTCTTGTTCAATGAAAGTGTTAAAACTTTGAAATGATTAGCCATAATAAATAATTTAAAAATCCACTCTAAGTATGTATTTTGTGTTTGTTTTTTTCTTTTAGCTTTCCATAGACAATTTTCCATGACAGAAGGACATGTCAAAAACACTTTTGAGATGTTGTTAATGAACAACATTCCTTAAATATAAATTTAACTTAGCTAAGGGGAATAAATTAAACTTGCAATATGAGCCCAAATGATACAGCAGATAGAGAAGAATACACAAATTATAATTTAAAATATGAAGGATATTATATATTTAATAATTTTATCTTTTAATATAAATATATGAACCCATCCCCTGTCAATAAGGTATTTGAATACCATTGCTATAGAGGACTTGGATATTTACTGACACTCCTTAGAAGGATAAAGGGAAAAACAAATAGTATTATATTACTAAATAGACAAAGATAGTTTAAGAACAAGGGGAGATATGATAGAAAAATAATATATATATTTTTTAATTCTTTTTTCAAAGATTTTATTTATTTATTCATGAGAGACATGGAGAGAGAGAAAAAGAAAGAAAGAGAGAGAGAGAGAGAGAGGCAGAGACACAGGCAGAGGGAGAAGCAGACTCCATGCAGGGAGCCTGACATGGGACTCGATCCCAGGTCTCCAGGATCACACCCCGGGCCAAAGGTGGTGCTAAACCACTGAACTACCAGGGCTGCCCCGAAAAATAATATATTTTGTGATTTTTTTTGTTCTCAATAAGATGAAAAAAATATTGAAATTAATTTTGATTAAAAAATATATTGTCCTGCTTGAGAGTCATTAAAAACAGAAGAAAAATCGTATAAAAGCAGATTTTGGAATATATGGAAGATTTCTACTGTTGATTAACATCTATGAAGTTGGCAAGAGAAAAAATTAAGTAAACAAATTTTCACTAATAGGACTGAATGTTCAAATTTACGTATTTGCTTGTCTCTTGAGTATTCTATATACTTTTGTTGGTAGGTATTGGAGGAGTGGGAGATGGAGAATAAAAACGGTGGAATTGGTCATATTAATAAAACATTTGATCACATCCACAAATACTTCTGTTTATGTGCAGTATGAAAATAGTGCAAAAAGGATGAAAAAATGTTACAATCTGCCTTATTCTCTTAATTTACAGTACAGATTCTTAGAATTATTTTAAAATATTTTTATCAGTATTCTGTGGTTATCTTCAAATTGCAAAAAATATCACTATTCATATATTCCTTTTCCAGTAGATAAATGGCCTAAATTTCTCCTTCCTCTATTATATTTTGATTATTTTATCACTGATTTATTTCCTTTAATGTATAGCTTTGTAACTACAGAGATAAACATGGATAACTTTGTACCTTTTAAATTTGACTCATCAATATTCTCCAGTGTCTTCTGATTTGCTGCTTTTTAAAATAAAAATATTAACTTCTGAGTGTAACTTCTACCTCTACTCAAGTTCTCCTTCCAAAATTCTGTCACATTATGCTTCTGTTCAATAACGAAAACCAAATTCTTCATCCTGACTCTAAGAGTTGACAGCCAATAAATAGTATTTACATAATTATGATGAGACAAATATTTTTAAAAAGATTTTATCTATTCATTTGAGAGACAGAGAGCAGGAGCGGTGGGGGAAAGACAGAGTGAGAGGGAGCAGCAGACTTCCTGCTGAGTAGGGAGCTCAATGTAAGGCTCAATCCTAGAACACCAAGATCACGACCTGAGCAGATGCTTAACTGACTGAGCCATCCAGGCGCCTCCAGGTGAATATTTTTTACTGAGCAATCAGTGTGTTATAGTTATTTTTCTTTCTCTTTAGTTGTGCTATTATGACCTTATGACACACCCAAAAACTGATAATTAACATCAAAGAAATTTTTCTCTTCATTATTGTCTATAAATTGTTTACAATAAGTCACATTCTATTTTTGCTTCATACTTAGATCATATATTTCTTGGACATGTTTTTGTTTTTTCCTGGAATTTGAGATTGCTTTCAATTTTTCTTATTGAGATATAAAATCAATATATTTATTTTTAACATCTTGCAAGTTCTTATAAATTTTAACCTTTCTTTGTACTATACTCTTATACTGAAAGCTTTCTTCTTAGAAGCAACTGGCTTCTAGTTCAAATTTGGAAAGATTAATTTTAGGCTTCCTGCATGGCTAGGAGTTTTTTTTTTCTTTTAATTGGACTCTCAGATCCAGCAATTATTGTATCCAACTTCTTTCTTCTGTATTGTAGGATATATTGTTTTTGTAGACACCTGTAGATCAAAAGTGAGGGGATAGAGAACCACCTATCATGCTGGAGTCCTCAACTCACCTGGCCCCACCAACTTACCTAGATAGCTTTCAAAACATCCTGAACACCTACGAATTCAACCTGAGATTTAAAGAGAGAACAGCCAGAACACTACAGAGAGAAGAGTTTTCACTTCTAGCATGGTAGGGAGGTAGAAAAAAAATCAAGTGGGGGAAGGCCCCCACCAGGACCTAGGCTAAAGAGGGGAGGAGAAAGCCTCTGGGACAAGAAAGCCTAGCCCAGGAGAAGCAGAAACTTTAAAAATCCACACTGGATTTTTCCCAGACTGAAAAGTCCTTAGCAGGGAAATCTGGCAGAATCTTAGGAGGGGCAGTGAAGCTTCCAGTTTCCTGGAGTCACTAATAGAGGAAGTGTGCCCCAGAGAAAACACAACACAAACTGTGGATGGATCTCAGTAAAAGGCTGGAGCAAGCAGTCCACTGGGCATTTGGGAGAGGCCAATAGGTTAGACAAGCAGCTCCAGACAGAGGTGGCTGTGCTGTGCTGCCCTTGGGAGCCTCTGCCCCTGGGAGCATGGTTCCAGCAGCACAGGGCCCTGGATTCCAGGGCACCTAGCAGAAAAAGCCCATGATCCTGGATTCCCCTTGGGACAGGTGGAAGTGGTGAGGGCAAGGACTATGAGAACTCTCCTGATGTAGGGCATCCCCAAGCTGTGCAGATCAGTGCACCTGCGCCGGCCTGGGAGCATCTAGGCCACTGAGGACTTGGAGACTGCATTAGTTACTAGCTGGGAGCTGACTCCAGAGCTGGAAATTGTTGTTTCCTCCTTGTTTCACCTGTGGCTGGGATGGGCAGGGCCACCAGGGAACAAAGGCCTCACAAGGTAAACAGCTTACACTGAGCCTGGCACCCAGCAGGGGTCAGGGAATCTCCTCCCAGGCACACACACCTGAGAATCAGGATAGCAGACCCTTTTTCCAGAAGACCAGCTGGAAGAACAGGGGAAGAGCAAGTTCTTGACCAAGCAGCACTGGAAAGCTCCAGGGGAAATTGAGCTATTGATAGTATATAGAGCTAGAGGATCCCCCAACCTTTAAAAAAGTTTTTCCCCTTTTCCATTACTACTCATTTTTATATTAGACTAAAAATTTCCAATATTTTTTCTCTTTTTCCACCTTAACTACAATATTTTACCTCCTCTTCATTTTTAAGTTTCTTTCTTTTTGACTTTCATATTTCTACAATTACATGTCTTAAATATATTTTCCACTTCTAGATTCCCTTCAGCATAATCAGTTTAATTTTGGGAGATATACAAGATATGGTTTTTTGTTTTCTGTTTTTTTTTTTTTTTGTTTGTTTTATCTGCCTCCTTTTGTTCTACAATGGTGGAAGTTAATACCTTCTAAAACATGACCAACATGCACCTAGAACCAAGTGGAATACTGTGCTGGTTCATTCTGTGAGATTATATTATCTCTTCATTTTTGTTCTGCCCCCCTCCTTTATCTTGTTTATGTTTTGATGGTCAAGTTTGGGGTTTTCTTCAAGTATTGCTGGTTTATATAAATTTGGAACTGAGCATATTCTAACATACAGAACTTAATACACTGAGAACCAAGAGGATCAACCTCTAGGAACCCACAGGTAGACTATATTCTCCCTCCACTACAACTTCACCTACACCATCTCCCAATACTCCCCTTTTTTGTCTCTTTTTTTTTTTTCTCTTTTTCCTCTTCACTTTTGTTTTTTACTTTTTTTTTCTTTTTCTTCTTCTTTGGGATTTTTGGCCTTTTATTTTTTACTACGTTATTTTAAAATTTGGTTTTCACTTTAGTGGTCATTTTGTTTTATTGTGTTCTGATCTTTGTTTTCATTTTCTGGTCTCTGACCTCATCAGAATCATCTAGGCTAAAATTTACTTGGGTCGTGGTTGATTTTCTTGACTCAGCCTGCTCATACAGTGACTCTGCACTGAGCAGAATGACTAGAAGGAAGAATTCACCACAAAAGATAGAATCAGAAATACTACTTTCTGCCACAGAACTACAGAATATGAATTACAATTCAATGTCAGAAAGCCAATTCAGAAGCTCAATTATAGGACTCCTGGAGGCTGAGCAGTTGAGCCTTTGCCTACGGATTCTTGAAGTTCCAGGATTGAGTCCTGCATTGGGCTCTTGCATGGAGCCTGTTTCTCCTCCCTCTGCCTGTGTCTGTGCTTCTATCTGTGTATCTCATGAATAATAAATAAAATCTTTTTAAAAAAGGACAGAAGCACAATTATAAAGCTCTAGAACAAAGCATGAAGAACTCTAGAAACTTTGTTACTGCAAAATATAGATCTAACCAGGCCAAAATTAAAAATCAATTAAATGACATGCAATCCAAACTGGATGTCCTAACAATGAGGGTTAATGAAGTGAAAGAAAGAGTGAGGGACATAGAAGACAAGTTGATGGCAAGGAAGGCAGCTGAGAGAAAAAAGAGTAAAACAATTAAGAGACCATGGGGAAAGGTTAAGGGAAATAAATGATAGCCTTAGAAGGAAGAATCTACCTATAATTCGGGTTACAGAAAATGCTGAGAGGGACAGACAGCCAGAAAACATATTTGAACAGTCATAGCTGAGAACTTCCCTAATTTGGGAAGAGAAACAGGCATTCAGATTCAGGAGATAGAGAGGTTCCCCCTCAAAATCAATACAAACTGTTCAACACCTCGACATTAATAATGAAACTTGCAAATTCCAGATAGAAAATCCTTAAAGCAGGGAGAGACAAGAGATTATTAACTTATATGGGGAGAGATATCAGATTAACAGTAGACCTCTCCACAGAGACCTGGCAGGCCAGAAAGTGCTGGCAGGATATATTTACGGTCCTAAATGAGAAGAACATGCAGCCAAGAATACTCTATACAGCAAGGCTCTCATTCAGAATAGAAGGAGAGATAAATATCTGCCAAGATAGGCAGAAACTGAAAGAATATGTGACCACCAAACCAGCTCTGCAGGAAATATTAAGGGGGAATCTATAAAAGAAAGAGGAAGCCCAAATAAGTAATCCACAAAAACAGGGACTGAATGGGTATTCATTGACACTAAATTCATACCTTTCAATAGTAACTATGAACATGAATGGGCTTAATGACCCCATCAAAAGGTGCAGGGTTTCAGACTGGATAAAAAAGCAAGATCTATTTGCTGTCTCCAAGAGACTCATTTGAGACCTAAGGACACCTACAGCCTGAAAATGAAAGGTTGGAGAACCATTTACCATTCAAATGTCCTCAAAAGAAAGCTGGGGTAGCAATCTTCATATCAGAGAAATTAAAGCTTATCCCAAAGACTGTAGTAAGGGATGAAGAGGGACACTATATCATACTTAAAGTTTCTACGAACAAGAGGACCTGATAATCATGAATATTTATGCCCCTAATGTGGGAGCTGGCAAGTATATCAATTAATTAATAACTGAAGTAAAGACATACTTAGATAATACACTTATACTGGGAGACTTCAACACAGCACTTTCTGCAAATGACAGATATTATAAGCACAACATCACCAAAGAAACAAGAGCTTTAAATGATATACTGGACCAGATGGATTTCACAGATATTTACAGAAATTTGCATCTGAACGCAACTGAATACACATTCTTCTGAAGTGCACATGGAACTTCCTTCCAGACTAGACCACATTAGACCACATACTGGGTCACAAATCAGGTCTCAACTGATACCAAAAGCTTGGGGTGTCCCTGTATATTTTCAGACCACAATGCTTTGAAACTAGAACTCAATCACAAGAAGAAATTTGGAAAAAACTCAAACATGTGGATGTTAAAGACCATCCTGCTAAAAGATGAAAGGGCCAACCAGGAAATTAGAGAAGAATTAAAAAGATTCATGGAAGCTAATGAGAATGAAGATACAACCGTCCAAAATCTTTGGGATACAACAAAAGCAGTTCTAAGAGGGAAATACATCACAATACAAGCCTCCCTCAAAAAATTGTAAAAAACTCAAATATACAAGCTCACCTCATGCTTAAAGCAACTGGAAAAAGAACAGCAAATAAAACCTACACCAAGCAGAAGAAGAGAGATAATAAAGATTTGAGCAGAACTCAGATAAATAGAGACCAGACAAACTGTAGAACAGATCACCAAAACCAGGAGTTGGGTCTTTGAAAGAATTAATAAGATAGATAAACCATTAGTGATCCTTATTAAAAAGAAAAAAGACTCTAATAAAATCATGAATGAAAGAGAGATCACCACCAATACCAAGGAAATACAAACGATTTTAGAAATGTATTATGAGCAGCTATATACCAACAAATTAGGGAATATAGAAGAAATTGATGCATTTCTGGAAAACCACAAATTACCAAATCTGAAACAGGAAGAAATAGAAACCCTGAATAGGCCAATAACCTGTGAGGAAATTGAAGCAGTCACCAAAAACCTCCCAAGACACAAAAATCCAGGGCCAGATGGTTTCCCAGGGGAATTCTATCAAATGATTAAAGAAGAAACAATATCTATTCCACTAAAGCTGCCCCGAAGGATAGAAAGGGATGGAATACTTCCAAACTCGTTTTATGAAGCCAGCATCACCTTAATTCCAAAACCAGATAAAGACCTCACCAAAAAGAGAATTATACCCCAATATCCCTGATTAACACAGATGCAAAAATTCTCAACAAGATAATAGCCAAAGGACCCAACAGTACCAGAAGAAGATTCTTCACCATGACCAAGTGAGATTTATCCTCAGAATGCAAGGTTGGTTCCACACTCATAAAACAATCAATGTGATAGATCACATCAACAAGAGAAAAAACAAGAACCATATGATCCTCTCAATAGATGAAGAGAAAGCATTTGACAAAACAGAGCATCCATTCCTGATCAAAACTCTTCAGTATGTAGGTATACAGGGAATATTTCTCAGCATCTTAAAAGCCATCTATGAATTTTCCACAGCAAATGTCATTCTCAATGGGGAAACACTGAGAGCCTTTCCCTTAAGATCAGGAACACAACAGGGATGTCTACTCTCACCACTGTTATTCAACAGAGTATTAGAAGTCCTAGCCTCAGTAATCAGACAACAAAAATAAATAAAAACATTCAAATTGGCAAAGAAGAAATCAAACTCTCCCTCTTCGCTGATGACATAATACTCTACATAGAAAACCCAAAAGCCTCCACCCCAAGATTGCTAGAACTCATACAGCAATTTGGCAATGTGGCAGGATACAAAATCAATGCCCATAAGTCAGTGGCATTTCTATACACTAAGAATAAGACTGAAGAAAGAGAAATTAAGCAGTCAAACCCATTTACAACTGCACCCAAAAGCATAAGATACTTGGGAATAAACTTAACCAAAGAGGTAAAGGATCTATACCCTAAAAACTACAGAAAACTTTGGAAAGAAATTGAGGAAGACACAAAGAGATGGAAAAATAGTCCATGCTCATGGATTGGAAGAATTAATATTGTGAAAATGTCTATGCTACCCAGGGCAATTACACATTCAATGTAATCCCTTTTAAAATACCAAGGACTTTCTTCAGAGAGTTGGAACAAATAATCTTAAGATTTTTGTGGAATATGGAAAGAACCCAAATAGCCCCGGAAATATTGAAAAAGAAAACCAGAGCTGGGGGCATCACAATGCCAGATTTCAGGTTGTACTACAAAGCTGTGACCAAGACAGTATAGTAGTGGCACAAAAACAGACACATAGATCAATGGAACAGAATAGAGAATCCAGAAGTCGACCCTCAACTTTGTGGTCAACTAATATTCGACAAAGGAGGAAAGACTATCCACTGGAAGAAAGACAGTCTCTTCAATACTGTCCAATATTGGACAGCCACATGTGGAAGACTGAAACTAGACCATTCTGTTACACCAGACACAAAGATAACCTTAAAATGGATGGGAGATCTAAAAGTGAGACAAGAATCCATCAAAATCCTAGAGGAGAACACAGGCAACATCCTGTTTGAACTTGGCCACAGCAACTTCTTGCAAGATACATCTATGAAGGCAAGGGAAACTAAAGCAAAAATGAATATTGGGACATCACCAAGATAAAAAGCTTCTGCACAGCAAAAGAAACAGTCAACAAAATTAAAAGACAACCTACAGAATGGGAGAAGATATTTGCAAATGACATATCAGATAAAGGGCTAGTATCTAAGATTTATCAAGAACTTATTAAACTCAACACCCAAGACACAAACAATCCAATCATGCAATGGGCAAAAGACATGAACAGAAATTTCACCAAAGAAGACATACACATGGCCAACAAGCCCATGAGAAAATGCTCCACATCACTTGGCATCAGGGAAATACAAATCAAAGCCACAATGGTATACCGTCTCACAGCTGTGAGAATGGTGAAAATTAACAAGACAGGAAGTAACAAATGTTGGAGAGGATGTGGAGAAAGGGGTACCCTCTTGCATTCTTGGTGGGAATGTGAAGTGGTACAGCCACTCTGGAAAATGGCCTGGAGGTTCCTCAAAGAGTTATAATAGAGCTACCCTACGACCCAGTGGCACTGCTGGGGATTTACCCAAAATATACAGATGCAGTGTGGGACACCTGGGTGGCTCAGTTGTTAAGCCTCTGCCTTTGGCTCAGGGCATAATCCCAGGGTCCTCAGATGGAGTCCCACATTGGGCTCCCTGCATGGAGCCTCCTCCTTCCTCTGCCTATCTCTCTGCCTCTATCTCTGTGTTTCTCATGAATATATAAATAATATGTTTTTTAAAAAGCAAAGTAAAAAGGTACAGATGAAGTGAAAAGCCAAGACACCTGCACCCCAACGTTTATAGCAGCAATGTCCACAATAGTCAAACTGCGGAAGGAGCCTTTTGTTCATTGAAAGATGAATGGATAAAGAAGATGTAATATATATAAGAAGATGTAATATATATATAGATGTAATATATATATTACAGTGGAATATTACTCAGCCATTAGAAACAATGAGTACCCACCATTTGCTTCAACCGGATGGAACTGGAGTGTATTATGCTGAGTGAAGTAAGTCAATCAGAGAAAGACAATCATTATATGGTTTCACTCATAGGGGGAATATAAGAAATAGTGAAAGGTATTATAGCAGAAAGGAGGGCAAATGAGTGAGAAAAATTAGAGAGGGTGACAAGACATGAGAGACTTAACTCTGGGACATGAACAAGGGGTAGTGGAAGGGGAGGTGGATGGGGGTGGTGAATGGGTGATGGCCACTGAGGGGAGCACTTGACGGGATGAGCACTGGGTGATATACTATATGTTGGCAAATCGAACTCAATATGTATATAATTTAAAATTGATGAAAGACCTAAATATAAGACTGGAAACCATCGAAATCCTAGAGGAAACACAGGTAGCAACATCTCTGACATCAGCCGCAGCAACTTCTTACTTAGCTGTGTCACCAACCAAAGGCAAGGAAAACAAAAGCAAAAATGAATTATTGAAACTTCATTAGGATAAAAATCTTCAGAGTAAATGAAATAATCAACAAAACTAAAAGGTAATCTATGGAATGGGAGAAAATATTTGCAAAGGATATGCCTGGTTACGTGTCCAAAATCTGTGAAGAATTTATCAAGTTCAACACCTCTAAAAACAAATAATCTACTTAAGAAATGAGCAGAAGACATGAATAGACATTTTTCCAAGGGAGACATCCAGATGACTAACAGACACATGAAAAAATGTTTAACATCATTCATCATCAGAGAAATATAAATAGATTCCATGAAGTGGTATCATCTCACATCCGTTAGAATGGCCAAAATTAGCAGCACAATAAAGAACAAATATTGGTATGGATGTACAGAAATAGGAACCCTCCTCTTTTGCACTGGTGGTGAGAATGTAGACTGGTGCAGCCACTCTAGAAAACAATATAGAGGTTCCTCAAAAAGTTGAAAATAGAACTACCCTATTATCCAACAATTGCACTTCTAGGTACTTACCCAAAGGATATGAAACTTTAAAGGTGTATCTGTACCCTGATGTATATAGCAGCATTATCAACAATAGCCAAAACTATGAGAAGAGCCCAAATATCCATCAACTGATGAATGGATAGAGTAGGTGTAGTGTATATATATATACAATGTAGTATTATTCAGACTTCAGAAAGAATGAAATATTGTCATTTGTAATAACATGGACAAGTGAGCATAAGGGAGTGTGTGTGTGGGGGAAGAGATTGAAAAAATCTCCATAAGAGACTTTTAATTATAGAACAAACTGAAGGTTGATGCAGGGATGTGTTTGGGGGATGGGCTAAATGAGTAATGGGTATTAGAGGGTACTTATTATGATAAGCACTGGGTGTTGTATATAAGTGATGAATCACGTAATTCTACTCCTGAAACCAACAGTGCACTGTATGTTAACTAATTATAATTTAAATATTTGAAAAATAATAAATCTTGTTGGAAGGTGAAAAAATAAATACAAATTAAAAAAATTGATTAAAGACACAATTGTGAGACCTGAAACCATAAAAATGCTAGAAGAGATTACAGGCAGTAACTACTTTGACATTGACCATAGCAACTTTTTTCTAGAAAGTTCTCCTGATGCAAAGGGAACTAAATTAAAAATAAACTATTGAGGGATGGCTGGCTGGCTCAGCGTTTGAGTGTCTGCCTTCAGCTCAGGGTGTGATCCCGGGATCCAGGATCGAGTCCCCACATGGGGCTTTCTGCGGGGGGCCTGCTTCTCCCTCTGCCTATGTCTCTTTCTGTATCTCTCTCTCTGTTTCTCATAAATAGATAAATAAATCTTTAAAATAATAAACTATTGAGACTACATCATAATAAAAGTTTCTGAAGAATGACAGAAATAATCAATGAAACTTAAAGGCAATCTACAGAATGGAAGTAATATTTGCAAATGACACATCTGATAAAGGGTCGTTATCCAAAATCTATAAATAACTTATCAAACTCAACATCATAAAAACCAAATAACCCAAATTAAAATTGGCCAGATGGCCAACAAACACTTGAAATGATGTTCAACATCACTCATCATCAGGAAAATGGAAATAAAAACTAAAATGAGATAGGGTACCTGGATGGCTCAGTGATTGTCTGCCTTTGGCTCAGATCATGATCCCTGGGTCCTGGGATTGAGTCCCACACCAGGCTCCTCACAGGGATCCTGCTTCTCCCTCTGTCTCTGCCTCTCTCTCTGTGTCTCATGAATAAATAAAATAAAAATCTTTAAAAAAATCTAAAATGAGATATCACTTAACATCTGTGAGAAAGGCTAAAATTAACAACACAAGAAACAACAGGTACTCTTAAGGATGTGGAGAATGGGGCATCTTCTTGCACTGTTGGTAGGGATACAAATGTTGCAGCAACTGTGGAAAACAGTATGGAGGTTCCTCAAAAAATTTAAAAATAGGACTGCTCCCCAATTCAGCAATCACACTATTGGGTATTTATCCAAAGAATACAAAAACACTAATTCAAAGCAATACATGCACCCCTGCTTACTGCAGTATTATTTACAATAACTAAATTATAGGAGTAGTCCAAGGGTCCTCTGATAGATAAAAAGATTAAGAATTGGTGTATATATTATCTATAGATGGGAAATTTTTATTCTATTATATATATACGTATATGCATATAAATATATAATTCCATATACACATATATGGAATATTATTCAGCTATAAAAAAAGAATGAAATCTTGCAATTTCCAAGAACATAGATGGAGCTAGAGAGCTATCTTATTATATCTGTATATTTGTATAAGACCAAAATAATCTTCATAATTATGCTGTAACCATTGTTTTTATCTATCTCCAAGAATAAGCCTAGACGACCTGAACAATCTCTCTTGATGGCAACTCAAAATTTGGAAGTATACATCCACTTTGTGCAACTCGACATCCCCTGTAGACCCAGTGCCATTCTAAGCAGAAAAAGTAGGTAATTTCAGAGATAATTCATAAGGTTTTCCCACTATATTTGCATGCTTTTTAAGTAACTGTGTTTTTAATTAGTGCATTGTATAAACATAACACCTGGGAAAGTGCTAGTCAGACAAAATCCTTTAGGTGCTCTTATCAGACAAAGTACTTTAAGGAAAATTAAAATTATTCTAAGTATTCCAACTATATAATTTAATTTAGGAAGCTGCTTACAAATGCATTATTATTCAATCAAAGAACTACCTATAAGCCTGAACATGACTCAAATTTGTAGAGACATAGTACTCAAGGTAGCTAGTATCAATTAATTAGAACTGCAGAAAATTTAAGTTTCACACATGTCTTTTTTCATTAGTAAAATTTATTATTTCTTGTATTTCTCTAAAATCTGTCACTGCATAAGTACTAGTCATTGGTTACACAATAAATCTAACCCTGTTTCTTTATTAAAAGTCTGAAAATCTTTAAAAAAACTAACATATATTGCACTGTTTCAAATCAAGCATCTGTTGTTGCTGCAATCCTAGAAGAACAAGTATAATTGTGCAAGCCTTATTGATATATATATATATATCAATATATAAGTATCAATAATAAGTATCAAAGTTGTTATATATATACATATAAACTCTATATATAACTTTGATAGTTATTCCAGAGATTGATCATAGTGTTTGGAGACTGACTTCCAATGCTTCTTTTAAAAATTGAATAAATATAAAGACACTTGAGTTGGCATCAAGTTGTCGTCTTTCCTTAAATGCTAAGTGTGAAAATATTCATATTTCTGTAAAAGAAAGAAAGACAGAAAGATTAAACAGAAAGGAAGAAAGGAAGGGAAGCAGGGAGGGAGGGGAGAAAGAAAAAAGAGTGATATGGAAGGAGAGAGGGAAGGAGGGAATATTTTAAGAATAGAAAGAAAAGGAAGGAAGGAAGGGAGGGAGGGAGGAAGAAAGGAGAAAACAGAATTAAAAGTGCCTCAAACTCCTTTAGAAGAGGGCATGCATAATGGAAAAATAAATAAATAAAAATTAAAATATTCATTCAATACTTGTTGAGCACGATGGTGGACAACCATCATTTTTTTTTTTTTTTAATGCATGAGAGACACAGAGCGAGAGGCAGAGGGAGAAGCAGAGGGAGAAGCAGGATCCAAGTAGGGAGATTGATGCAGGACTTAATCCCTGGTCTCCAGGATCAGGCCCTGGGTGGAAGGCAAGTGCTAAACTGCTGAGCCACCCAGGGCTCCCCAACAACCATCATTATAAATGACAGGGATGAAGCCAACAACAGATAAACTCTCTCTGGGAGCTTATATTATTGTTGGGGAAGCCACATTAAGAAACAAGCACAAAGAAGAAAATAACAGCTACTAATAAATGACAAAGGAATAATTATAATGAAGTAAAGTGATATAGAGAATATGTATGTATGGGGGATGGTGAAAGCATTGAATTGGAAAGTCAAAAAATGTCATTCCTGAGGAGGTAAGAGTCAAGTCACATTTAGTATTAAAAGATTAGCACCGAAAAAAAAAAAAAAAGATCAGCACCAGGGTGGCTCAGCGATTTAGCGCTTCAGCCCAGGGCATGACCCTGAAGACCCAGGATTGAGTCCCACATCCGGCTCCCTGTGAGGAGCCTGCTTCTCTCCCTTTGCCTGTGTCTCTGCCTTTCTTTCTCTCTGTGTCTCCCATGAATGAATGAATAAATAAAATCTTAAAAAAAAAAAAAGATTAGCACCTTATGTGCACAAAGCAAGGAGGAACATTTCAGACAGCAAACAGTTGGTACATAGGCCTGCTACCAGCAGACATGGGTTCAATGTGTCCAACAACAGAGACCTACAAGATTGGAGAGAACACAGTGAGATGAAAAGTGGAAAAGCAGGAGAGGAGCGAGGGAACCTAGTGTAGACCAGAATGGGGATTCCAAATGATAAAAATGTGATGGGAACATCTAAAGCCAATGAATGCTATCATATGATTCGTCTTTAAAAATGTTTTTTCAATATTTTGGGAAGAGAAAATGGTATTATTTACCCTATTATTAGGTCTATAAAATATTATGATCTTTTCCATAAATGTTCAAATGGTATTTGAGGCTAATTTTAAACATTTCTTAATTTATTTTTCTGACTCTTCATTATATTGCTTTATTAGCTTTTTAGTCAAGATTTCTACATTACAGAGATCTTTCCAACACTTCTCACAGTACCTAAAAATGTAATATGTGCTCCTTCAATATTTATTGAGTAAATTAACAAATGAAAAAAATTAGCAACATATGTAATTCCCATTACTACAATACATGTTTCTTCAAGAAAAGTTTTAGTCAAAATTTTTTTCTCCAAATCCCATCTCAAATGCACACATTAGTCAGTGATTTTCTGGCTTCTCCTTGTGGAATCAATTGATTTATATTAGTGGACTCCACATAAAATGTATTGCTCTGATTTTTTTTTCTAAAAAATATTTGAGAAGAAAGTTTATTTAGTAATTATTTAGGCTCTGACTTAGATTGTAAATGCTCTTAGATCACTGAAACTTCTAGATACAAGTATGGATGAAATATGGTATGTGTGTGTGTGTGTGTTAGATAAGAGATCCTTTATATAGATATATATTTACTCAGATGTATATGAATTATGATGCTTTACTATAATTTTTTCTCTAGAGTATAAAGTATTTCTTATAAAATGCTACATACTCTAATTGCATAAGCCCTCTTTGCTGTTAGCTAATTTGAACATATCCATATTCTTAATGAAGAATTTTAAGAAGAATTTAGGAAAATTAGATGACTTACTTGAAAAGTCAATCTGGTTTCCTTTCCTTTCAAGTTGTGCTCTCCTGGGGAAAGCCAGTGTCAGTGTTGTGGAGTAGTTGTGTTTTGTTTTACTCCACATGGTGTCACTCTACCCCTTCCAAGGACATAATTTTCTCTAGTTCAGTTTCTGAACTTCCACTGGTTATTAAGGAGGAAAACCATTATATTTATTTTAAATCACAATACTGGGGAAAAAAATTCCAATTTTCACTGTAAGATAGCATGGACAAATTTTCCCACTTGCCTCTCATTTCTTTCAAACTTCAAAACAAATAGAACATTTTATGATAAGTAGAAAATACATTATTTTGCCTCTGTAGGCTAAGTCACTAAATTAGTAGACTTAAAATGCAGTATTTCCAAAATTTTAACACTTTATTACAAAATACTTTCTTCACCTTTTCTTAGTAGATTGATTTAAATATTTAGGTTACATATTTAAATATAGATTTTTAAAATTGGTTATATTTTAAAATATATTTTAGGTTATATTTAGGTTAAAGTTATATTTTAGTTATAGTTTATAAAATATAGTTATATTTCAAAATATAATATATTTTTATACTTAAATATAAAATATATCACAGAGTGATTTAGCAATTTCTTGAAAAATACAAAAATTATGTAAGACACATATTAATTGAATTATATATAAATATAAATATATATATATATACATACTATTATAGTATTTATCTTCAAATATTCACTAGTCAGTATGGAAAGAGGGACTGGACTTGGTCTTGATGTGATTAGAAACCACAGGAGAAAGTACAGAGTGGTAAGAGCTTGGGAAACATGCAGTTGGCATTACTATAGGTATTCAAATTTAAGCAATGTGGCCATTGGTGATGCTCTTGATGGAGATATTCAGGCAAACAATAGTTTGATCCTTAAAAGGTTTTTTAGCTCTTTTTAAGTGTTGGATTCTATGCCTCAACAATAAGTATAGTAAAACAGAAGGGACTGATGTGAGAGGAATAGAATGCAAAAGGTATTAAAATATATAAAGTCCAACCTTAAATATTTTACGAACAAGTATGTATTCAGTGCCTAATTATCTGATCAAAAAAATTTCTCTTAGTGTATATAATATTAATATATTTTCTTTCTCCACATAAGTTTGTAAGTAACTCAAAAACAGTTACAAAATTGTCACTTTCTATCATAGAATCTAGTTAAGTGATAACAACATAACAGGAATTTAATATGCAATTGTTGAACATAATTTGATTCCATAATCAAATTAAGTCTCAAATTCTGGTATCACAATATCGTTCAAGAAAATGATATGCAAAAACACCTGAAATCTCATATGCTAAAAGATTCAATCTAGTCGTGGTAAAATTGGGAGTAACACTTAAAAGCTCTTTTATGTGATTGACTGGATTATACAGGAGACTTATGAATATATTTTTATTTATAACTATTATAAATATTTTGTTATATAGTCTTTCAATTATTTTAATATTATGTATGTGTGTGCAAGTATGTGTTTGAATTTTTCTTGCATATGAATTAGATCACATTACGGGCATTTTGCTGCACCTTTATTTTCTTATCATTTATCTATTCAGTATTTATTAAATAAACATTTAATGAGGACCCTCTCCATGTCAAGTCAATTGTGAGGTACAATGGAATTAAGACACAAATAAGTGAATAGGAAACTAAGGTACAATATGATAAGTAAGCTGATAATATGGATTGCACAGAGATATATGGAGGCATTTAAAACTCTTGTCAATGGTGATTAGAAAAATCTTCTTGGAAGAAATCATGACTAAGTTGATCCTAAAAATGGGGGAGTTATCAAAGATAAAACATGGGGAGGTAAAGACATTTTAATCACAGAGAGAGAAAACAATACGTAAAAATTAAAAGTATAACAAAGAGAACATGACATATTAAAGAACTATGGAAAATGTGTAGAGAAGCTAACAAGCAAGATGGGGCTTCTGTTTCCTTCTGAGGATTGCCCTGAGGGATACATAAGGGCACTGATGGCTTTTGGCAGATATATTATCATGAAAAATTTTACTTTTTAGAAAGAGCAGTCTTTGGAGAATGGACTGGAGCCTGGCAAAACTGCAATTATAGACACATTTAGGATGTGGATGTCATTCCCAATCAAAGACAAAGTTTAAGTGTCTAAGGTAGGAGAAAAGAGGAAATGAATAGATTTGTGGTAAACTGGGAGGCCAGGAACATGTATCATTAAGAGGTCTTACTGGAGAACAATTCTGATAGTATAACAGATGATGTGTAGCAGAGTTAGCCTCTCCTAATTGTTATGACTCCCCAGTGTCTTCATAAGGTACAGTTTCACCTATGTTGGTACTGTAGCTAGTCAGAATATAAGCTGAAAATGTCATTAGATCATGTTTTCTCCTTAGATTTTTTTTAAGGAAAAAAAAAAAGGAAAGGGGAAGAGAAAGAGGAAAAGTGAGATTGAGTGAGTGTGAGGGGGAAAAATGAAAAAGAAATGAAACAGAAAGAATAGAGAGCATTAGTATAAAGAAAGCAATAAAATAATAATGTTTTTGGGGGATCCCTGGGTGGCTCAGCGGTTTCGCGCCTGCCTTTGGCCAAGGGCGCGATCCTGGAGACCCGGGATCGAGTCCTGCGGCGGGAACCCGGCATGGAGCCTGCTTCTCCCTCTCCTCTGCCTGTGTCTCTGCCTCTCTCTCTCTCTCTTTCTCTATGTCTATCATAAATAAATAAAAATAAATTTAAAAAATAATAATGTTTTCTTTCATACAAACTTGGTTTTTAATCTTGGCTTTACCATTTACACTTACGCAAAATTTTACAAGTTGTTTGATATTTCTATACTCATTTGTAAAATGTAATTTCTTAGGGATTTTACTAATAGTATCATAGTATATATAAGGTACTTAAAAGAGTGCCTGAAACATAATAATTTATTTAAAAACTATGTCTCTCTTCACAGTGTGTTGTCTATTCTATGCTAGGCAGTCAGGCATTACAATATGTATTGTAATGAAGAATATACACCAAAACGCAGAAGTGTGTGTGCATCCAAGTAATTGGAGTGATTCAGAAATAGATCAGCTCTTAAAAATTCAGAAGTCCTGCTCTGGATCAGCCCTCATTAGTACTAAGTTAATCTGCACCTAACCTAACTGCTTGCCAAAAGTAACAATAAACCCCATCTGGAAGAAAACATTATTTGGATCTGCATTATAATTTCCTCATAGACCAATCTAGAGTTCTACAAAATTTTCAATCATAACAGGATATAATTTCACACAACTTAAAACCAAGAGAAGAAATAGATCATAAAAACAAATCTAAAACAGGTATTTTGGAGCTTTCAAGTGCAATAATTGAACTTAATAACCCAGTAAATATTTTTAATAGGAGATTGTACACAGCTGAAGAGAAAATTCACAAACTTAAAGATATTTCAGAAGAAATTCACAGACTGAGATTCAGAAAGCCTAAAAGGTAGAAAATTTATTTTTAAAAAAGCAAAAGATATATAAAAAAATTTAACATATGTGTTAGTGGAACTTTAAAAAATGTGACAGAAAAAATATTTGAAAGAAAATGGCAGGGATTTTTACAAAAGAGTTAAAAATGAAAACCCATGAGTTAAAGAGGGACTTCACAACTGAAACAGAATTAAAAAAAATGTATTCCTAGACACATCATAGCAATGATTAAACTAAATGATTTAGGCCTTAGAAAAGTATCTGGAGGAATAAACACCCAATTATCGTAGTTATTATTATTTTTCACATATTATTTTAATTATAACCATTTCCCCTATGTAGTGAAATGAATTATGTGGTGAACTAATTTAGGAAAAGTGTCTGAGGATATATTATTCATCTAGGATATTGACATTGAATGGTCTCTTACAATTATATGTTGTTCAAAACTTTTCATGTGTGCTAATGTATTTCTTTTTAAAGTTCCTTTAAAAAAATTGATAGTATAATTCTCAACAACAACAAAAGTGAAGATAATGGAATGATAAAACAGAGTGTTTACCAACAGACCAACACAAACAGAACTTCTGAAAGATATATTTCAGAAAGAAAGAAAGAAAGCAACTTAGATACAAGAAGAGTAGAGTGCAAAGCAAATGATAATAATAGTAACCTAAGCAAATATTATTTATATAAAAATTAAAATCACAATGTATAAATTGTCATAACTTTTAAAAAGACAAAATATAAAAACAAGCAAACCAGAGTCAAGAAATAACAAAGAGAGGAACGCTTAGGTGGCTCACTGGTTATACCTTTGGCTCAGGGTGTAATCTCAGGTCCAGGGATGGAGTCCCACATCGGGCTCCCTGCTAGGAGTCTGCTTCTCCCTCTGCCTATGTCTCTGCTACTCTCTATGTGTCTTCATGAATAAATAAAATCTTAAAAAAATAAGGAAAGAGAAAAGGAAAGAGAAAAAAAAGAAAGGAGAAAAAGGAAAAGGGAAAAAAAAGCAAGAAATAACAAAAAAGAACAAAACTATAAAAAGCAAGATATACATAAAGCTCAAAGTAAGATAAAGGTAAATCTAAATATATCAGTAATTATCATAGTTGTAATTCAAGTTGCCAATTAAAATACATAAATGATCAGATTTGTTTTTAAAAATCCAGCAACATCTATATTTAAAAGATATACCTAAAAATAAGAACAAAGAAATGTTGAATATTAAGTAATGGAAAAAGACACATAAAAAATACAAATCAAAGAAAGCTAAAGAAATTACCATAATTTAGTGAAAAATAAATAGTAAGACAGAGAATGACAATAGGGCTAAATAGGAGGTAAACAAAACTTTTGGGTTAAAAGCTCAGAACTTATGAACTGCCTGATTACAAGTCCTAGGAGTATGATTTACAAGTTTTACAACCTTGAGTACATTACTTAAAGTTTGAAAATCCTTTTTAAATTATTTGTAATGGATAATCATTGTATCCATCTCAAGAGGTTATTATGATGAGTAACTGAACTAAAGTATGCAAAGCACTTGACTGGAGAATAGCAAACACATGTATATGTTTCTTGGAAGGAACAAGATTGTTAATGAAGTAAAATTATATTGTAAAATTTTCACTTTAGACTACTTTTCAAATTTGCTCATCAGTAATTAGAGTAATATAGAAACTCTAACAGATTTTTGTTTCATTCTATTTTATTTATTTTCTAAAGATTGGCAGAATGCTTGAATTGCTGAGAACAAGAAATTGCATAGAAAATAATAACCTAGGGGTGCCTGGCTGGCTCAGTGGTTGAGCATCTGCCTTTCACTCAGGTCATGATCCTGGGGTCCTGGGATCAAGTCCTGCATTGGGCTTCCCTCAGGGAGGCTGCTTCTCCCTCTGCCTATGTCTCTGCCTCTCTCTGTGTGTCTCATGAAAAAATGAATAAAATCTTTAAGAAAGAAAAGAAAAAAACTAATTAAACAAGAATTGACTCTTTGAGTCAGAGTGTTGCTACATGAAAGGCAATATTCAAAGTTGTTATTAAAGAACTCCAATAAAATGTTTTTAATTAAAAAACCCAAAATTGTTATTAAAGAAAAGTCATCTTAGAGATTATACTTTGTATAGAGACATTAAAAATTATTACCACCAGAAGGATAAACTTGGAGTTTGTGGTTCTCTATTTCATGTCTTTGTCCTGTTGTCCTGATTGTTTTAACATAGATACATGGCTACCAAGACCAATGGTAACTGATCTTACTCTAAAATGAAATAGTCTCTTGAGGCCCCCCCTTCGCAGCCTTGGTGCGGCGAGCGGGACACAGCCCCTGCCCACCGTGGTCTGTAGTACTTGCAGCTCTTCTCCTTTAAGATGCCTGAGGAAGTGCACCATGGAAAGGAGGAGGTGGAGGCTTTTGCCTTCCAGGCAGAAATTGCCCAGCGCATGTCCCTCATCATCAATACGTTCTATTCTAACAAGGAAATTTTTCTTCGAGAGTTAATCAGTAATGCTTCTGATGCCTTGGACAAGATTTGCTATGAAAGCCTGACAGACCCTTCCAAGTTGGACAGCGGTAAAGACCTGAAAATTGACATCATCCATAACCACCAGGAACACACCCTGACTCTAGTGGACACAGGCATTGGTATGACCAAAGCTGATATCTCATAAATAACTTGGGAACCAGCATCAAGTCTGGCACTAAAGCATTCATGGAGGCTCTTCAGGCTGGTGCAGACATCTCCATGATTGGACAGTTTGGTGTTGGCTTTTATTTTGCTTATCTGGTGGCAGAGAAAGTGGTTGTTATCACAAAGCACAATAATGATGAGCAGTATGCATGGGAGTCTTCTGCTGGGGGCTCTTTCTTTCTTTCTTTCTTTCTTTCTTTCTTTCTTTCTTTCTTTCTTTCTTTCTTTCTTTCTTTTTAAAAAATTTTTATTTACTTATTCATGATAGACACAGAGAAAGAGACGGGCAGAGACATAGGCAGAGGGAGAAGCAGGCTCCATACCGGGAGCCTGACGTGGGACTGGATCCCGGGACTCCAGGACCAGGCCCTGGACCAAAGGCAGGCGTCAAACCACTGAGTCACCCAGGGATCTCTGGGGGCTCTTTCACTGTGTGCAGACCATGGTGAGCCCATTGCCCAGGGTACCAAAGTGATCCTCCATCTTAAAGAAGACCAAAAAGAATATTTAGAGGAGAGGTGTGTCAAAGAAGTGGTGAAGAATCACTCACAGTTCATAGGTTATCCCATCACCCTTTATTTGGAGAAGGAATGAGAGAAAGAAATTAGTGATGATGAGGCAGAAGAGGAGAAAGGGGAGAAGGAGGAAGAAGATAAAGATGATGAGGAGAAACCCAAGATTGAAGATGTGGGTTCAGATGAGGAGGATGATAGTGGGAATGACAAGAGAAAGAAGACAAAGAAGATTGAGGAAAAATACACTGATCAAGAATAACTGAACAAGACCAAGCCCATTTGGACCAGAAATCCTGAAGACACCACCCAGGAGGAATATGGAGAGTTTTACAAGAGCCTTACTAATGACTGGGAAGATCACCTGGCAGTCAAGCACTTCTCTGTAGAAGGTCAGTTGGAATTCAGGGCGTTGCTCTTCATCCCTTGTTGGGATCCTTTTGACCTCTTTGAGAACAAGAAGGAAAAGAACAACTTCAAACTCTATGTCCACCATGGGTTCATCATGGACAGCTGTGATGAATTGATATCAGAGTATCTCAACTTCATCCGTGGTGTGGTTGACTCCGAGGACCTGCCCCTGAACATCTCCTGAGAAATGCTCCAGCAGAGCAAAATCTTGAAGGTCATTTGCAAAAATATTGTGAAGAAATGCCTTGAGCTCTTCTCTGAATTGGCAGAAGACAAGGAGAACTATAAGAAATTCTATGAGGCATTCTCTGAAAACCTAAAGCTTGGAATCCATGAAGATTCCACTAACCGGTGCCGCCTTTCTGAGCTGCTGTGTTACCACACTTTCCAGTCTGGAGATGAGATTACTTCTCTTTCAGAGTATGTGTCCCATATGAAGGAGACTCAGAAGTCCATCTATTACATCACTGGTGAGAGCAAAGAGCAGGTTGCCAACTCCGCTTTTGTGGAGCGAGTGCAGAAACGAGGCTTCGAGGTACTGTATATGATAGAGCCTATCGACGAGTACTGTGTGCAGCAGCTCAAGGAGTTTGATGGGAAGAGTATTGTCTCAGTTACCAAGGAGGGCCTGGAGTTGCCTGAGGATGAAGAGGGGAAGAAGAAAATGGAGGAGAGTAAGGCCAAGTTTGAGAATCTCTGCAAACTCTGAAGGAAATCTTGGATAAGAAGGTTGAAAAGGTGACCATCTCCAACAGGCTGGTGGCTTCACCCTGCTGTATTGTGACTAGCACCCTATGGCTGGACTGCCAACATGGAGCGGATCATGAAAGCCCAGGCACTCCAGGACAACTCTACAATGGGTTATATGATGGCCAAAAAGCACCTGGAGATCAGCCCTGACCACCCCATTGTGGAGATGCTGTGGCAGAAGGCAGAGGCAGACAAGAATGATAAGGCTGTCAAGGACCTGGTGGTGCTGCTGTTTGAAACAGTTCTGCTCTCCTCCAGCTTCTCACTGGAGGATCCCCAGACTCACTCCAACCGTATTTACCATATGATCGAGCTAGGCCTGGGCATTGATGAAGATGAAGTGACAGCAGAGGAACCCAGTGCTGCTGTTCCTGATGAGATCCCTCTGCTTGAGGGTGATGAGGATGCCTCTCACATGGAAGAAGTCAATTAATTTCTCCCCGCAGACCTTGTGCCCTCTGTGTCCCCATGGCTCCCCAGCAACCCTGAGTAGCCCCAGTTCACCTACTTCCCTCTGCTGATGTCTAGTGGATTTTTTCCCCTCCTGTCTTTGTTTGAGGCAGGAAAGAAGGGCCTTAAGCCCTAGCCCTCATGAAATTTAACAAGGGGTTTGGATGTGTATTGTGGTGTTTGTTTATTTTGAGATTAAAATATGCAAAATAAAGAAGATACAGTTTTATAAAAAATAAAAACTAAAAGTAAAATGAAATAAAAATATCAACATTTTGTTGATAGAAGGAATTTGAGTAACATTGACCTTTCTTGCGAATAGAGCTATTTATTGCTGGAATGAAGGAAAACAATTAGATATTGCCTTTAAAGATGACAAGTTAAATTCACAAACATCTGCTATTTGGGTAATCTGCTGAAGAATTTGAGATGGTTCAAAGGACCCATATTTTCCTGTTATAGGGCATTAATACATCCAGAATGACAATGTTGTGTGATTCATTCCTATTTTTTTCTCCATGTTTTCTAAAGATAAAGATTTTCAGCTGTTCTTTTTAGTCTCAAAATAAGGTTTAAATAGGCCAGAAGGTCCATTTCTGAGAAGAGTGGCATTGCAAAATTAGACTCCTATTTGTGCCTCAAAGTAAAAATGACAGGTTAAATTCACAAACATCTGCTTCAATCTTCATTCTCAGTATCACATTTGTGTAAGCTCAATAGTGTTGTTAACAACAACAACAACAAACCATTGAAGTCACTTGGGAATTATCATGAACTTATCAGAAAGCTTCTGAGTTTAGTAACTTTTATCTTTATTTGGACCAAGTACAAGAAAAAGGTCAAGAACATTCATTCCTAACAAATACATGATAAATACCACATGCTTTTGTTTTAAAGAAACTTACTGGATTGAGTGAAAAGTTTGTTAATTTTTATGGTAATAGTTTTAATTTAAGTCCCTCTGGGAATGTAGACTAAAGAAATCACATGTAACACAGTGATGGTAACACTAATGTTCTTAAAACTCTCAAACTAATGATGTCTGCACTTTTGGGTAATGTCACCTTTTGAGATTTACATAAAGTTGTGACCCCTTCCTCAGAATAATGCACTTAGACAAATACATCTTCAGTTGGCAGACTATTTTAAGAGTCTCTCAAGTCTTATCATCTTTCAGACCCACAAATGTGCCATCTGTAGAATACAATGATTTGTTCTTTGGGGAGAAAATAAACTACTGCCTACCATAATGAGGCATGAAACCAATATGCTATAGGGATTATTCCTATATTTCCTTACTGTTCTCTTGTGTTTGTGCAATATTATGTCATTCTTGATTTTTTAAAATTTAAAATCTAGTCCAGGAAATTTTCCTTTCCTAAAAAGAAAGGCCCTGAGACATAATACTAAGCCATATGAATACCGCAGTGTAGCTGGATAAGCAACCATTATCAAGCCACTAGTTTCTCTTCCCAAACTAACTGTTGATACTGAGCTTTCTTCAGGCACTGTAAAACTTTCTTTGAAGTAATTACCTTTTACCTGTGCTTTTTCCTTGCATAGACTACTTCTAAGTACTTAACACTGGCTTTATATTTAGGAACTTACAAAAAAATAGGATCATTTGCAATTTATGGACTTAAAAATAATATTAGTAGTTTGATTCCTCTTCTCTCCACTCTTACCCTACGATATGCAGTAGCACACAGGGGTGGACTTGGCAGTGATTACTCATAGATTTTACTGACTTCTCTCAATAGTTGAACCCTCCCAGGTGTATTTTATTTCCATAGGAAACAGGCTTGAAAACAAGTAAACAAAATTGAGAGTGATAGGAGTATGAATGGAGGGTGATCTGTCTCCAGCACTCGGACAGTGGGATGCCCCTTGCTGGATGCTTTGGAGTCATGCCTTGAAATAATATCAGGCTCCTAGACATTAAAACTAACTATTTATACTAAAAGTGTCCATTTATACCCTTTGTCACAAGAAAACAATCAAGATTTCATCTAGCAGATCAAAATTTTTAGAACTAATAAAAGTAGTGGCTTCCTACCTTATTCTCTGCATCAAACATGGTTTTCACAAGGTTACATCTGATACCAGCTCTTATACATGAGAAAAATGACCTTTTGTCCTGCACATTTCAGAAACTTTAAATTGTCAACCTTATGGTCCTCAACATTAGAGAAAAAAATCAGGAGAAATGAATAAAAAAGAAAGAATTTTAAAACCTTTGTCAAATATCTGAAATACTATGATGCTGGTATCATTTTAATTTCTGAAAAGATTTAGGAAAGTTCATAATTTGGCCCTAGGACTAATCCGCTCAGAAACTAGTCATTACAAGTCATATTTCTTTATAGATTATTTTATAGCTGACAAACTGGAACTGAATAAAAGTATTTTCTTCTGAAACTACTATAGAGTCAAAAATCATAGAAACTCTCTGAAGACCAATGCGATAACCTCTCAAATAACTCACTTATACTAAAAGTATATTATGTAGTCATCAGCAGTGAAGATAAACTAATGGATGTGCTCATATTTCAAACAGAATGATGTTATAACGGGGATAAAGAATTATTAGTTTCATTTGGATTATTTTTCTTGGATCAATAAACATAAATAAGAATGGTCACTTAGAAAGCTAAATGTAATGGAGGAAATGTAGATATGCTTACAGGTACAATTGTGATATTGAAAATAAAATTTAAGATTGGTGTTTCTGAGGCATGTATCTAAAAAATGAAGATGGGGATAATTCTTGCATTCAGATAATATGAAAACATTTTACCGTTTCTTGTCCTGTTGTTTTTCCAATGATCATGGCCTACTTTACTGATAATTAAATACAAAAATCACATGCAACTCTAGATTGAATAAAGACAGTTCCTTGTATTTTGTTATAGGGATTTTAAAGTTCACTGTTTTTCTTCTCCTGAACCTTGAAGGATGTTAAAAATTGAGGAAAATGTAATCTTACAAAAACTGGTAGCCTCTAAATGTCAAAAAAAATGTCTGATGTTATGTTTTATTTAATAGTAAATGGAATTACTTCATACTGTATCAAATGTGTTTCCAAATGGAAAGCCAAAACCTACATAAACTATTTTGCCAAGAAATTTTCTGCCATGGTTCTCATTGTTGATATAGAGTTTAAATGAAGACCTTAGATGAAGAGGGAGAGTACATCTTTACATCCAGCTTTCTTGGCAACAGAAGAAAGTGCTGTATTGTTCTTCACACAATCCACCCCCATTAGAGCTCAAGATGTTCTTTTCCTACTAATCCTCATTTGTACCCCTTAGTCATTTGTTTAGAATTAAATTAACTACAATTTGGAAAATGTGGATGAAAGGTAGCGCATTGAGTAGATATCACATGTTTCCTGAATGGTGCCTGTTTGGACTCTTTCACAGCCATTCATTGTGCTTGAAAGGGTGTAGTGTGTGAATTGTTGGACTGTCACTCTGCAGAGAAGTCTGGCAGCCAGTATTACCATGGAAACAGCAGGAAAACGACAATTAACAAAATGGCTCTGATTTTTTTCCTCTTTCTTTTTCTACTCTTTATATTTAGGGAGGATATCCCCCCTTTAAAATGCACACACACACACTCATACATACACAAAAATACACAGGCAGACATGATGAAAAAAAGCAATATTTGAAATTCTACTTACAATTGGATTCTTCCATGGATGGTATCAGTGATTTTTAAAAAATCATACTTCAAATATAAAATATTTATCAATGGTTTTCTCAACTTATTCCTTCCCCCCCCTTTCAGTTTTTGTCCTTTTCAGACATTGAAAGAATTCTTTGGAAATATCCTTAGGTAAATGACTGTTAATGAGCAGAATCTGTGATTTTAACCCTGGCACATTCATTGGACTTTTAATTAGTCCCTCTTACCATCATTCCTGTGACAGAAACACAATGTAGGCCTAAGAGCTTACACCAAAAGAAGGCTCTATTTAGATTTGTCAACCTTAGTTTAAGTTAGAACATCAAGAAAAGTGGGTTAGATATGGCCATTATGACTAGAATTTGTGACTTAAGACTGAAGAGAGCAAAATAAGTAAATGTTTGATTTCATCATTAATACTAAAAATTCATTGCAATCCAAACTTTGTCAGACTTTGGTATCTTTAAAATGTCTATTCATAAATTTAAAAAATGATTGTACATTTTAAGTATCATAATTGAAGTAAAATGTGAGTGGGAGACCTATTGAGACTGTGTTAAATATTCCATTAAATGAAACAATGTGGCTTGTAGATAAGCACTTAGGAGTTTAAGAATGAATGTTTCTTTTGCACACAATATTTAAAATATGTTCTTTCCTAAGCTTTATGGAAAAATGTAATTCTATAGAAGGCCTAAATCCATCAGTGACCTTGAGCTTGCTCTGACTTTAGTATAGACTGAAAAAATGTTTTCTATCAGAATGAAAATACTTACTATTTTATAAGATATCTTAAAGTCATCCATAAAATTCTAAGCAAACTTTCAGAAATCATTCTTAAAATTTCCCAAAGTGAGGCTTAACCAGTGCTAAACTATGTGTTCTTTAATTTTTCTCCAACATCCTTTGACTCTCTATTTGATAATAGTTACTTCCTGTTGTAAAAAGAGCCATTTAAACATAAAATTCTAGGAGACATTTTTCTGGCAAGGATGTAATCTGTTTTTTGAAATTTTAGAATCTGGGTAAATTATTTAAAGAGCTATTAATTTCTGCAAAACCTTTGTTAAGTTATACTTTAATGTTGCTGAACAGATAATTGTCTTTATAAGCTAACTCTAAAAGAGATGTTTAGAAAATGAATAGATATTCTAGACTGGGATATTCTTATAGTTAGGGGGAATATCAGTCACTTATACTATAAAAAACTAAAAATATTAGGCATATTAGGAAGTCAGTATTTGAGAAAAAAGTCATGTAAAAATTTAAAAGAAGCGTATGGTTTTGAATTGAAGCCAAGCAAAACTTAGCATTTTAAACAAAACCACAAACCGTGTAGCAACTTTTAAATTCTCTATTCCTATACAATTCTATTGTTAACTATATTTAAGTTACTGTAAGCTGTATCATTGAGATGGACACAAATCCTTAGAGAAGTATCCACAAGGCATATGAGAAGACAATTATTTTTTTAATTAATAGTGCAGAATTCTGGATAAAGAAGTTGAAAACCTGTACTAAAATGAAAAAAAAAAAAAAAAGAAATGACTCATCCAGCCATCATTATGACACACATACACACACACACATATATATATATATATATATTTCATTAATAAAAACTTATATACTATCATTTGTGTGCCAGATAGCTTCAGAATGATACATCAGAATAATGGTCAATAAATATAAATAAGTTTAGAATTAATGAGACTCACTAAGATATCATCTCCATCAATATATTTAAAATAATCCAAAAAAAGTACACTTAATAACAGGGACTTAGTTCTACTTACTACCCTACTCCCAATGCCTACATCAGTGCCCAACATGGACTCTCACTTCAGAACATGCTTGTTTAGTAATTTAGCCTCCCTTTTCACTCCCTTTGTCAATGGGAGTTGAATGACAAATCAGGGAATTCTGAACCACTCATCTGTTTATGCATTATTTAATATGCATAATTTCTTATTTTAGATTTTCTTCTTCAGTAAGTTTCATATTCAGCTGTTAGATTATGGGTGTATACATCTGTAGAACTGATTGACATATATTTCAAATGTCTTGCCCATTTCCTTATGTTTTTCATAATTTTTACATTATTCATAGCCAACATGGAAGAACAGTAAGTTATAATAATACAATAAGTTATGTACATAAAATTTAACTAAAATTAAACATGTTAATCTTGTTTCTTGTCATATTTTCTTTATTTTGCACTTTAAAGGTGATCTTACATTTTTACCATATTCTTAATGTATGACATCGAATAAAAAAGGAAAAATGCAATAAAAAGAAAAAGCAAACAAAGAATAGATGAGAAAGGAGTAAAAGAACACGTGAGAAGTAAAATAAATAAGTTAAGAGCAAGAGTAAAAAAATACATCATCCTATATTTTGTATCATAACTGAGGTCCCAGACTAGAAGAAATTCTAGCTTCGAGAGAGTGTTTTGCATTCTATGAGAACTATCTGATGAATTATTCCCTGAGTACATATCTAAGTGCTTTTCCCTGTTTCCTTAAAATGACTAGTTACTAAACAATTAGTAATTTCAAACACAGCCTAGTTACAAAGAAAAATATAGATGGATTTGAGAATATTGAGATACTAGAGAAGTAAAAAGATTAAATGAACGTCTTGCAAAAATAAATTTAAAAGACTTTAAGAACTTGGATATTTCTCAGTCACACTAGGTACATTGTCAAGTGCTCAATTGCCACATGTCTCTGTGATTGCAGATTATAGAACTTTTCCATCATCATAGAAAGTTCTCTTGGTTATTGCTGTTCTAGATTCCTCTTCTCACAGTGGTGTCATCTAGTCCACATAATTGCTTTATTACTAATTTTTTTCACTTAAATATTGAGTAACTTTCCTTATGGCATTAAATATATATGTATTACTAAATAATATTGAGTTACCTTAATTATTTTTATAGGCAGATATTGGTAGATATCACTCATTTGGTTTTGATTTTGGTTTTTCATTTTTGAAAATATGGCCACATACAGGACTTTAATTTGTACAAGAAGAACTTTAATTTGTACATACAGGACTTTTAATATTTATTATTTTTTAAAGATTTTATTTATAAACATATATAGTTATATGTTTATATATAAACTATATATATAAACATATATAGTTATAGACATAACTGGTGCCATGTGAGCAGAAAGCAGTTACTTAATACCACCTATTTTTGGTAAGGCTCTACTATTATATGTTGCATTTTAGATTCAAGTAGTAGCTTACAGCATTTTATATAAGAGCTTGCTGGTGAAATAATATATTTTATACACATAATTAAAAATAAACATTTGGTTTTTGTTACCAATTTAGATACATAGGTTTCTGTTTCTGAAATAATACATCAATTATCTTATGTTATACAGTTGTATTTCTTTCTAAATATAGTGAATTATTTTTTTATTCAGATGCTTTATTTTTTTAAAGATTTTATTTATTTATTCATGAGAGACATACACACAGAGAGGCAGAGACCTATGCAGAGGGAAAAGCAGGCTCCATGCAGGGAGCCCAATGTGGGACTTGATCCTGGGACTCCAGGATCACAACATGGGCTGAAAGCAGGCACTCAACTGCTGAGCCACCTGGGTGTCCCTTATTCAGATGCTTTAGATGAAAATAAAATCATCATTAAAAGTCTGGTCTGTAGAAAGTACATACTATTTTACTTAGAAGTTAACCACTTAAAATCCCCCTTCCTTTTTCTTCAACATTTTCTCAATTTAACCTATGCACTCCTTTGAACTGTTTGAATCAAGTTATTAATTAAGGTAATTGCAGTTTTTACCAAGCTAATTTATTTTTTTATTAGACTGTACCAATGATCCTAATTCTTCGTGTTCAAATATCCTTGCCCTCTGCTTAGCATCTCAGTGTTTAATTTCATTAAGGGTTTAGAGAAATTCTTGCTAATTTTATTATAGACCAGTCTGTCAGTAAGCTGTATAATTTACAACATGAAACACTTAGTTTCAAAGGAAAAAAAAAAGTTTAAACACATACATTACAGAACCCTGACAAATTAAATTAAATTTTTTTCTACTAGCAATAATATCTTAATATGGCAAAGAGAGTTCTCAAGTCAGAGGATGTAATACATGAGAAGAGATGACTTCTTTAAAATTGTGTCACAGAATTTTAATTTCCCAATTTTTCAAGTAATCAAGTAATTTTTAGTACAAGTATTGTCATAGGCTTCTTCTCTACAATAAATATTTCAATGGGAAGAGCCTGTTTGCTTTATACACTTATAAAACATATAAAAACACATAAAAAGCACGGTTTTAGGGACATGTGGGTGGCTCAGTGGTTAAGCATCTGCCTTCTGCTCAGGATGTGATACCAGGGTCCCAGGATAGAGTCCCACATCGGGCTCCCTGTGAGGAGCTTGCCTCTCCCTCTGCCTGTGTCTCTGTCTTTCTCTCTCTGTGTTTGTCATGAATAAAGAAATGAAATCTATAAAAAAGCATGGTTTTATGCATATTTATTAACATTATTCTCACTTAGCACATTAACAATAACAATCAGTTTTGCCTTTCCATTCATTTTGGCACATATCAGAGAACAAGCTGATATTCCAGGAATATCACTTGAATTGGTACTGTTTAAATTGCTTTTTTTTTTTTTTTGCTTTTGACTACATTTGCCAACTTCACAGGGAATTATAAGTTTTCTATATTCATGAAAGATGGTGTCCTGAATTTGTGTCACTCAATCCTATGCTTTTACCTCCCAGTCTATCTCCATGTTCTGTTGCCAACACCAGGTAATGACTCTCTATGGCCTCAAATTTTTGTAGTCAGTGCTTTATATTGTTTGCCTCAAATAGGTGCCTGCCCTGCTACCTAATTTCGTATCTTCCTATATGCCAATCTTCTTTGCTGATCTCAGTTCAGTGGAAAGTCTTTGCTGGTTCAATAGCTGCTCAGATTAGAGGAATTTATTCTGTCATTTTTTATTCACAATTACTATTTCAAGTTTCTAAGGAACTTTCTGATTCAATCATAAGATAATATCTAATTAAGTATTTAATTTTAACTGATATATGGCCTAATCTCTCTTTTCAGGACAATTTCATTTCAAAATGTAATTATCTTTCCTTGACACTGTACCATAGTTAAGTTTACTTTGGGCTATCCCCACATGCTTGAAATTCAGAGACTAGTAGTAAAGGAAGTTTAATGTCTTCCTATTAAAAAAATGTATCTTATTATAAACAGGAGGAATAGAGAATACCTCTTGTGATCTAATTGAGGCTGCTATTCCCAGAAACCACTAGGATGTAGAAATAGTTTCAGGCTGAAGGAATAGTTGCATCATCTTATTTTAAGATGTTTTTCTATCTGCCTGATCTGCCAGTAGAGCATTTTTTTAAATCAAAGCTTCCAAAATAAAACCTCTACTGAAATTCAACAGCATTTTCCTAAGACCAATAAATTCACTTAACATGTATATAAGACCGAGTATGATTTCCCAACTAATTTTTTGACTATATGTTGCTTAAGTACACTAGAAATTTTTAAAAAAGACATCAACTGAAAAAACAAACAGGCAAGATGGAAGAAGAGTAGGAGATCTCCTCTTATCTGATCTTAATTTACCTAGATAAGTATCAAGCTATCCTGAACACCTATGAATTCAACCTGAGATGTAAGAAAAGAATGCCTGGAACTATATAAATAGAAAACTGACCACTTTATGCAAGGTAGGAGTGTGGATAAGGGAAATGGAAGGGATATATCAGGAGATAAATGGCAGCAGAGAAGGAACCTATATAAGACTGCTGGAAAGTGATATTGCCCTGGAGCTCAAAATTGGGACCTTCAGAAATTTGTTCCAGTGAAAGACTTCCCTCCTTGAAAGGTGCTCAGTGGTGAAGAGGGGCAGAATCCCAGATGAGACAGTGGGATCTCAAGATCCCTGGAGTCACAGAAAGAACAGGGGTGCCTGAGCCAGCAAAGTTCCCAAACATTGGAGCTGGGAAACCGGTTTAGGCCAGTAAGCCACGGGGAGAGCTCTCAGCTCTTTTCACCACAAACCGTGAACTGAGGCCAGATTAAAGTTTGCTCTTTCTGTTGGGAACCTGCAAAGGACTGGAACGCAGCAACCATCTGCCTTCCCTGGGAGGAGTGATGTGGGTGAGGGTGGAGCAGGTGCACACACATGATTAGGTGACAGCTCTCCTGTTCAGGGCCCAGAAAGTGCATGAGTCAGCATCCCTCCATCTTGCTTTGGGAGAATCAAATTGGAAGGGTGTTGTGGGAGTCTGAAGAGCTTGGCACATATCGCATTATTTCAGCTCCATGGCTGGAGATCCTGTGTGGCCATTTTTAATTTCACCCTCTATAGAGACATGGAAAGCATTCAGGGAACAAGAGCCATAAACAGCAAACACCTTAGACTGACCATGGCCCCCCGGCCAGGGCAGTGCAACTTTCCCCAGGCAAGACACCTGAGAATCAACCCAATGAGCCTCTCCTCCACAAGACCAGCTAGAAGAACAGGTAAACCTCAAGTTTAGACCAATTAGCACTGCAAAACTCCAGAGCTAGGAAAAAATAATATATAGAACTCAAGGTTTTTTCTTATGATTCATTTATCTTTCAGTTTAAAATTTTCCATTTTTCCCTCATTTTTCCCATTTCATCTAATTTCTTATTTAAAATTTCTTATTTTAATTTATTTATTTTCATCTATTTCTTATTTTTAAATCTTTTTAAACTTATATTTTTTTATAATTACACATTATAGATATATTCTTCATTTTTGGCTTCTTTCCACATATATATTTATATTTATATTTATATTTATATTTATATTATTTATATTTATATTTATATATATGAAAGTTTTGCTTTCTTTACAACTTTGGAATTTAGTGTCTTCTTAACAGAGAGACCAAAATACACTCAGGACCAAATGGATCAACCCTGTTTTGTCCACTCTGTGAAATTATATTCTCTTTCCTCCTCTTTGCCCCACCTTTATTGTTTTTTGTTTTGTTTTTCTTTATCTTTTTATTTTCTGGTTTCTGACCTCTTTGGATTTGTTAGTGTGTACTTTGCCTCAGTTATGGTTGATATCTTTGATTCTGTTCACTCATTCAGCCATTCTTTTCTGGAAAAAATGATTAGAAGGAGGAATTCACAACAAAAGAAAGAACCAGAAGTAATACTGTTTGCTACGGATCTAATGGATGGATTTGAATAAAATGTTGGAGATGGAATTCAGAATAACAAGTATAAAATTACTAGCTTTGCTTGAAAAAAGCATAAAAGACTCTAGAGAATCTCTTAGTGCAGAAATGAGATCTAATCAGTCCAAAATTAAAAATACTCTGAGATGTTTAGATCCAGTCTAAACTGGATATTCTAAAAGCTAGGGTAAATTAGGCAAAGAGAGAATAAGTGACATAGAAGACAAGTTGATGGAAAGGAAGACAGCTGAGGAAAAGGAATAAAATCAACTAATAGCCCATAAGGAAAGGCTTTGAGAGATAAGTGATGCCATAAAAAATAAGAATTCTTAGATTTCTTGAGGTTGCAGAGAGAGAAAGAGAGAAAGCACACCAGATGGTATATTTGAGCAAATCATAGCTGAACTTCCCTAATCAGGGGATGGAAACAGGCATTCATATCCAAGAGGTAGAGAGATCCTTCCCAAAATCAATAAAAATAGATCAAGGCCCCAATATATAATAGTGAAGCTTGCAAATTTCAGAGCTAAAGAGAAATTCCTGAAAGCAGATCAAGACAAGAGATTCCTCATATAAAAAGGTAGAAATATTAGATGGACAGAAGACCTATCCAGAGAGATGGCAGGCCAAAAGGGATGGCATGATATATTCAGGGTACTAAATAAGAAAACCATGCAGCCAACAATACTTTATTCAGCAAGACAGTCATTCAGAATATAAAGAAAGATAAAGAGCTTCCAGGAGAGGCATAAAATGAAAGAATATGTAGCCATTGAGATAGCCCTGCAAGAAATATTAAGGGGGAGCCTGTAAATGAAGGGGGAGCCCAAAAGTAACAAAGACCAGAAAGAAATAGAGACAATCTGCAGAAACAAGGACATTACAGGTAATATAATGGTGCTAAATATTTTTCAATAGTCACTCTGAATATAAATGAGCTAAATGGTCCAATCAAAAGACACAGGGTATCAGATGGGATAAAAAAGCAAGACCCATCCAAGTGCTGTCTATATGAGACTCATTTTAGACCTAAAGACACCTTCAGACTGAAAATGAGAGGATAGAGAACAATTTGCCGTGCAAATGGACCTCAAAAGAAGGCTCGAGTAGCAATCTCATATCGGATAAATTAGATTGCAAGCCAATGGCTATAGTAAGAGAGGAAGAGGGACACTATATCATATTTAAAGGGTCTATTCAACAAGATCTAAGAATTATAAATATTTATGCTCCTAATTTTGGAGCAGCCAATTATATCAACCAATTCATAACCAAAGTAAAGAAACACATAATAATACATTAACAGTAGAGGACTTTAACACCCCATTGACAGATCATCTAGCAGAAGAGCAACAAAGAAAAAAGTCTTTGAAAAAAAAGTCTTTGAATAATAATATGGACTTCGCAGATATATACAAAACATTCCATCCTAATGCAACAGAATACATATTCATCTCTAGTGCACATAGAACATTCTCTAGAATAGATCACATACTGGGTTGATAATCAGGTCTCAACCAGTACTAAAACATTGAGATTACTCCCTGCATATGTTCAGACCACAATGCTTTTTTAAAAAGATTTTATTTTATTTTATTTTATTTGTTTATTTATTTATTTATTTATTTATTTATTTATTTATTTATTCTTGAGAGGCACAGAGAGAGAGAGGCAGAGACATAGGCAGATGGAGAAGCAGGCTTTCTAAGAGGAACCTGATATAGGACTCAATCCCAGGACATCAGAATCACGACCTGAGCCAAAGGCAGATGCTCAATCACTGGGCCCCTCACGTGCCCCTAGATCACAATGCTTTGAAACTTGAACTCAGTCAAGAGAGGAATTTGGAAGGAACTCAAATACTTGAAAGTTAAAGAGCCTCTACAAAAGAAAGAATGGGGTCAACCAGGAAATGTGGATTTAATTTTCTTTTTTTAGGGGATCCCTGGGTGGCTTAGCGGTTCAAGGCCTGTCTTTGGCCCAGGGTGTGATCCTGGAGTTCTGGGATTGAGTCCCACATCGGGCTCCCTGCATGAAGCCTGCTTCTCCCTCTGCCTGTGGCTCTGCCTCTCTCTTTCTGTGTCTCTCATGAATAAATAAATAAAATCTTAAAAAAATAATTTTAATTTTTTTAAAGAAGAATTAAAAAGACTCATGAAAACTAACAAAAGTGAAAACACAATTGTTCAAAACCTTTGGGATACAGCAAGGTTGTTCTTAAGAAGGAAGTACATTTCAACACAAGACTCACTCAAAAAATTAGAAAAGTCTCAAATACAAAAGCTAACCTTACGCATAAAGGAGTTGGAGAAAATCAACCACAAATGAAGTCTAAACCAAGAAGGAGAGGAGAAATCAGAAAGGTTGGAACAGAAATCAATGAAATAGAAACCAGAAGAACAATATGAAAGATCAATAAAACTAGGAGCTGGTTCTTTGAAGGAATTAATGAGATAGATAAGTCCTCTAGCCAGACTTATCAAAAAGAAAAGAGAAAGGACCAAAATTACTAAATCTCTATTTCTTATATTCCACAAATGAGTGAAATCATATACTGATTCTCCTCTCCGATTGACTTATTTCACTCAGGATAATACACTCCAGTTCCATCCACATCCAAGAAAATGGTGGGGATTTGTCCTGATAGCTGAGTATTATTTCATTGTATATATATACACCACATCTTCTTTATTCATTCATCTGTTGAAGGACATGGTGGCTTCTTCCACAGTTTGGCTATTGTGGGCATTGCTGCCATAAACCTGGGGATGCAGGTGTCCCAGCATCTCACTACATCAGTATCGTTGGGGTAAATACCCAGTAGTGCAGTTGTGGGGCCATAGTAGCTCTATTTTTAGCTTCTTGAGGAACTTCCACACAGTTTTCCGGAGTGGCTGTACCACTTGCATTCCCACCAACAGTGCAAGAGGGCTCCCTTTACTTGATGTCTTCTCCAACATTTGTTGTTTCCTGTCTTGTTAATCTTAGCCAATTTCACTGGTTGGAGGTGGCATCTCATTGGGGTTTTGACTTGTATTTCCCAAAAGGAAAGTTATTTGGAGCATTTTTTCATGTGCTTGTTGGCTATCTGTAGGTCTTTCGAGAAGTGTCTGTTCATGTTTTCTACCCATTTCATGATTGGATTCTTTGTTTCTTGGGGTTGAGTTTGATAAGTTCTAGTATCTTGGATACTAACCCTTTGTCTTATGTCATTTGCAAATATATTCTCCCATTTTCTGGTTGTCTTTTAGTTTTGTTGATTGTCTCCCCCATTGTGCAGAAGCTTTATATCTTGATTAAGACCCCATCATTCATTTTTGCTTTTGTTTCCCTTGCCTTCACAGGTGTATCTTGCAAAAAGTTTTTGTGGTCAAGTTCAAAAAAGGTTATTGCCTGTGCTCTCCTCTATGATTTTGATGGATTCTTGCCTCACATTTATATCTTTCAACCATTTTGAGTTCATCTTTGTGTATGGCAAGACAATGCTTTAGTTTCACTCTTCTACATGTGGCTGTCCGACTTTTCCAACACAACTTATTGAAGAGACAGTCCTTTCTCCAGTGGATATTATTACCTGCTTTGTTGAATAAGAATTGACCATACAGTGGAGGGTACATTTCTGAGTTATTTATTCTGTTCCACTGATGTGTATCTCTGTTTTTGTGCCAGTACCATACTATCTTGGTGATCACAGCTTTGTAATACACCTTGAAATCAGGCCTTGTGATGCCCTCAGCATTGGTTTTCTTTTTCAATATTTCTGTGACTATTCAGGGCCTTTTCTGGCTCCATACAAATCTTAAGATTATTTGTTCCAACTCTGTGAAGAAAGTCCTTGGTATTTTGATAGGGAGTGCATTGAACATGTAAATCGCTCTGAGTAGCAAAGACATTTTCACAATATTAATTCTGCCAATCCATGAGCATGGAATATTTTTCCATCTCTTTGTGTCTTCCTCAATTTGTTTCAGAAGTGTTCATGGTTTTTTGGGTATAGATCCTTTACCAATTTGACTAGGTTTATAGCTAGGTATCTTATGGTTTTGAGTGCACTTATAAATGGGATTGACTCATTAATTTCTCTTTCTTCAGGCTCATTGTTAGTGTACAGAAATAGCACTGATTTCTGTGCATTGATTTCATATCCTACCACATTTCTGAATTGTTATATGAGTTCTAACAATCTTCGAGTGGAGTCCTTTGGGTTTTCTACATAGAATATTGTGTCATCTACAAAGAGTGAGAGTATGACTAATTTTTTGCCAATTTGAATGCCGATTATTTGTTTTTGTTGTTTGATTGCTGAGGCTAGGACTTCTGATACTATGTTGAATAACAGTGGTGCGAGTAGACATTCCTTTTGTGTTCCTGATCTTAGGGGAATGATTCTCAGTTTTTCCCCACTGACAATGATATTTACTGTGGACTTTTCATAAATGGCTTATTGACATTGAGAAATATTCCCTCTACCCCTTCAATTTGAAGAGTTATATCAGGAATGGATGCTGTATTTTGTCAAATACTTTCTCTGCATCTATTGGGATCATATGGTTCTTGTTCTTTCTCTTATTGATTGATCTATCACACTGATTGATTACAAATGTTGAACCATCCTTGCATCCCAGGGATAAATCCCACTTAGTCATGGTGAATAATCTTCTTAATGTACTATTGGATCCTATTGGCCAGTATCTTGAAAGGAATTTTTGCATCTATGTTCATCAGGATATTGGTCTATAATTCTCCATTTTCTAGGGTCCTTGTCTACTTTTGGGTGCAAGGTAATGTTGGCCTCATAGAATGAGTTTGGAAGTATTCCCTCCCTTTATAACCTTCGAAACAACTTTAGTAGAATAAGTATTATTTCTTATTTAAACGTTCGTCAGAATCCACCTGGGAAGCCACCTGGCCCTGGACTTTTGTGTCTTGGGAAGTTTTTGATGACTGCTTCTATTTCTTCTCTGGTTATTGGCCTGTTAAGGTTGTCTATTTCTTCCTGTTCCAGTTTTGGTAATTTGTGGTTTTCCAGAAATGCATCCATTTCTTCTCATTTGTTGGCATATAGCTGCTCATAATACGTTTTTTTAAAAATATTTTTTTTCTTTATTTATTTATGATAGTCACAGAGAGAGAGAGAGAGAGAGAGAGACAGGCAGAGACACAGCAGAGGGAGAAGCAGGCTCCATGCACCGGGAGCCTGACGTGGGAATGATCCCGGGTCTCCAGGATCGCGCCCTGGGCCAAAGGCAGGCGCCAAACCACTACGCCACCCAAGGATCCCGCTCATAATACGTTTTTAAAAATGTTTGTATTTCCTTGGTATTGGTTGTGATCTCTCCTCTTTCATTCATGATTTTATTACTTTGAGTCTTTTCTTTTTTCTTTATTAAAAAGAAAAGGCTGGCTAATGGTTCATTTATCTTATTAATTCTTTCAAAGAACCAACTCCTGGTTTTGTTGATCTGTTCTACAATTCATCTGGTCTCTATTTCATTTAGTTCTGCTTGAATCTTTATTATCTCTCTTTTTCTGCTTGGCGTAGGTTCTATTTTCTGTTCTTTCTCCAATTCCTTAGGTGTGATGTTAGCTTATGAATTTGAGTTCTTTCCAATTTCTTTTTTGCGGGGGAGGCTCTATTGTGATATATTTCCCTCTTAGGCCATTTTTGCTGTATCCCAAAGATTAAGGATGGTTGTATTTTCATTAATTTCCCTGAAACTTCTTTTTTTAATAATAAACATTTTTATTGGGGTTCAATTTGTGAACATACAGAATAACACCCAGTGCTCATCCCGTCAAGTGCCCCCCTCAGTGCCTGCCACCCAGTCACCCCCACCCCCACCCTCTTCCCCTTCCATCACCCCTAGTTCATTTCCCAGAGTTAGGAGTCTTTATGTTCTGTCTCCCTTTCTGATATTTCCACCCATTTCTTCTCCCTTCTTTTCTATTCGTTTTAACTATTATTTATATTCCCCAAATGAATGAGACCATATAATGTTTGTCCTTCTCCGATTGACTTATTTCACTCAGCATAATACCCTCCAGTTCCATCCACATCAAAGCAAATTGTGGGTATTTGTCATTAGTAATGGCTAAGTAATATTCCATTGTATACATAAACCACATCTTCTTTATCCATTCATCTTTCAATGGACACCGAGGCTCCTTCCACATTTGGCTATTGTGGACATTGCTGCTATAAACATCGGGGTACAGGTGTCCCAGCATTTCATTGCATCTGTATCTTTGGGGTAAATCCCCAGCAGTGCAATTGCTGGGTCGTAGGGCTGATCTATTTTTAACTCTTTGAGGAACCTCCACACAGTTTTCCGGAGTGGCTGCACCATTTCGCATTCCCACCAACAGTGTAAGAGGGTTCCCTTTTCTCCGCATCCTCTCCAACATTTGTGGTTTCCTGCCTTGTTAATTTCCCCATTCTCACTGATGTGAGGTGGTATCTCATTGTGGTTTTGATTTGTATTTTCCTGATGGCAAGTGATGCAGAGCATTTTCTCATGTGCATGTTGGCCATGTCTATGTCTTCCTCTGTGAGACTTCTGTTCATGTCTTTTGCCCATTTCATGATTGGATTGTTTGTTTCTTTGGTGTTGAGTTTAATAAGTTCTTTATAGATCTTGGAAACTAGTCCTTTATCTGATACGTCATTTGCAAATATCTTCTCTCATTCTGTAGGTTGTCTTTTAGTTTTGTTGACTGTATCCTTTTCTGTGCAAAAGCTTCTTATCTTGATGAAGTCCCAATAGTTCATTTTTGCTTTTGTTTCTTTTGCCTTTGTGGATGGATCTTGCAAGAAGTTACTGTGGCCGAGTTCAAAAAGGTGTTGCCTGTGTTCTCCTCTGGGATTTTGATGGAATCTTGTCTCACATTTAGATCTTTCATCCATTCTGAGTTTATCTTTGTGTATGGTGCAAGAGAGTGGTCTAATTCCATTCTTCTGTGATGCACATGCTACGACAACATGATCAGGGTCCTGAGGATAAGGGGATGAGGAAAATAAAAGAAATGTAAGGAGATGGGGACAGGAGGGACACAGTGGATGATGTCAAAGCAGTGCCAGCCTTATTCAAGGTTTTACAACATTTTATAGCATGAGCAAAACAAACCCAAGAAGGTGTTTATTTTTAGCAGGTTTGTGAAACTCTCCAAAGTTCCCTTTTCTCAGCATGCAAGACAGACTCACGGGTGCCAGAAGACCTTGGTAAATAGATAAGCTTGTTGCTCCAGATGTACATACTTCAAAGGAATATTAGGTATGGTAAACAGACCAGCAAGGACAGACAGACCCTTATTTACATTTATGACCAGGTCAGAATAAGTTGTATCTATTGTGTTATGTGGGCGATCACGTACAAGTGAGCCCTGAGAACCATTGCTCAAGACCTTTCTCAAGCATCTACCAACTATTCACCCTTTAGGCTCTCGAGCCTTTGAGTGAATGAGGGACGCAAGTCCGGGCCTGATTTGGTTCAGTTACTCCAGCTAGTTCATGGTCACCCACATTTTCCCCTTTTTTGTTTTAAGATTGAGGAAATGCAATTGAGCATCCATGTTGAATCTGTGCTGTCTTGCTTTGGCCTGAACCACACACCATGCAAAGAATGAAATAATCACAATAGTAAATATGATCATAAACATCCAGAATGAATATCTTAATAGGTTGCCTGGATTAAATCCGTGCAGGCCATCCAAGATATGAGCCACCATTTCAGCCGGGTTTGTCATGACTGATAATGGAAATTTCCTTTTGCAACATTAACAAATCAAGACTTATATTACTATGAAACCATATTCCTTGTAGATGTTCTCTAACTTGTCCCCATGTTACATTAGTGGCTTTCATAGGGATGACACATATATGCTGAAACCCGCCATGGCAAACCGAGGACATCTGGGTTTTTAACAGGGATAGTTGATTCCCTAGAAATTCTACTGCCTCTTTAAGCCCATCAGGACGACTGAGAACCTTTTGATCTACATGCTCCTGAGTAGACAGCTCATAAGAGATGTTTTTTGCTAAGTGGTTAACGTATTGTGCTGTTTGTATACCCTGGGGTAAGGCCACAGAGGCTGCAGCTGCAGTAGCTATAAGAGTAACCAAGGCAGTAATACCAGCCACCAACAGCCCAATGAAGCATTTCAATCTTTTCAATTGTAGCTGCATTTCTACAGCAAATTGATAACCATAATTATCTTGCAAGAAGATAATTCTCTTATCACCATACACAAGAGATCACTCTCTTTCACCATACACAAAGATAAACTCAAAATGGATGAAAGATCTAAATGTGAGACAAGATTCCATCAAAATCCTAGAGGAGAACACAGGCAACACCTTTTTTGAACTCTGCCACAGTAACTTCTTGCAAGACCCATCCACGAAGGCAAAAGAAACAAAAGCAAAAATGAACTATTGAGACTTCATCAAGATAATTAGCATACCAAGGGCCTTCAATCTCAATAGGTAATAGTAAATAAGACGGTTGCATAGTTAAAAAGACAGTGACAGGACCTGTTTGAGGTGAGGGCAAGTGCAAAGGCAAACAATTGGTTAATACTCAATTTTTACATTCTAGCTCAAATAACATATCAGCTCCATTATTTTGTATAAAGGAAAAGTTTGTTGTTCCATATCCCACCCCCATAGGAATGGCCTAGGCACACAGGCCCATATAGTAAGATTAGAGTCCTTTGTGTTTGTGTAGCCATTATTAGCCATCTGCATCTTGGCTGGTCCCATAGCGGCGACCAATTTCCAGAGTTCTGTGTGGTACATTTCTCCGATGGTGGAAAAAACTCCTCCAGGTATAGTCACATTATGCATTGGTCAACCAGGTGGATATGCAATATAGCACAGAGGCTCCTTTCTTGCCATTCTCGACCAGTCCGTGATAGAAAATTCAGGGATGCCATGAGGAGAGATGACCAAAGGTGTCTTCTGAAGGCACTCCATCCAAATAGGACCTGAAATAGCATAGGTTAAATTTTGAGGACAATTGGGGTACCTGGGAGGGTGCCTACCTTGTTGAGGGTCACTGGGAGGGGTGTCACCAGTGACCTCATAAGCGATCCACCTTTCTAACATTCTGTCAAGTTGGGGTGGAGGGTTTTCATTCTTTTCCATTTCTGAGAGATATGTCACTATGTGAGGTACTGGCTGAACTACCAAGCAACCACTAACTGATTTTTGGTTACATAGTGGCAATTGGAAACATATGGGTACCTGAGCTACCAGGCCCATCCAATTGATAGAATGGTTTGCAACCTCCATGCCATCAGAACTACTCCTTCCAAAATATTCTGTCATATTGGTGTGTATTTGGGGAGTAGGATCATCCCAAGTAACCTGCCTTATAGTAGGTGGGTCAGGTACATAGGCCCGATATACAGCCACTTCACCAACAGGAGGGGTTGTAATAGCTAATACAGTAAGAAGGATAATAAGTAAGGACTCATTAGGCTGTGTCTGTTCAGCCAGGCTTATCGCTTGATTGATCAGTTTCCTTATCCGGGCCCAACGGTACGATGGGAGACATCCCTTTCTTCTTTTTTGTGGGTGAGTTATCGTCAGGCTGGCTAGTCTCCAGCATAGGGGCAAGGAGTCAACACCATCATTCTGGGAGCCGTTGCGGGGTGTTCTCATCCTGGGGGAAAATACAGACAAACCCATGCCCCTTGCGAAGGACAGGGTAGGGGCCCTTCCAAATGCCAGTCAGTGGATCTTTCCACCTAGCTTAAGGGAGAGGAGAAAAATCTGGATGCCAAAACCGTTCAGCTGCCATCCGTCCTATATCATCAACATTCAAAAAAAATTAAAACATAAAGATTTAGAGTTAAATGCATATGGGGAGAGTATTTCACTGTTCCCTGTAGTATCTCCCCCTCTTCTAATTTTTTAAGGTCAGATTTGAGAGTACTGTTAGCTTGTTTAACTATGGCTTGACCTTGTGAGTTGTAGGGAATTCCTGTAGAGTGCTTAATTTGAAAGGTAGCACAAAGGTTCTGGAAAGTTTTGGAGCTATAAGCTGAGCCATTATCAGTTTTTATGGCCTTAGGGGTTTCCATTTGGGAGAAGGCTGAAAATAAATGATTATGAACATCAGTAAAGGCTTCTCCAGAATGTACAGTAGCGTGGATATACCCAGAGAAAGTATCAATAGAGATATGTATATATTTTAAGCGGCCAAAAGCAGGAAAGAGGGTAATATCCATTTGCCAAAGATGATTAGGCATCAATCCTCTGGGATTAACTGAATAAGTAAGAACAGGATGGTGGATTGGACAGGCTGGACAGTTTTTTAATATTTGATGGGTCTCTTCTCTAGTGATGCGAAACTGTCTATGAAGAGCTGAGGCATTTTGATTAAAACTAGCATGACTCTGCGTGGCCAATTGTTTGTTGTTTGCGTTTGTTATATAAGTGTGAGTAATGGTGTCAGCAATGTGGTTGCCTTCAGAGAGGGGACCAGGCAAATTAGTATGAGCCCGTATATGGGATATAAAAATAGGAGCTTGCCTGGCCCATAATATTTGCTGAATACTAGAGAATAAGTGATATAGTTCCTCATCATTTGTGAGTATATAAGTGCGTGGCAAGGCTGGAACAGCTCGAGCCACATAGTGACTGTCAGTGAATAGATTGCAGGGTTCAGGAAACATTTGTAAAGCCAGTTGGACAGCCTTTAGTTCAGCTCTCTGTACTGACTTAGTGGGATAATGACTTTGATAAGTTGTTTTAGCCTTAGAAGATTTTTTTGTAAATTTCAATGTGCCCTGTTTTATTAGCACCAACAAATATAGTGACGGCATTAGCCAGAGGTTCTGTTGCTATAATTGTAGAACAGAAGACAGACGTGGTAGAAAGAAATTGTAAAAGTCTGTCTGCGAGAAGATGATATTTAAGTTGTTCTGGATAACAGGACAAGGCTATTTGCCAATTTAAACTTATACTAAATAAAGTTTGTACCTTGTCTGTGGTTAATTAGTTTTGCCCGTTGAGCCGACGTTCAGGCAGTCAATGGCTCTGCCCAGATGGTCTCCATTTTCGTGGTTACGGCTGCCCCTGTACACCTGATTCCTTTTTGGACAAAACTGCTGCTCTTATCAAAAGCAGACTAACAAATTAAGGAAACTTTTGAATAGAAAGTAGACTTTTAATCTTATACTCTCGTACTTTAAAATTCATTTACTTTGATATTAGTCTGTTTTGACCATATCTAAAATTCCTTTTCAAGGATTTCCTTCATAACACTTTTACACCTTTTTTTTTGTATTTAGAATTTGTTTTAAGCCATTTTTTTTTTCTCAGTCTCATTTGGGACAAAGTTACTCTCTTTTTTTTTGAACAAAAATATATTCCCATTTCTCACATTTTTCTTACATATTTTCTTTTTTACATACAGAGTTGCTTTTTTATTTTTATTTTTTATCAGTCATCAGTTTTATTTTAGCAGAGTTTTTTTATTTTCATTATTTTATTTTATTTTTAGGAACCTTAGTGTCCAGTGAAAACTAAGGAGTAACAGATTTTTGAACATCAGAACTTTTTAGACGGCAAATTTATGAAACAGGTAAGCATAAAGCATGTTCATCAACAGATTTAAATCAACATTTTAGTACTTTTCCTTGTTTGGGAAAGACCTAGATGTCCGATGAATTTAATTTTATTTATCATCAACGTGTGACTAAAGTTTTAGGTTACCAAGGAATTTGAAAGGTATCTTAACAATTACTTATGAAAACTTGTAAACAGACAATTAATGATCAATTTAGTTAATTTTTTTTTACTAACAGATTGCAAAAAGATAACAGAGGTTTACCTTTAGTAACCTCAATAGAATAAAAGTTTTAGGTTTAGTAGAGATAATTTTCAAGACCTATTTACTGTGTTTTATCTGGATCCATTTAAAGTTAATCAATTTGCTCCCCATCGTTAATTTTTATCTGAGACACTGGTGGGGGAATCTGGAGGGGGCAGTGTTAAGTAATTGGTGGTGATGGTGACTCAATCACCGAATTATTATTTTCTTTTGGTTCCTCTGAAGAGGTTTGAATATCATTTTCAGGGGGGGATTCATGAGAGGCTATAGAGATTAATTCAAAAGTGTGTTGTGGATCTAAAGTCTCTCTTATTTTGTCCTTTTGCATGGTGCCTGGAGGACAGGCCATAGGACCACGTTTTTTAGGTTGATTTTTAATTTCCTGTCCTACCCTTTGCCAGGCATCCAGACTGACAGTCCCTTCTTTTGGAAACCAGGGACACAAGTTTGATACAGTACAAAAAAATTGTTGCAAGGCCTTTTTAGAGACCTTGGACCCTTCTTACTTCATAAGGGCCTGCAAAGCAGTCATAAAGAAGACCTGTTTTATAGATTGTGACTGTTCCATATTTTTTTACTCCTGTCATGGCCCTAACTAACCAGGCTCCCCTTACCTGATTGTCAGCGACGACTTACCTATATGTGCACCTCTCTTGCATGTGCTCAGGTCCCTGTTTGGGCGCCACTTGTTGCACGCGCTGCAGCAACACGATCAGGGTCATGAGGATAAGGGGATGAGGAAAATAAAAGAAAAGTAAGGAGATGGGGACAGGAGGGACACAGTGGATGATGTCGAAGCAGTGCCAGCCTTATTCAAGGTTTTACAACATTTTATAGCACGAGCAAAACAAACCCAAGAAGGTGTTTATTTTTAGCAGGTTTGTGAAACTCTCCAAAGTTCCCTTTTCTCAGCATGCAAGACAGATTCACGGGTGCCAGAAGACCTTGGTAAATAGATAAGCTTGTTGCTCCAGATGTACATACTTCAAAGGAATATTAGGTATGGTAAACAGACCAGCAAGGACAGACAGACCCTTATTTACATTTATGACCAGGTCAGAATAAGTTGTATCTATTGTGTTATGTGGGCAATCACATACAAGCCAGCCCTGAGAACCATTGCTCAAGACCTTTCTCAAGCGTCTACCAACTATTCACCCTTTAGGCTCTCGAGTCTTTTGAGTGAATGAGGGACGCAAGTCCAGGACTGGTTTGGTTCAGTTACTCCAGCTAGTTCGTGGTCGCCCACACTTCTGCATGTGGATTTCCAATTTTCCTAGCACCATTTATTGAAGAGACTGTCTTTCTTCTAGTGGATAGTCTTTCCTCCTTTGTCAAATATTAGTTGACCATAAAGTTGAGGGTTCACTTCTGGATTCTCTATTCTGTTCCTTTGATCTATGTGTCTGTTTTTGTGCCAGTACCACAGTGTCTTGATGACCACAGCTTTGTAGTACAACCTGAAATCTAGCCCCCAGCTATGGTTTTCTTTCTTAAAATTCCCCTGGCTATTCGGGGTCTTTTCTGATTCCACACAAATCTTAAAATAATTTGTTCCAACTCTATGAAGAAAGTCCATGGTATTTTGATAGGGATTGCATTAAACTTGTAAATTGCCCTGGGTAGCATTGACATTTTCACAATATTAATTCTGCCAATTGATGAGCATGGAATATTTTTCCATCTCTTTGTGTCTTCCTCAATTTCTTTCAGAAGTGTTCTATAGTTTTTAGGGTATAGATCCTTTACCTCTTTGGTTAGGTTTATTCCTAGTTATCTTATGCTTTTGGGTGCAACTGTAAATGGGATTGACTCCTTAATTTCTCTTTCTTCAGTCTCATTGTTAGTGTATAGAAATGCCACTAACTTTTGGGCATTGATTTTGTATCCTGCCGCACTGCAAAATTGCTATATTAGTAGCAATCTTGGGGTGGAGGCTTTTGGGTTTTCTATGTAGAGTATCATGTCATCGGTGAAGAGGGAGAGTTTGACTTCTTCTTTGCCAATTTGAATGCCTTTAATGTCTTTTTGTTGTCTGGTTGCTGAGGCTAGGACTTCCAGTACTATGTTGAATAGCAGTGGTGAGAGTGGACATCCCTGTCATGTTCCTGATCTTAGGGGAAAGGCTCCCAGTGCTTCCCCATTGAGAATGATATTTGCTGTGGGCTTTTCGTAGATGGCTTTTAAGATGTTGAAGAATGTTCCCTCTATCCCGACACTCTGAAGAGTTTGATCAGGAATGGATGCTGTATTTTGTCAAATGCTTTCTCTGCATCTAATGAGATGATCATGTGGTTCTTGGTTTTTCTCTTGCTGATATGATGAATCACACTGATTGTTTTACGAGTGTTGAACCAGCCTTGTGTCCCGGGGATAAATCCTACTTGGTCATGGTGAATAATTTTCTTAATGTACTGTGGATCCTATTGGCTAGTATCTTGTTGAGAATTTTTGCATCCTTGATCATCAGGGATATTGGTCTATAATTCTCCTTTTTGGTGGGATCTTTGTCTGGTTTTGGAATTAAGGTGATGCTGGCCTCATAGAACGAATTTGGAAGTACTCCATCTCTTTCTATCTTTCCAAACAGCTTTAGTAGAATAGGTATGGTTTCTTCTTTAAACGTTTGATAGAATTCCCCTGGGAAGCCATCTGGACGTTTGTGTCTTGAGAGGTTTTTGATGACTGCTTTAATTTCCTCCCTGGTTATTGGCCTGTTCAGGTTTTCTATTTCTTCCTGTTCCAGTTTTGATAGTTTGTGGCTTTCCAGAAATACGTGCATTTCTTCTAGATTGCCTAATTTAGTGGCATATAGCTGTTCATAATATGCTTTTAAAATCGTTTGTATTTCCTTGGTGTTGGTAGTGATCTCTCCTTTCTCATTCACGATTTTATTAATTTGAGTCTTCTTTCTCTTCTTTTTAATAAGGCTGGCTAATGGTTTATCTATCTTATTAATTCTTTCAAAGAACGAACTCCTGGTTTTGTTGATCTGTTCCACAGTTCTTCTGGTCTTGATTTCCTTGAGTTCTGCTCGAATCTTTATTAACTCTCTTCTTCTGCTGGCTGTTTTTTCTCTAGCTTCTTTAGGTGTAAGGTTAGCTTTTGTATTTCAGTTCTTTCCAGTTTTTGGAGGGATGCTTGTATTGTGATGTATTTCCCCCTCAGGACTGCTTTTGCTGCATCCCAAAGTTTTTGGACGGTTGTATCTTCATTCTCATTAGTTTCCATGAATCTTTTTAATTCTTCCTTAATTTCCTGGTTGACCCTTTCATCTTTTAGCAGGATGGTCCTTAACCTCCTCGTGTTTGAAGTCCTTCCAAACTTCTTGTTGTGATTTAGTTCTAATTTCAAGGCATTATGCTCTGAGAATACGCAGGGGACAATCCCAATCTTTGGTATCGGTTCAGACCCGATTTGTGACCCAGCATGTGGTCTATTCTGGAGAAAGATCCATGAGCACTTGAGAAGAATGTGTATTCAGTTGAGTTTGGATGTAAAGTTCTGTAGATATCTGTGAAATCCATCGGGTCCAGTGTATCATTTAAAGCTCTCGTTTCTTTGGAGATGTTGTGCTTAGAAGACCTATCGAGTATAGAAAGAGCTACATTGAAGTCACCAGGTATAAGTGTATTATTATCTAAGTATTTCTTCATTTTGGTTATTAATTTATTTAAATATTTGGGAGCTCCCACATTTGGGGCATATATATTGAGGATTGTTAAGTCCTCTTGTTGGATAGATCCTTTAAGTATGATATAGGGTCCCTCTTCCTCTGTCACTACAATCTTCAGGGTAAATTTTAGTTTATCTGATATGAGGATGGCTACCCCTGCTTTCTTTTGAGGACCATTTGAATGGTAAACCTTTTATTTTCAGGCTCTAGGTGTCCTCCTGTCTAAAATGAGTCTCTTGTAGACAGCAAATAGATGGGTCCTGCTTTTTTATCCAGTCTGAAACCCTGCGCCTTTTGATGGGGTCATTAAGCCCGTTCACGTTCAGAGTTACTATTGAAAGATATGAGTTTAGTGTCATCATGATGTCTATTCGGTCCTTCTTTTTGTGGATTGTTCCACTGAACTTCTTCTTAAAGGGGAATTTTAAGAGTCCCCCTTAAAATTTCTTGCAGAGCTGGTTTGGAGGTCACATATTCTTTCAGTTCCTGCCTGTCTTGGAAGCTCTTTATCTCTCCTTCCATTTTGAATGAGAGCCTTGCTGGATAAAGTATTCTTGGTTGCATGTTCTTCTCATTTAGGACCCTGAATATATCCTGCCAGCCCTTTCTGGCCTGCCAGGTCTCTGTGGAGAGGTCTGGTGTTACCCTAATACTCCTCCCCATCAAAGTCAGGGATTTCTTGTCTCTTGCTGCTTTAAGGATCTTCTCTTTATCTTTGGAATTTGCAAGCTTAACTATTATCTTTGGAATTTGCAAGCTTAACTATTAGATGTCAACTATTAGTGTTGAACGGTTTTTATTGATTTTTTTGATTTTAGCGGGGGGATCTCTCTATTTCCTGGATCTGAATGCCTATTTCCCTTCCCAGATTAGGAAAGTTTTCAGCTATGATTTGTTCAAATACATATTCTGGCCCTCTGGCCCTTTCCGCACCCTCGGGAACCCCAATTAAAAGTAGGTTTTTCTTCCTCAGGCTGTCGTTTATTTCCCTTAATCTAACCTCATGGTCTTTTAATTTTTTGTCTCTTTTTTTCTCAGTTTCCCTCTTTGCCATCAACTTGTCTTCTATGTTACTCACTCGTTCTTCCACCTCGTTAATCCTCGTCGTTAGGACTTCAAGTTTGGATTGCATCTCATTCAATTGATTTTTAATTTCTGCCTGATTGGATCTAAATTCTGCAGTCATGAAATCTCTTGAGTCCTTTATGCTTTTTTCTAGAGCCACCAGTAGCTTTGAATGGATGCTATAGTATATAGCATGATATAGTATATAGCAGTAGCTATATAATAGTGCTTCTTAATTGGCTTTCTGACATTGAATTTTAATCCAGATTTTGTAACTCTGTGGGAGACAGGACTGTTTCTGATTCTTTCTTTTGAGGTGAGGTTTTCCTTCTAGTCATTTTGTTCAGTGAAGAATGGCCAAAAACAAGTTGTATTGGGAAAAGGAGAAAAAGAGAGGAGAGAAAGAAGGAAAGGAAAGGGTAAAAGAAAAAAGAAAAAAGGAAGAAAAAAGAAAAAAGAGAAGAAAAAGAGAAAGAAAAGGAAAGAAAGGGGGAAAAAACGGGTGGGGGAAGAAACAGAAATCAAAAAGAAAAAAAAACACGGGGGAGTATCTTCTGTTTCTGCATACTTTCAGTCCCTTGACTTCCCCTGGAACTTGTCCGTCTAGCTGGTCTTCTGGGGGAGGGGCCTGTTGTGCTGATTTTCAGGTGTTAGCACTTGGGGCAGCTGCTCTGCCCCCTGCCTGGTGCAGGGCTCAGTGGGGGTTGTTTACCCCGTGAGGCCCCAGGAGGAACAACCCCAGTGGCGGTGGCAGCTCTGGAGCCCTGGAGTCAGCTCCCGCAGTAACCACAGAGCTCTCCGTCTGCAAGGCCTGGATGCTCCATGGCGGGGCGCTGATCTGCTCAGCTCGGGGCAGGAGCGTCCTCGCTGTCCTGGGCCCTCCCGGCCTCTGCCTGTCCTGGGGGGAGGCCGGATCCTGGGCTGTGTCCGGCACCCTGTGCTCCGGAGCCTGCGCTGTTGGATTCGGGCTCCCGCCCCGCAGCCCCCTCTACGGAACACCCGCCCGAGCCCCTCCGAGCTGCTTCCGCAGCTGCGCAGCCCCATCCCCATGGAGCCTCTTCCTCTGCTGGAGCCACCCCCGAGCTGCTCCCAGCCGTGCAGCCTCCTTTGTGCAGAGCCGCCACCTGAGCCCCTCCGAGCTGCCCCGGGTCTTGCCATGCGCGCTGCAGCCCTTAGGGAGCTCGGCCGCGGGGTATGGTGCACTCTCCTGGGTGCGCAGGTGTCTGTTAGTGTACCAGGGAGCCCGAGGGCATCCCTGCCCTCCTGGGGTCCTGCTCTAACTCCCTCCGGGCGCCTTTCCGCCGGGAAGATTGGTGAAGCTCCTCCTTCTCCGGGACGGGGCTCTCCTGCCCTGGGGACAATCGCCCCGGCCTCAGCCCGGCTCCTCACGGGGCCCCTTCTCCTTGGAGGCCTTTTGTTTCTTTATTTCTTTTTTCCCCTGTCTGCCTACCTTGATAGAAGCCCGAAGTCTTCTCACTGTAGCGTTCCAGCTGGTCTCTCTTTAAATCTCAGGCTGAATTCGTAGATTTTCAGGATGATTTGAAGGTTATCTAGGTAATTAGGTGGAGACAGGTGAGTTGGGGACCCTACTCTTCAGCCATCTTGCCCCTCCTCCTGCCTCTCTGATAAAATTTGAGTTTATTATGGAATTAGTTATTTTAGTTAGATAAGTTTAATTATTTCTATAATTTTCTGGTATGAATGAACATCTTCAACATCTGCACTTAACAAATTGGAGACTTAAAAGAGAAAAAAAATTGCTGTTGTAAATAATCCCTTCCTGAGAAGCATATATACGAAATCCTGTGTTCTTTTCTCTTCAAAATAAATATCTTGGCTGTCTGTTTGAATTCTCAACATCAGAATTAACTAAAAATTTTCATTGGCAACATGATCAAGGCTTGAAGGAAATTCAAAATGATACAGAGCCATTTTTTAATTAAAAAGAATATGGAACTACAATTTCTAATTTAAAGGTAAGAAAAATAATCTTGGCTAAGCAGTGAGACAAATAGGATGCTGATGTATCCTATGTACTTCTGAGTATGCAAATAGGTGTGTGAGTTTTTATACAAAAGATGTATTTATGACCCAGAATTTTCTTAAAACTGATAAATAACTGGGAAAACAATGCCCAGTAGTCTGTTGACTATAATATCAGGTTTCACTAACATCTGATCAAGAAAAGGAAATTGTTGATAATTGCATATTCTGCATATTTAAATAAATAATAGCTATGTTTAGTTCTACTTCTTTCGAGTTGTGTCACACAGATGCACAAATACATGTCTATTTTGAGTTCATGAGTAGAATTAGACTAATGTATTTCATTCTGAGGACATGTAGAGTTAATATTATATTGATCACATATTAATAAAATTATAATAAACACTAACCTCAAACTCTTATTATATACTACTTATGGTTCTTTGGCCAAAATGGACAGTTTCAACTGGAAATTTATAACTAGAACAGTCATTTATACCAGAAATTAAACAATTTGATGATTATCAGAAAAAAGTAAATGTATACATATTCAAAATTAGATTTCCCCTTTTCTCCTCAATTAATATTATTTATATGTCATTACATTTACCAATAATGTCATTATATCATGCAATCATACACTAATTTCAAGAAATTCATTTTAAGAATTGTACTTTCCTAATACAAATTTTCCTAATACATGTTTTTTCTCACTAATGACTAAGTTTATTTCAAAATTTAACCTTAGAAGTGATATTACCAAGATGACAACATAGGTTGTTCCTGAATTTGTTTCTCCTCACAAAAAGAACAATTACCAATAACTAAATAGTAAGACTATACTGAGCGAGTCTTGGGACATGGGAATGATTGCTGAGGCAAGTCCCTGCACCATAGGCACCAAGACAGATTGTATTAGGTAATAAAAGAGGCAGCTATAAATTAACTACATTGTCCCTCCCCTAGCCAGCATAGCACCATGCAGAGAGGTATCCCTGAAGATTCCAGATCTTCCAGTGGGAAAAGAGAAACCAGAGGGATCAACCAGCCCCCCAAGTATGGTGGTTCCTTTTTCAGGAGCCCCTACTCTGATGTCACACCATTGTAGTTATAGGGGAATCTATGACACTAAACTACCAGGAATCTAACTATGACAGAGAAGTGGAGGAAGGCTTGCAAACAACCAGCACATGGATACTGGCAGACTAATTTCACACCTGCCACACCCAGGAAACAGAGGTTTTGCTTACTGCAGAATCAAGTTTGGGGTACATTCTGACCAAGGAACATGGCAGGATGCAGATCTGTCTGATTCAGATTCTCAAACAAGGAGTTTTGCTAGTCCCAGAGCCCAGTTTGCCCACATTCAGGAAAGAAGGTGAATCATAAACTCACCTTCTCTGAAGAATGTCTTCTGGAACTATCTGACCATTTATTTGGTGATAATTCCTAAGAGCTGCACATTCCAGGGACAATCCAGTCAGGATTCAGGTGAACAAAATTGATCACCCCCAGAGCAAAACCAATATCAGGCACGATGAGTTCCTATCCTACACATAGGCAGAGGGATTCATTTATAGCCAAGGCTCAGGGTAGCTCCAAATTACTATTCACCAAGAGTCTTCTTGGGAAATTGAAAGTGGCCTGGAGTGGCTTCTTGACCTAACAAGGGAGTTGAGATATAGTCCTACACTCTGTGGATTCTGTTTGTTTGTTTATTTATTTATTTATTTATTTATTTATTTATTTATTTATGAGAGTACATGCATGTGCACATGATAGAGAGAGTGTGTGCACAAGCAGGGGTGAGGCTGAAGGAGAAGGAGAGAGAGAATTTGAAGGGGACTATGGCACTGAGCACAGAGCCCTATGAAGCACCAGTTACCTCCACCTTGAGATCATGACCTGAGCTGAAATCAGAGGCCCACAACCAACTGACAGAACCACTCAGGCACCTGGAGAGTGTGTTCTGGTTTGATCTGACCAGAAAGGCTGGATACAACTGGAAGTTGTGCAGCCAAAAGGGACATGAGCTGAAAGGCAGGTAGAACTAACAGTTTGCATAGCAAAGCCAGTAGTCTTATTCAGTCAGGAAATTTGGAGTGTAGGTTGACTTAAGACAACAAACAAAAAGCTTTACCAGCTTTAGACTGCCTCCCTTGATGTGCCAAGGCAAAGAATGTAATTTGTAGCCTTGCTCATTAGTGAAAACAACCTTCAGTTTGACCAGGTAACCTAGCCGGAACACATAGGAAGCTGCACAGCACACTAGCAGCCCCATATACAGTAGCACTTGAACAGAAAACACATGTGGCTTCCCATGTATGCAGAGCAAAATTGATGGTCTCACCTGATTAGGGAATTAAGTATACATTCTGATTCAGATCCCCAAACAATGAGTTGTACAGGCCCTGGGTTCCATCCTGCCACCTGGCAACACAGAGAAGTTAATTCATAGCCTCATTTATTACTGAATATAGTACCCATTTGTGACCACCTAAAAATCCTAACCAGAGAATCCAGGCAACCACCAAAATCATACTATACCCTCACTTTCTCAGGCCCATCCAACTGTTCTCAGCAAGAGGCACAATCCCATCCTCATCCTCAGAGCTTGAGTGGTTGCCTCACACAAAATGACCACAATAGTAGGCCTCAAATGCCCAAGGACTTACCAGCAGACCCACCCAGACACCCAAAGAAATCTCTTTTGGCCAAAGTAAACTTAAAAATTTTAGAAGAGGAGGCTGATGACTCAAATGTGTAGATACAAATGTAGGGAATCAAGCATCATAAAATATCAAGTACATGTGACACTACCAAAGGAAGTTTTAAAAACCTTAATAACTGACCATAAAGAAATGGATATTTATGAAAAGTCAGAAAAACCCTGCCTGTTAAGGGAATTTGGTGAATTACAAGGAAACACAGACAGACAACTAGATAAAATTAAGAAAATAATTTATATACAAAATGGGAAGTTCAACAAGGAAACAGCAACCATTAAAACAACAACAACTAGAACAGATATCCTAGAGTTGAAAAACCCATTAACTGAACTGAAGAATTCAATAGAGAGTTTCAGAAGCAGACTTGGCTATGGAAAAGAAAGAATAAGTGCCTCAGAGGTTAGGACATTGGAAATTACCCAATCAGATCAAAAAAGGAAAAAGAATTAAAGAGTGAAGAAAGCCAATAGATATTGTAAGACACAATGAAAATAAACAATATTTGCATTATGAGAATTCCAGAAAGAAAATAAAAAGAGAAAGGAAAATTAAGCATTTTTAAAAAAATAAGAGTTGAGAACTTCCTAATCATGGAGAGAGAAATGGGCATCCAAATTGATGAGGCACAAAGGATTCCAAATAGTTTGAAGCTGGATAAAAATGCACATTACAATTAAATTGTTAAGTCTACAAAATAATAATTTCGAAAGCAAAAAGAGAAAGGAGAAGTTATATACAAGGGAGTTTTCATAAGACTATTTGTGATTGTTCAACAGAAGTTTATTAAGTCATAGGTGAATGAGATGATATATTCAAAATATTGAAAAAAAAATCAACCAAGAATTTTATACCTAGTGAGGCTGGTGTTTAGAAATGAAAGGAAAGATAAAGATTTTCCCATACAAACAACAACAGAGAAGCACTATTATATAGCTACTGATATATACTATATCATGCTATATACTATAGCATCCATTCAAAGCTACTGGTGGCTCTAGAAAAAAGCATAAAGGACTCAAGAGATTTCATGACTGCAGAATTTAGATCCAATCAGGCAGAAATTAAAAATCAATTGAATGAGATGCAATCCAAACTTGAAGTCCTAACGACGAGGGTTAACGAGGTGGAAGAATGAGAGAGTGACTTAGAAGACAAGTTGATGGCAAAGAGGGAAACTGAGAAAAAAAGAGACAAAAAATTAAAAGACCATGAGGTTAGATTAAGGGAAATAAACGACAGCCTGAGGAAGAAAAACCTGTGTTTAATTGGGGTTCCCGAGGGCGCCGAAAGGGCCAGAGGGCCAGAATATGTATTTGAACAAATCATAGCTGAAAATTTTCCTAATCTGGGAAGGGAAATAGGCATTCAGATCCAGGAAATAGAGAGATCCCCCCGCTAAAATCAAAAAAATCAATAAAAACCGTTCAACACTAATAGTTGACATCTAATAGTTAAGCTTGCAAATTCCAAAGATAAAGAGAAGATCCTTAAAGCAGCAAGAGACAAGAAATCCCTGACTTTGATGGGGAGGAGTATTAGGGTAACACCAGACCTCTCCACAGAGACCTGGCAGGCCAGAAAGGGCTGGCAGGATATATTCAGGGTCCTAAATGAGAAGAACATGCAACCAAGAATACTTTATCCAGCAAGGCTCTCATTCAAAATGGAAGGAGAGATAAAGAGCTTCCAAGACAGGCAGGAACTGAAAGAATATGTGACCTCCAAACCAGCTCTGCAAGAAATTTTAAGGGGGACTCTTAAAATTCCCCTTTAAGAAGAAGTTCAGTGGAACAATCCACAAAAAGAAGGACCGAATAGACATCATGATGACACTAAACTCATATCTTTCAATAGTAACTCTGAACGTGAACGGGCTTAATGACCCCATCAAAAGGCGCGGGATTTCAGACTGGATAAAAAAAGCAGGACCCATCTATTTGCTGTCTACAAGAGACTCATTTTAGACAGAAGGACACTCAAAACTCTTCAGAGTGTAGGGAAGAGGGAACATTCCTCGACATCTTAAAAGCCATCTACGAAAAGCCCACAGCAAATATCATTCTCAATGGGGAAGCACTGGGAGCCTTTCCCCTAAGATCAGGAACAAGACAGGGATGTCCACTCTCACCACCTCTATTCAACATAGTACTAGAAGTCCTAGCCTCAGCAATCAGACAACAAAAAGACATTAAAGGCATTCAAATTGGCAAAGAAGAAGTCAAACTCCCTCTTCGCCGATGACATGATATTCTACAAAGAAAACCCAAAAGCCTCCACCCCAAGATTGCTAGAACTCATACAGCAATTTGGTAGCATGGCAGGATACAAAATCAATGCCCAGAAGTCAGTGGCATTTCTATACACTAACAATGAGACTGAAGAAAGAGAAATTAAGGAGTCAATCCGATCTACAATTACACCCAAAAGCATAAGATATCGAGGAATAAACCTAACCGAAGAGGTAAAGGATCTATACCCTAAAAACTATAGAACACTTCTGAAAGAAATTGAGGAAGACACAAAGAGATGGAAAAATATTCCATACTCATGGATTGGCAGAATTAATACGGTGAAAATGTCAATGTTACCCAGGGCAATTTACAAGTTTAATGCAATCCCTATCAAAATACCATGGACTTTCTTCAGAGAGTTAGAACAAATTATTTTAACATTTGTGTGGAATCAGAAAAGACCCCGAATAGCCAGGGGAATTTTAAAAAAGAAAACCATAGCTGGGGGCATCACAATGCCAGATTTCAGGTTGTACTATAAAGCTGTGGTCATCAAGACAGTGTGGTACTGTCACAAAAACAGACACATAGATCAGTGGAACAGAATAGAGAACCCAGAAGTAGACCCTGAACTTTATGGTCAACTAATATTCGACAAAGGAGGAAAGACTATCCACTGGAAGAAAGACAGTCTCTTCAATAAACGGTGCTGGGAAAATTGGACATCCACAATCAGAAGAATGAAACTAGACCACTCCATTTCACCATACCCAAAGATAAACTCAAAATAGATGAAAGATCTAAATGTGAGACAATATTCCATCAAAATCCTAGAGGAGAACACAGGCAACACCTTTTTGAACTCGGCCACAGTAATTTCTTGCAAGATCCATCCACGAAGGCAAAAGAAACAAAAGCAAAAATGAACTATTGTGACTTCATCAAGATAAGAAGCTTTTGCACAGCAAAGGATACAGTCAACAAAACTCAAAGACAACCTACAGAATGGGAGAAGATATTTGCAAATGACATATCAGATAAAGGGCTAGTTTCCAAGATCTATAAAGAACTTATTAAACTCAACACCAAAGAAACAAACAATCCAATCATGAAATGGGCAAAAGACATGAACAGAAGTCTCACTGAGGAAGACATAGACATGGCCAACATGCATATGAGAAAATGTTCTGCATCACTTGCCATCAGGGAAATACAAATCAAAACCACAATGAGGGATCCCTGGGTGGCGCAGCGGTTTAGTGCCTGCCTTTGGCCCAGGGCGCTATCCTGGAGACCCGGGATCGAATCCCATGTCAGGCTCCCGGTGCATGGAGCCTGCTTCTCCCTCTGCCTGTGTGTCTGCCTCTCTCTCTCTCTCTGTGTGTGACTATCATAAATAAATAAAAAATTAAAAAAAAAGAAAAAAAACACAATGAGATACCACCTCACACCAGTCAGAATGGGGAACATTAACAAGGTAGGAAACCACAAATGTTGGAGAGGATGGGAGTAAAGGGAACCCTCTTACATTGTTGGTGGGAATGTGAACTGGTACAGCCACTCTGGAAAACTGTGTGGAGGTTCCTCAGAGAGTTAAAAATAGACCTGCCCTACGACCCAGCAATTGCACTATTGGGGATTTACCCCAAAGATTCAGATGCAGTGAAACGCCGGGACATCTGCACCCCGATGTTTCTAGCAGCAATGTCCACAATAGTCAAACTGTGGAAGGAGCCTCGGTGTCCATCGAAAGATGAATGGATAAAGAAGATGTGGTTTATGTATACAATGGAATATTCCTCAGCCATTAGAAACGACAAATACCCACCATTTGCTTTGACGTGGATGGAACTGGAGGGTATTATGCTGAGTGAAGTAAGTCAATCAGAGAAGGACAAACATTTTATGTTCTCATTCTTTTGGGGATTATAAATAATAGTGAAAGGGAATATGTTTGTATTTTTTGTGTCACAGGTATTTTCTATCTGCCTAATTTATGCTGAGGTAGAATATGCATTCTTACTCTGAGCATATATACAAATGGCAGTTGGTTTTGTTATTTATATCTAATAAAATACAAAATAATAATAATAATAATTAATAATAATAGTAATGTCTTGATTATCCTACTGCAACCCACACCTGGTTCAATGAATGCCAAAAGCAAGTGACTCTAGAATTCCAAAATATAGGAGTTTTAGTATTATAATATTTAGGTTTCATTTATTTTCTCCATCCATTTTTACTAAAAAGCTAGTAATAAAAATGACAGAATTCAGGAGTTAAAAAAAATCAAATTAACATCTCACTAATTACAATAAAGAACTGTGAAGTAATCCAATACCTGCAACCAAGATAAAGAAGTTCACATCAATTAAAATGGCATTGTATATAAAAGCAAAATCTGCCTATTAATGTATGCTAAAACACCGTAGTTACCTAAGTAATAGTGCTCTGGACTTTTAATGACCTCCAAACCAAGTAAAGATGACAGGGGGAAAGAAAAAAAAGCAACCTAGCAATTTTCAGCAGGAAGCACAGTCATCAGAAAGTTGGGATTACCTTTAACCCAGTCACAGGTTAAATCAATTTGATTTATAACAATGAAAGAACCTTCTGCACATACTGAAGTTACAGCACATCCCTTTGTAGACATCCATACAATGGAAAGCCAGGGCAGGTGATATGCAATAGTACAAAGCATTATTCCAAGCAAAGGAAATTCTGCACTTAGATGAAATTTTACCAGCTTACTTAATTAAAAGTGGTGGATAGGATTGAGTGAGAAAACTATAAGCAGTCAAATTCAATAAACTAGGTAAGAAAAATCATAACCAAAAGACTGTGTTTAGTAATATTTCTTTCAGATATCTTTATATAATTGTGACTTGGCTCATCATTTTTTGACAAGATGGAGACTGTTTACTATTCGTTTGTCTTTATTATTTACTGTTTGAAAGAACTCCTACGATGTAGCTTGAGTAGGTAAAATATGAAAGTATTATACTGGAAGATTCTCTCTTTTACCTCCCAAAGCACTATACTGCAGTTTTTGAAGATATTTCACCATTTTTCTTTAGTTCTTAGAATGATGTCTGAGAAAGGGATATGTAAATATTCCTTGTAGATGTATCTATTTTCCTTCATTTATATAGGTGTTGCAAATCACAATCTTTGGTGATATATTAGGTAGAAATTTTATGAATGTACCAAAAAGGAAATAGCAATCCTTCATATTTATTTTCTTAAATAATTAGAAATTAAAATTGCTTTTTTGGCACTTTATGGTTCTTTAATATGAAGGGAAACAAACTTGGCAAAGTAATTGGACTTAGTAGCTCAGTTTAATTTATATATTCAGTGATATATGCTTGTCCAGCCAAAATAATCTACTCCATATGTATTGCACATAATTCCTACTCTTTCTGTTCATACATAATTCCCACAATTCCTATTTTCAAGCAAAGAAAAAAATAATTTTACAGGTTATAACAATCAGTAAATTCTTTCCAAAATGATAAGGAAAAGCACAACAAATCAAAACTTGGTTCATAAAATAGTGGGCCAAAATCCTGATTAAAAACTTAACAGCCATTGGACTCCTTACTCAACTGAAAAATGGAATGATAATGGGGTAATAATTATCTATAATTACCTCAAAAGGTTGGTGTAGGGTTCATGTGAGATGTTCTTAAAAATGCTTTGGAAATCATTACAAAATGTATAATTATATTATAAAATCTCATTTTTGAAAAGATAAAAAGTACAAATTAGATTTGAAACAATATCAATTAATTGAAGGGTAATTTATATTACATAAAGAGTCCCATGAAACAAAAAAAATGTATCATCTATATCATCAAAGCGGAAATGATTTCAACTTGCCTAGATTACAAAATTGTTCTCTGTTTGCCTTGTTTCTGGTCCATATACACAAAAATTAATAATGATTTGAGCTCTTTTTCCCTGAAAGAGCAATCATGAATCACATTATATATATAATATAATATATATTATATATATATGATATAGCTAAAATATAGCTAAGAGTTGTACTTAATATGTTATGGCTGCATGAAGAGTGAAGTGAAACAAGATCATTGAATTATTTCCCATATTACAGTTATGGTATCCAGAATTTGGAGGGAAATTGGAGGACAGTTCTTATAGTTCAAGTCTCTGGCCCATGTATAAATTCTCTTTGAAGCAAAGTATACAACTTGTGTAATTCAGGTGCGTTATAGCCTACACATAATTGCATTTCATGGCAATGTAAGCAATATGAATTTAACAAGGGGAGATAAATAAATGATTGACACTGGTACAAAAAGCAAACAAAGCTTTTATTAGTTGATTGGCTATTTTCATATATTTTAAATCTTTTGTGTGAAATATGATAAATAAGTGCAGGTTTACTTGTTTTAAGCATTTCCCCTCAAAACCACCCATTTCCCTCATGAACTTAGTATTTCTTGTGTCTATTATAGATTTTCCAAGAATATTATTTTAGAATTTGTGAAAAAAGATACAGTGGGTTAAAGTAGTTTTTCTTTTTGGAATCTGATGAATTTTTGAAATAAATGTATTTGGAGTTTTATGTTAATAAAATAAAATATACATGAATTAAATAGAGAGTTTGATGAATTTTGAAAAAACATGAAATTCTGTAACTATGACCATAATCAAGATTTTGAAGACTTCTATCATTCAAAAATTTCTCTTATATTCCTCTGCAGTATTTCCTTACCATGACTTTTGGTTCCAGGCAATCCCTGATCTGCAACCTGCAGATTGCCTGGAAGCAAAAGTCAAATCTCTATGTGGTAGTGTTTCCTCAATAGGATAAATACATGAGTTTAGGAAACAAGAAGAGGAAAAAGGAATATCCTCACTTAATGTTAGTCCCAATGATCCTCTAAGGCATTTTTACATTGGTAGTACCTGCAACTCTGGGTTCTGTAGGATTTGTTGGCTCTGTCTCAAAAAAGTCTCTCTTAGGCACTTCAGATTCTTTGTGTCCAGAAACTAAAAGCTAGAAGAGGCATCACTATAGATGCAGGGGTTACTGACTCTGATCAGCAGGAGTATATGCTACTGCATTTCCACAAAAGAAGCAAAAAAGAATACACATACATATGCTCAAAAAGTTGAACACTCAGGGCAGCCCCAGTGGCTCAGCGGTTTAGCACCACCTTCAGCCTGGGGCATGATCCTGAGACCCGGGATCGAATCCCACATCAGGTTCCCTGCAGCTCCCACTCTAGCACAGGCTGGAGTTTTTCTTATTCACCTTCCTTTTCTAAGACTCCTATCAGGAAGAAGAGGCCCCCAGAAACTATGGAGGAGAACTCATTTTAAGAGGTATACTTATGAAGTACTTGAGGCAAAGGAGGATTGGAGTGACCATGAAAATTTGGAACTCAAATATCTTTCTACAGAGAGCATAATTGAATGACACTGTTGGCTACTCTTCCTCAAGGAACATGACTACACTTATTCAGTGGTCATATCTCTACAGATCAAAGAGCAAAAATGGAATTCATGTTAGGGTAATTCCGGTGAAATACAGGATTCTTCAGTAGCTGACTTTGGCTTGAGGAATCCCCATTGGCCTGGCCAAACATTGTTGAAGTTGTGCTGCAGTCCATGTCTCTTCCTACTCTAATTTACTTTCCTTCCCTCTTTCCATCCACAGGTATAAGGCCTACATCATCACCTGAAGAATTTTTTACCTTCTCCTCTTTTCTCCTTCAACAAATATTTTGCACTTTTGATTCCATGTTAGTGTATGCCACTCAAGAGACATAAACTTTAATACAAATTGTATAAACAGAAAAGATTTAAAAAGAACTAAATTTTTCATTCATGATGTGTGGTTGGAGAGCTCTGGGTGGGGGTAGGAAGAAGGGAATTCTAATAGAAATTGCTTTGGAAGAACATACACATGTTATGCATCCTAGCAAATACTGTCATCTCATTTTATCTTTGGAGGTTTTTTCTTTTTTAAGTAAAACGTATGAAACTCCTTTTAAAGTAAATTAATGTTCTGAGAATACACCAGTAACTGGAACACTATTCATAACTAGTGTGGACTGAAATTTGAGGTTGTCTCTGGAAGGCCAGTTACAGCTGGGTTATGTAGAAATGGGAAGAACAAAAATATCAAAAAGCTAAAAATCAACAAAATTTGACAATACATTGGTGGGAGATAAAATCGTTGGAAGTCAATGATACATTGTCTCTGAGAAGGGTCCCTGGTTAAATGATTCATAAAAAGTATCCAAAAGGAACTGCACATTTTGTAAATACTGTACAGTGTGGATAGTGGAGTTTTGTTTGAAACATATCATGATTAAGAAAGTGTACAGTACCTCCCACTCAAGATGAGTGTGCAAGAAATTATGAAAATATGGAAAATTAACTATGAGGGATAATAAAATAATTATATATACAAGAATTCTGGAGTTGAAAATGCCATGGGAAATATCAAAACTATTATATTCATCATATTTGACTTTAAAGTGTATTTAGAATCTTAATAGGATTTTTAAAAAGAATAAAATCCATAAAAAATAACAGGAGATTTTGAGATGATAACAGGCAAAAAAGAATGATGTACATATGGGTATAAAAATGTAAAAGTTCTAGGAATGAAAATTATATAAGAAAAATAAGCATAAATATAAGAATAAACAAAGAATTAGGCAATCCAATAATAGCAATGAGGAATTTATTCAAATAAAGGAATTAAAAAAATCAGAAAGACAAGTTACTATTCTAACCATAGAGAATACATAAGCAAGAAAAAATTGCCAATGACTTCACTAATTTTATACTTTAAATTATGTCTCAAAATTCCCAAAACTGAAGAAATATTGAGGCTTCTGAAGTACAAAAGAGGTACTAAGCAGAATAAATAAAAATGAATCCATATCCAAACACACGGATAAGATTAATTTTATTGTTTATAAGACAGTTCCTTAAAATTAGTTTGACCATAAGAAGATTCATATCATCCTTTTCATTGTTTTACCTATGTTCTTTCATTCCTTTGATTATTCTAGTCAAAGTTATTGAAGATAAAAAAAATTAAGTCTTATCACTTAGTATTTTTTCCTTTCCTAAATCATAATTTTTGGTTTTTCTTTATTAATTTTTCTCTTTAGATATTTGCTGTTCTTTATTCACTTCTAGGGATGTGATTCACTAATTTAATATATATTTCAAAAATATTGAAAACTTTTGAAATTTATACATAGTAAGGTAGTAAGATATATATCCATATCTATATCTATCTCCATCTCCATCTCTATTATCTATCTATCTATCTATCATCTATCTATCATCTATCATCTATCTATCATCTATTCTCTATCATCTATCTATCTACCCATCTACATAAGGTGGCAGTGGTGATTTGTATGTGTATGTTTCATTATCATCTTTCTTTTTGTTCCTTTTTAAAAATAGATTAGCAATATTTTATATTTTATTTATTCAGTTTCAATTTGCCAATATATAGCATAAAACCCAGTGCTCATAACATCATGTAACCTCCTTAATGCCAGTCACACAGTTACCACATCCCCCCCACACCTCTCCTTTGGCAACCCTCAATTTGTTTCCCAGAGTTTGTCTTCCTCTCTGATTTGTCCTCACTCAATTTCCTCTCCTTCCCTATGGTCCCTTGCACTATTTCTTATATTCTACATATGAGTGAAACCATATGATAATTGTCTTTCTCCAATTGATTTATTTCACTTAGCATAATACCCGCCAGTTCCATCATGTCAGTGTGGACAGTAGGTATCATCTTTCTGATGGGTGAGTAATATTCCATTGTATATATAGAGATATCACATCTTTATCCATTCATCTGTTAAGGACAGGACATCTTGGCTCCTTCCACAGTTTGGCTATTGTGGACATTGTTGCTATGAATATATGCTGGATAATGTATTCTTGGCTGCATGTTTTTCTCATTTAGTACCCTGAATATATTATACCAACCCTTATGGCCTGCCAGGTCTCTGTGGATAGGTCTGCTTTTAATCTAATATTTCTCTCTGTTTTTTAGGAATCTCTTGTTTCAAGCTGTTTTCAGGATTTTCTCTTTATCTTTATCTCTACCTCTTGGATATGAATTCCTGTTTCCTTCCCCAGATTAGGGAAGTTTTCAGCTATGATTTCTTCAAATATACCTTCTGCTCCCCCCACACCCTCAGGAATTCCAATAATTCAGATATTTTTATTTTTTCATATCATCACTTATCTCTTGGGACTTCTCCTCATGGGCTATTTATTAGTTGTTTTTCTCTTTTCCTCAGCTTCCTTCCTTTCCATCAACTTGTCTTCTATATCACTTATTCCTTCTTCTGCCTCACTTACCCTAGCTGTTACAGCATCCAGTTTATCCTGCATCTATTAGAGTATTTTTAATTTTGGCATAATTAGATTTCATTTCTGCACTAAGAGATTCTCTAGTCTTTTATGCATTTTCAAGCCCAACTAGTAACTTTATAATTATTATCCTGAATTCCAGTTCTGATATTTTATTTAAATCCATATTGCTTAGATCTGTGGCAGAGAGTATTACCTCTGGTTCTTTCTTGCATTGTGACTTCCTCTTTCTGGTCATTTTGTCTAGTGAAGAATGGGTGTATGAGTGAGCAGAACATACCAACCACAACCCAAGCAAAATGCACACTAGTCAATTCCAAAGGGGTCAGAAACCAGAAAATAAAAGAAAGAAAGAGAAAAGTAAAAGAGAGAGAGAGAGGGAAAGGGGGTGGGGGAATATAATCTCACACAGCGTACAAAACAGGGTGACCTATTTGTTCCTGAGTGCATTTTGGTCTCTGTGTTAGAAGATACTAAATTCCAAAGTTATAAAGAAAGAAAATCTTATATATATATACAAAAATAAGATCGAATGCAGTGAAAGGAAGCCAAAAATGAAGAATATATCTATAATGTAATCATAAAATATGAAAGTTTAAAAAGAAAGGACTTAAAACAAAGAGCTGATAATATAAGAACCTAGTTGAAATAGGAAAGAAGGAAAAAAATGGAAAAATTTAAACTGACAGATAAATCCTAAGAAAAAAACCCTCAAGTTCTATATACTATTTTCCCCTAGCCCTGGATTTTTCCAGTCCTTTTTGGTTATGTAAACTTGCTGCTCATCTGTTCTTCCAGCTGGTCTTCTTGAGGAGGGGCCTGCTGCACTGATTCTCAGGTGTCTGTATCTGGGCAGAGTTGCACCACTCCTTGCTGGGGAGCTGGGCTCAGTGTAAGCTGTTTGTTATGTGAAGCTTTTGTTCCCTGAAGGCTTTCTGTGCACCTTTAGAGGCTGAACATAGAAAGGGCCAAGCCCCCACCTCCAGTCCTGGAGCTGGGAGATCACAGTGTGTCCCATACACTGCAGACTCCTATGGTATCTGCACACTCAAATCCTCCTTGGGGGTAGGTGGAGGGACACTGATTTGGCAGGGAGAACTTTCACCCACTCTTGCACACACCCACTCTGCCCCTCCCAGAGAAAGCAGAGGCTTGCCCAGTTTATGTTTCAAGGCCCTGGCATGGAGAGCATTCACCCTGTTGAGTGTGCACCTGCTATACCTCTCCCAGAAGAAGATGGAGGGTTGCTGCATTCCAGTCCTTTGCAGGAACCCATTGCAGAGAGGGGTCACTCAATCTGGCCACAGTTCATGGTTTATAGCAACAACAAAAAAAAAAAAAAAAAAACTGAGCCTCCTCCCTAAACCCATTTCCCTGCTCCAATGTTTGGGAACTCTGCTGACTCAGTCACCCCTGTTCTTTTTGTGCCTCTGGGAATATGGAGACCCCACTGTCCCACCTGCGATTCTGCTCCACTTCACCACTGAGCACCTTTCAGGCAGGGAAGTCTCTCACCAGAGAAAATTTCTACAGGTCCTGATTTTGAGCTCCAGGGTTCTATCACTCCCAGAGCCAGCTTACAAAAGCTCAGGCCTCCCTCCATTTGTCTTCCACTATATCACCTCCCTTTCTCTTCTCCACACTCCTACCATGCAAAAAGTGGTCACTTTTTTATTTTTAGAGTTCCAGCTGTTCTTTCCTTACATCTCAGGTTGAATTAGTAGAAGTTCAGGGTGTTGATACTTATCTAGCTAAATCTAGGCAACCAGATTAAATGAGGACCCTTACTCTTCTGCTTTCTCTCTCCCTCATCTTTCTCAATCCTATAATGTTTTGAAGGATTTTTAAACTCTTTTAAATGTTAGGTTATATAATTATAATCTAGTCACTAAATTCTAGTATTTCATTATAGAAATTTCTGCATTGGAAGATAAATTGAAAAATTTGAAGTATAATAATATTTTCTTGGCTTTTAAATGGAAGTATATTTTTAATTTGGAAGGTACTGATTTAGATTCTTCATTAAAATACCATGAGCATATAGACCCTCTAAAATTGAATAATCTGTTTCATTTCTTTAAAAATCTAGGGGGTCAGGGCAAGATGGCAGAAAAGTAAGGGTCCTCAACTCACCTGATTCCACCAACTTACCTAGATAACTTTCAAAACACCCTGAATATCTACTATGAATTCGACATGAGATTTAAAGACAGAATAGCCAGAATGCTACAGAGACAAGAGTTTTTGTTTCTAGCAAGAATCATCTAGGGTGAAATTTACTTAGGTCGTGGATGTTATTCTTGGCTCAGCCCACTCATACAGCCACTTTGCACTGAACAAAATGAATAGAAGGAAGAATTAACCACAAAAGAAAGAAGCAGAAAACAGTACTGTCTGCAAGAGAAACAGAATATGGATTACAATTTGATGTCAGAAAGCCAATTCAGAAGCACTATTATAAAGCTCCTGCTGGCTCTGGAAAAAAAAGGATAAAGAATTCTAGAGACTTTGTGACTGCAGAATTTATGCCAAAATTAAAAATCAATTAAATGAGATGCAATCCAAGCTGGATGTCCTCATGGCCAGGGTGAATGAGGAGGAAGAAAGAGTGAGCAACATAGAAGACAAGTTGATGGCAAGGAAGGAAGCTGAGAAAAAAGAGAAAATCCATTGAGATAACATGAGGAAAGATTAAGGGAAAAAAACGATAGCCTGAGTAGGAAGAATCTATGTATAATTGGGGTTTCAGAAAACACCAAGAGGAAAAAAAAAAAAAAAGTAAACACCAAGAGGGACAAAGGACCAGAAAGTATGTTTGAACAAATAATAGCTGAGAATTTCCCTAATTTTGGGAGGAAAACAGATATTCAGATCCAGGAAATAGATAGATCTCCCATAAGATTTCTTGCAGTGCTGGTTTGGTGGTCACATATTCTTTCAGTTTCTGCCTATCTTGGAAGCTCTTTATCTATCCTTATATTCTGAATGAGAGCCTTTTGGGTAAAGTATTCTTGGCTGCATGTTCTTCTCATTTAGTACACTGAATATACCCTGCCAGCCCTTTCTGGCCTGCCAGGTCTCTGTGGATAGCTCTACTGTTAATCTGATATTTCTCCCCATATAAGTTAGGGATCTCTTGTCTCTCCCTGTGTTAGGATTTTCTCTTTACTTTTGGAATTTTCCATTTTCACTATTAAATGTCTAGGTGTTGGATAGTTTTTATTGATTTTGAGGGAGATCTTTATGTAATATAAATTACCCTCCAATAAATTGATATTATTTCTTTCCCATGTATCAATGTCTCTTTTCCTTTTCTTATAAGGATGCTAGATATAATGGTGAATGGTCCACCCTAATCAAATATGGTCTCATCTAAATTATATTTTAATTGTATCTGCAAAGACCTTATTTCCAAATAAGGTACTATTTAAAACTGTCAAGGGTTATGAGTGCTAAATACCTTGTATGAGGATACAATTCAATCTACAACAGAAGGGAAGGACATTAAGGTTAGATAATAAATTATTCTAGTAACAAGAAAATAGGCTTTAAAAATAGTATATAAATATCTACAAATGCCTGATGACTGATAAGATAAATGTCATCCATGAGATGAGCAATTGTTGGCCTCATCTGGCATTTCCCTGAAATTAAACTATTATGGCAATAGGCATTATCATCAGTAGTTGTAGGCTTTGGGTAAGCAGTTATATATTACATGAATATTATAACTTCATCCAAATCTATTGCCAAACCTACCTTCAGGGCAAACAATAAAATCTCAGCATGAGGTTATTTTTATAGAAAATGGTAAATGAAGTTCTACCCACTTGGAGGATTTCCCTTCTGCCCAAAGTTGTCACTCTCAAGTAGGGATATAACATGATAGAGATCCACTTCCAGCACATGGCCAAGTAATATGAGGGACCATCTGAAATCCAGACATTTTTCTTCTTTAATCACCCAGTCAGAAACAATTTTCTCTGTCACTAAAGTATAGAGAAGGAAGGGTGGCAGTGCATCAGGAGTAAGCATGCTGGAAATGTGTGTAACCTGCTCATTAAATTGTGCCTTGGGAATTACTCAGGCACAGTACCCTATGTACAATTTTCACTTGATGGTGGAAGCCTGCTTTGAAGTTAACTTGATTATTTAATAATGTTCCTATCATGATGGCTTATCCTTATTCATGACTAGGCATTCCTTTTAATCATTGATCAAGTATCAAACTGTTTCTCAAAAAGAAAACAATTCTTTGTAAAAGGGATTTTGCTCCAAAATCAAGTGGTTTTCATTGTATTTACGCTCTGAGGATTTGCTAGAGACTCCAGATAGCAATCCTATCAACCATGGGTACATGAAGTACTAATTGCCTTAAAAATAATAGGAATAATAGATTCCTTTGAGGGAGGGAGGAAAGATTGCAGAAGACTAGAGGTCTTCATTTCATCTGATCCCTTGAATTTAGCTAGATAACTACCAAATCATTCTGAACACCTACAACCTAAGATGTAAGAAAAGAATAGTTGGAATTCTACAGATAGAAAAACGACCACTTTTTGCAAGGTAGGAGTGTGGAGAAGTGAAACTGAGGGGATATATTGGAAGATAAACAGCGCGGGGGTGGTGGTGGGGAGGAAACCTCCAACAGTCGGCTGCCAGAAAGTGATGTAGCCCTGGAATACGGAATCAGAACTTTTAGAAATCTGTTCCAGTGAGAGGCATCCCTGCCTGAAAGGTCCTCACTGTGAATCAGGGCAGAATTGTAGATAAGACAGTATGGTCTCAAGATATCCAGAGTCACGGAATGAACAGGGGTGCCTGAGCCAGCAGAATTACCAAGCATTGGAGTGGGATCACCAGTTATGGCAGTGAGCCCAGAAGGGGACTTTCAGCTCAGTTTGTCATAAACCATGAACAGTGCCAAACAGGTGACCACTCTCCATGTGGCGGCCCTGCAAGGGACAGGACTGAGGCAACTCTCCACCTTCCACCAGGAGCATATTTGTGGGCACACACCATAGGGGTATGCAGTTTGGCCCACTTTGATCTATCAGCTTTGGGGCTGGAGATGGGAGTGTGGCCATTTTTATTTTCACCTTCTAAAGAGGTGTGGCAATCCTTCAGGGAACAAAAGCCATATGGAGCAATCAGCTTACATGGGGCCCAGCCTCCTGGCAAGGGGCAGTCAGCTCCACCCAGGCAAAGACAGGTGACAGCAGCACAGCAGGGCCGTGCCCTATAAGACCAGCTAGAAGAACAGGTGAGCAGAAAGTTTATGGACCACACAGAACTGCAAAACTGCAGGACTAGGGGAAAAAGTATAGAGAATTTGAAATTTTTTTTCTCATGACTTGTTTATCTTTCAGTTAAAATTTTCCATTTCTTTTTTCTCTTTTCACTTTTCAACTAGTTTCTTATTTTAACAACTCTTTTTTTAAGTCTTTTTTAAAATTTCATTTTTTAGATATATTCTTCACTTTGGCTTCCTTTCACTGTATTCAGTTTTATTTCTGTATGTATGTAAATTTTGATTTCTTTACGATTTTGGAATTTAATGTCTTCTAACACAAAGACCAAAATACAGTCAGGACCAAGTAAATCACCCTGTCTTGTCTATTCTGGGATATTACATTCCATTTTTTTTTCTTCACCTTTCTGTTTTCTTTTCTGACATTTTAGGATTTGTCTAGTGTGTATTTCACTTGGGTTGTGCTTGATATTTTTGATTTTGTTCATTCATTCAACCATTCTTCTCAGGAAAAAGGATTAGAAGGAGGAATTCACAACAACAAAAAACAGAGGTAATACTCTCTGCCAAAGATCTACTTGATATGGATTAAGTGAGATGTTGGAGCTGGAATTCGGGATAACAATTGTAAAGTTACTAGTTGGGCATAAAAGACATTAGAGAATCTCTTAGTGCAGAAATGAAATTCAATCAGGCCGAAATTAAAAATGCTTTAACTGAGATGTAGTCTAAATTTGATGCTCACAGCTAGGACAAATAAGGTAGAAGAGTAAGGTAGAAAGTAAATGACATAGAAGACAAGTTGATGTAAAAGAAGGAAGCTAAGGAAATGAGAGAAAAACAACTAAGGAATCATGGAAAGAGGTTCCAGGAGATCAGTGATGCCATAGAAACAAAACAATATTAGAATTATTGATGTCACCAAGGGAGAATAAATAGAGAGAGGGCAGAAGGTATATTTGAGCAAATCGTACCTGAGAACCTCCTTAATCTGGGGAAGGAAACAGGCATTCATATCTAAGAGGTAGAGAGAACGCCTCCCAAAATCAATAAAAGTAGGTCAACACCCTGACATGTAATATGAAGCTTGCAAATTTCATTGATAAAGAGAAAATCCTGAAAGCAGCTCAAGACATGAACTCCTCAACCTAAAGGGCAAGGAACATTAGACTGGCAGCAGACCTATCCACAGAGACTTTGAAGGCCAGAAAGAGCTGGCATGATATATTCAGGGTACCAAGTGAGAACAACATGCAGCCAAGAATACTTTATCCAGCAAGGCTGTCATTCAGAATGGAAGAGGAGGTAAAGAGCTTCCAGAACAAACAGAAAACTGAAATTTTTCCAGAACAAACAGAAAACTGAAATTTTTCCAGAACAAACAGAAAACTGAAGGAAAGAACTTGTGACCACTAAGCCAGTCCTTCAAGAAATATTAAATGGGGACCTGTAAGCTAAGAGAGAACTTAAAAGTAGCATAGACTAGAAAGAAACAGAGACAATCCACAGAAACCGGGACTTTACTGGCCCTAAATGCGTATCTTTCAATAGTTACTCTGAACATAAATGGACTAAATGTTCCCATCAAAAGATACATGGTATCAGATTGTGTGTGTGTGTATATATATATATATATATATATATATATATATATATATATATATAACACAAGACTCATCCATATGCTGTCTATAAGAGGATCCTTTTACATATAAATGCACTTCCAGATTGAAAGTGAAGGAGTGGAGAATAATTTACATGCTAATGGACCTCAGAAAAAGTTGGTAGCAATTGTCATATCAGAGAAACGAGATTTTAAACAAAAGACTGGGGATACCTAGGTTGCTTAGTCGATTGAGCATCTGCCTTCAGCTCAGGTCATAATACTAAATTCTTGGATTGAATCCAACTATGGGCTTCCTGCTCAGGGGAAGTCAGCTTCTTCCTCTACCCCTTCCCCCACATGCCCTCTCTCTCAAATAAATAGATAAAAACTCTTTTAAGAACTTAAAAAGTAAACCAAAGACTGTAGTAGGGTTGAAGAGGGACACTATATCATACTTAAAGGATCATCCAACAAGAAGATCTAATAATTATAAATATTTATTCATCTAACTAGGAAGCAGCCAAGTATATAACCAATTAACAGCCAAATTAAAGAAACACATTGAAAATAATACAATAGTAGATTTCACACCCCACTCACACAAATGGACAGATTATCTAACCAGAAGATAAACAAGAAATAAGAGCTTTCAATAACAGACTGGACAAGATGGACTTCATATATATACATATTCGAAGTCTCAAAGACACAAGCTAGCCTTACACTGAAAAGGAGCTGGAGTAAAAAATAGAAAATAAATCCTAAACCAAGCAGGAGAAGAGAAATAATAAAGATTAGAGCAGAACTCAATGAAATAGAAACCAAAAGAATAGTAGAACATATCAATGAAGCCAGAAGCTGGTTCTTTGAAAGAATTAATAAGATATATGAACCCTTAACCAGACTCCTCAAAAAAGAAAAGAGAAAGGACACAAATTAATAAAATCAAAAAATGAAAGAGGAGAGATTACAACCAGCACCAAAGAAATACAATTATCCGATCATATTGTGAGCAACTATATGCTAAAAATGAGGCAATCTGGAAGAAATGGATGACTTCCTGGAAACTTATAAACTACCAAAACTGAAACAGGAAGAAATAGAAAACCCGAACAGATCCATAACTATCAAGGAAATTAAAATAGTAAGCAAAAATCTCCTGACTAACAAAAGTCCAGGGCCAAATGGCTTCCCAGCAGAATTGTACCAAACATTTAAGGAAGAAATAATATCTATTATTCTGAAACTATTTTTAAAAATTGCTTCATAATTCTGTGAGCCCAGCATTACCTTGATCCCCAAATCAGACAAAGACCCCATCTAAAAGGAAAATTACAGACTAATATCTTGATGAACATGGATGTCAGAATTCTCACCAAGATTCTAGCTAAGAGGATCCACCAGTACATTAAAAGGGTTATTCAACATGATCAAGTAGGATTTATTCCTTGGCTGCAAGGATGGTTCAATATTTGCAAAACAATCAATGTGATATATCACATTAAGAAAAGAAAGGACGAGAACCATATGATCCTCAGTTGGTGCAGAGAAAGTCTTTGACAAACTACAGCATCCTTTCTTGATTAAAACTGCCTAGAGTGTAAGGATAGAGGAAACATACTTCAATACATAAAAGGCATATACAAAAAACCCACAGTAAATATCATACTCAATGGGGAAAAACAGAGCTTTTCCCCTAATGTCAGGAACACAATAGGTGTGCCCATTCTGACCACTGGTGTTCAACATAGTACTAGAAGTCCTTGCGTCAGGAATCAGACAACAAAAGGAAATAAAAGGCATTCAAATTGGCAAAGAAGAAGTCAAATTCTCACTCTTCATGTATGAAATGATAGTTTATGTGAAGGACCCAAATTGCTAGAACTCATACAGGAATTCAGCAACGTGTCAGGATACAAAATCAATGCACAGAAATCAGTTGCATTTCTAAACACTAACAATGAGACAGAAGAAAGAGAAATGAAGGAATCAATTCAATTTACAATTGCACCAACAACCATAAGATACCTAGGAATAAACCTAACCAAAGAGGTAAAGAATCTGTACTCTAAAAACTACACAACACTTTTGAAAAAAATTGAGGAAGACACAAAGAAATGGAAAAACATTCCATACTCATGGATTGTTTAAATTTCTATGCTACCTGGAGCTATCTACACATTCAATGGATCCCTAACAAAATACCATTGACATTTTTCACAGAGCTAGAATAAATAATCCTAAAATTTGTATAGCCAGAGGAATGTTGAAAAAAGAAAACCAAATCTGGTGGCATCACAATGACTGCCTTCAAGCTACTTTACAAAGCTGTGATCATCAGGACAGTATGGTACTGGCACAAAAACAGACACATAGATCAATGGAACAGAATAGAGAACAGAGAAACTGACCCCCAACTCTATGGCCAACTAATCTTTAGGAAAGTAGGAAAGAGTATCCAATGGAAAAAGAATAGTCTCTTCAATAAATGGTGTTGGGAAAATTGGACAGCCACACATAGAACTGGACATTTTTCTTACACCATACACATAAATAAACTCAAATGGATGAAAGACTTAAATGTGAGACAGGAATCCATCAGAATCCTAGAGGAGAACATAGGCAGCAGGCAGCATTTTGAACATTTTGTAGTTGGGTAATATCAATAAAATTAGCCAAATCTAAAAGTATGCCCTTCTTTACTTTGTCTACTATCCATAGGATCCATTCTCACACAATTTTTTTTGATATTTTTCAATATAAATTGTCAAAATCTTGCCATTGTTTGGGGACATTAACTTTCTATTCTACGGTTTGCACAATTGTCAGTAGTTACAGATCTGGGGACAGGAAGAGGTTTGGGGAATGATGTAGGATACTGGCTCCCCTTGTAAAATAATTCCTAAGGTAAGGTCACTACAGAGCCCTCAAGCAAGGCAAAGATGACATCAAACAATACGCTTGATTGTCTGCTTCAGCTGGTAAGGCAGACCCAAGGTGTTAAGGGGGTTAAAGAGTACCCTGAGTTATCTAAATCCTCCCCTATACTTCCCTTCTCTAAATTCTCCATGTTAAATGTCTGTCCAGTTGTACAAAAACTTTCACATAATGATTTGGGGAGGTCTGAACTTTAATTAAATTGTTATTTCTACAATCAACAGAATTTGAATTTGTGTTTTCATTTGGCTCTTGGTAAGCCCAACCCTTGTCTACAAGAGAAAAAATAATTTAACAAAGTCATAGAAGGCCTCTACTTTTTGAACTTAGAATTGTGAAATTTATGTTAGTCGTTTTCTTTCATAATGCTGCAAATGATCGGGTTTCAGGCAGGAGATCCCTGGAGAAGTGAAAGAAATATAGAATCAGTTACTTGACCAAGTCAAGGCTACTAGAGGTGAAAATGAGTATCTGGAGATGGGATTCTGCCAACTCGTGGCACGTAGTTGTGAATGTTGGTTATTATATCCACGGATACTAGTTATGAAACACCCATCGAAGGAAAGACTAACCCAAGTTGCAAGAGGAAATCATGAACAGTTTAAAATAAGAAAAAGATTAGCCCAAAGTCCACAAAGGACTTAGGGGTCCTGGACAAGCATGAACAATGCACAATAGTATAAAAGCAAGTGCTCCACAGTGTGATCATGGAGATTAGGAAAAGACTGATTCAGAAAGGGGAACTTTCCCAATGTTGGGGATGAGTGATGCTTAAACCTCCAGAATACAATTTCAAGCTTAAGATGGACTAATATTGGATTCTTCTTTGATCTTGGCAGGTGATATGCTTAAATAAGGTATGATTAGAAATAGAAAAGTAACGTGCTATTCCTTACACAGTTTATAAGTTTTTTTAATACTCTTATAACAAGAGTTGTTAAAAATATCAAGTGAAATCTGAAAATCAGGAAAAGCCATTTGCCAAAAGAGAACAGAGGAAATGAATTTGGTGCTCTATTAAGTATAGTTTAGAATCAATGAACAATGAAAAATAAAATAGGAACAGCAGCATACACCTTAATCCTTTCTGTTAAAGGTAGATGAAACTCTAAAGAATTCCCAAACTTGGAAGCCTTACATTTCAAGTCAATTCTGAGTCAAATAATATTTTTTAAAAAGGTAGTTTTAATTCTCATTAAAATGCTTATTAAATAATTTTCTTTAAAACAGTCTATCAATTTAAAAGACAAATATACTGAAAGAAAGCATTGAATCACTAAGTGTTGTAGTTACAGAAAGGGGGGAAATGCCATTTCTCTGCTTAACGTTGGTTTAATTGAAAATAAAGCTTTATATTTTCTTAGATGTAAGGTACAAGTTGGCAGAAATATTGATTTGTTACCTATAATTAACTCTGTAATAAAACACAAATATAGGTATTTTTGTGAAGATTAATGATTTTTCAAAAATATAAACTGTGAGGATAAATCTTTCCATTAAATTAGTGGGAAAACAGCTCAAAACCTAGTGGGTGATTAATTATTTTAATGATTTCCTACTTTACTACATAACCCCATATTCCTTTGGTATAGGCAGCTGGAGTCCCCATTAAGGATTTAGGTTTACAATGAAGCTTCTATAAACTTCCAGATCTTTGTCATGCTGGAATGTAGGTCATTATCCTTTAGGAATGATGAGGAGTCTGAAAGCAGTTGTCCCAAAGGAAAGGAAAAAATTTCAAGCCCAAGCTGTCCAAGCATCATTGTGAAATAGATTGGGCTGCTGACTCAGGGTGTGACAGAGTCAGAAGCAAATCTACAAATCCTTTTCTTGGGTCTTTCCCAGCAGGTGTCACTAAAAGGCAATCCTACGGGCCTCTAGTTCTGTGGATTGAGCTTTAGAAGGGAGAAGGAAGGGGGAAAGAGACCTAGAGCTTCATTTAAGAGATTGGGCTTTTCTCTGAATGTTTTTCTTCCTGCTTCCACCCCTATATTTCCAATAGCATATTGATTTGGATTTATATTAATGATGTAGGAAAGATGTTAGGGTTTGAAGCCAAAGGCCAAGAAAGAACTCTTGAGACATCTTTGCTGCAAAAAAAGTGGCTTTATTAAAGCACGAGTACAGGACCTATGTGCAGAAAGAGCAGCACTGGGGTCTCGAGAAGTGGTGATAATATACCTTCCAGTTGGGAAGGGGTTAGGGTTAGCATAATTTTCTACGGAATTTTGGAAATACGGTTTCCAAAAACTTGAGAGAGCTGGCTATTGTTAGGAAAAGGTCATTTATTACTGTCTGATGACCTTAGTCATCAAATACTTCAGATGTATATTGGTGGGTCATATTGATGTAGTTTTGGAATATAGATGAAGTTTGGTGGGGTGAGGTCTGGAGCTGACAACCAAGAAAGAATTCTTGAGATGGCTTTGGTGCAAAATGGTGTTTTTATTAAAGCACAGGACCCATGGACAAGAAGGGGTACTGCCGGGAGCTTGTGAGTGGTGGCTGATTACACACTTGGGAGTTGAGGGAGGTAAGGAGAAGGGAGGTTTCTTTTAAAAAATTTTTCATTTGCTGAGGACACACAAGTTACAGGAGGCCTTGCCATTGTCAAGGTAAGGTTGTTTCCCTCTAGCAAGGCATTAACATTAAGACAGTTGGGAGCTTCCTGGAGGAACATCACACATATCCTACCCAGCAGTGTATGTGGGGGGTGATGTGAGTTTGTGCTTTGTCCTCAACTAGCCTTCTATTCTCTCATCAGGATGCTTGGGAGATGCTTGCCAACATGTGTTTTAGGGGGTTTCGAGATAAAGAAAATTTCCAAAAGAATTTTATATGTTAGAGTGGTCTTACAGGATCCTGGGGGCGGGGGTGGGGGGGGCGGGCTAAGATTGACTTGCCCTTAGCAAAGTGTCAACATTGAGACAGTTGAGTCCCTTGAGGAATGTTTCAAGGACTTGTCAGTGGGCTATAAGTAGTGAGGAGGTTTAGTAAGTTTTCTTCTGCCTCTGTTTCCAGAGGCAGATTTGATAAAAACATTATCAAATCACAGTGGTTATTGTTGTTATTTATTTTCACACACAATATGTTGGCTTTATATTGATGTTCCTGGACATCTGAAGGATGTACTTCAAGTGACATAAATGTAGCTGATCACTATCTGACCATATGCCTACTGTGAGAAAAACTTGGCGATAATTGAAAGAGGAGTCTCTGCAAATACAGGAAGCATTAACTGTTTATGTTTAAGATATATGTTAATTAAATGGCAATGTGAGAACTAGGGCTAGAGCAACCCTTCAAAAAGAAATCTTACAAAAATATATTTCTTGGTCAAAGACTTTACTTGGCTCACTAAATGATGGCCTTGGAAACCTCTAGGAGCCTGTTTTCTCTGCAATGGAGATAATAGTACCTATTTCACAGGAGTTTTTTTGATGATTTAATGAGCTAAATACATGGAAAAACTCATGACAATACTAGTATGTTTGTAGTTTTATAAAGATATCTTTAATATATTTTTATTGGTGGTTAATTTCTTTCTGAAAGCAGCAGTCTTTTCTCACAGGAACATTCCCAATGGGGATCCATCTTTAAAGTGACCATTGGAGCAGTTTTATTTATTCTTTCTTGATATGGTAGAGTATGGATCACCTCACTAAACCACCTCCAAAACCAATGTTTTTTTTTGCATTGGTTACTGCATAATTTTAAATAACATACATTTAACTATATATTTTCCAACTATACATTGATTTCTGCTTTGTAAGAGGAAAATATTAATGGCTGTTCTTCCACTCCACTCTTCTTTATACATTCCACTTCCCAAATTTTGTCATCTGTACTTTTTCTTTTATAGTTTTTAGGGTTTGTTGATACTTATCGGGAACCCAAATTGGTCACTATGGTAGTACTTAAAAAATGGAATGCATAATAAGCAAGGCACATGATCTCTGTTAATCCATAGGTCTTATTCACCATTTTTAAAATATGGTCTCTCGTCTATTCATTGATATTTCATTCTGCCTGGATACTGAGAATATATACATCTATAATTGCTGACTTAAATTATGTTGGGTAACCAGAAATAGGTACTTTGCTCCTGCAGTGGCAAACAAGCAGTAAGATAATACATTTCCTTTCTTGCCCAGCTTTTCTTTTTGCTGATATTGCTTTAATGTTTTATTTTATTTTGCATTTTGTTTCTTTAGTATTTGTTCACTTCCCCCCTTCCCGATTTTTCTTCCTTTGTCCACAAAAGTTTTGCTTTCTGATATACTCTACAGCTGCAATCCTAAAACTTTGTTTCTCTTATGGATTAAGTACTCTATTTCCTTGGTTCCCAATCTTCTTCCTTGCTTCAATATCTAATTTTTCTGGATTATTGACACACAGAATAATTCCTAACATATGTTGCAAGGAAAATAAGATTTCAGGCTTCTTGTAAAAGTCAAAATGCTTTAATTTTCCCCTCAATGTTGCTAGTATTAGGCCAACTATATAATTAAGGTGAAAATAAATTGCCACAGAATTTGGAAACATTACCTCATTAGCTTCTGATATCTAGAACTGCAGATGCCCAATGTTGATGTCCTAGGCCAATCTGATCTTTATTCCTTTCTACAGTTCCCTCATCTTTTCTCTCTGAATGTTTCTAAGATCATTTTTTAATTTGAATTTTATGACTATGTTCTGAATATGGGTATTTTTCACTTCTTGACTGTCATTGCATTGGATCTTTCAATCTGGGACTGGTGTCCTTTAACTATGATCAACTCAAAACTTTTTATTTTTTGATGATTTATTTTTCTCCATTTTTCCTATTCTTTCTTTATGGAGTAAACATTTGCTAAATGACTGAATTTCTAGACAGGTTATCAATGTAACTCATCTTTTCTCCAATAGCTTTGCCTACTTAGACTTTTGTTTGTTTCGTTTCCTGTTAAATGAGCAATTCCTTAAATTTATCTTTCAACTATTTGATTGACTTTATTTATTTTGGCAGTCAAATTATAGTCTTTTACCTATTTCCCATTTGTTATTTCTTCTAATAAATTGATCTTTCATTTTGTGGTTGTGACATTCTTCAAGAGTTTCTAATAACAATTTTTATTTAAGTTCCCTGAATGATGTCAGTTAATTTTTTCTGTTTATTTATTTTTTCTTTTTCATGGTGCACATTCTATCTTTCCAAATTTCCAGTAGCCTTTTTTTTTTGTTGTTGTTCATTTATATTTAAGACAATTGTGATGCTGACTGTGAGCTTGTGTCCACACTTGGACACTGCTTCACCATGATAGTTTGGGAAGTGCTATTTCTTTTGAGACAACAAATTTGAATACAGAGGGCTTTGGTCTGGAGTACTTGTACCCATACTGTCTTAGATCCCTCCAAAAGATGCCTTTGGACTGCATATTTCATGTGCACTTGAAAAGAATGTGCATTCTGCTGCTTTAGGGTGAAGTGTTCTGAATGTATCTGTTATGTCCATCTGGTCCAGATTTTCATTCAAAGCCATTGTTTGAGTGTGGTAGTAATCTAAAAGTAAAGGAGAGAAACACACAGGAGTGTAGTTTTTTGGTTTGTTTCTCCCTCACATGATTTTCCTTGTAGTAGTAAAATACACATAATAAAATTTAGCATTTTATCAATATTAAAATGTACAGTTAGGTGGCATTTAGTAAATCTTCACCACTATCACTATCACCACCATTTATTGGTTTACTATCAATAAACCAGAAGTTTATTAGTAAACTATTTTTTTAGAGAAGATTTATGTTCATGGTAAAATTGAGAAATAGTTACAGATATCCCATATGTTCTGTGCCCCACACATGAACAGACTCCTCCATTATCAATCTTGTCCACCAGAATAATGGTACATTTGTTATAATTGATGAGCCTATATTTACACAACACCACCCATAGTTGATTGTTTAACTAGGGTTCACTGTTGATGCTATACATTTTATGGATTTGAAAAAAATTAAGATAATGTGTATCTACCACAATAGAATCACACAGAATAGTTTTGCTCCTTTTTTTTTGAAAGAGGGTTTTTTTTTTAAGATTTTATTTATTTATTCATAGAAACAGAGAGAGCGAGAGGCAGAGACACAGGCAGAGAGAGAAGCAGGCATCATACAGAGAGCCTGACGTGGGACTCGATCCAGGGTCTCCAGGATCATGCCCTGGGCTGCAGGCGGCACTAAACCTCTGCGCCACCGGGGCTGCCCAGTTTTACTCCTTTAAAAATATTCTGGGCTTCAACAATTCATCTCATCTTTCCCTCTGATCCCTAGTCACCATTGATCTTTTATTATTTTTATAGTCTTGTCTTTTCTGGAATATCATATATTGGAATCATATAGTATATAGACTTTTCAGATTTGCCTTTCACTTAGTGATATGCATTGAAGTTTTCTGCGTGTCTATCTTTCATTTATTTTTAGCACTGAATAAAATTCCATTATCTGAATACATCACAATTCATTCATTCCATTGGAAATTTTTTTCAACAGAGGAATAACCTGATCTATCTCTTGTTAACAGAATCACTTATGTGGCTATACTGAGAACAGACAAATGGGCGAAGACAAATGCTTGACATAAATTGCACAATCCAGACAGGAGGTGGTGATGGATATGCCAGGGTAGTATTTTTAGGAGTGATATAAGTGGTAAATTCTTGATTTTTAGTGTAAAGTCAACATGATTTGATGATGAATTAGAACTAATATGTAAGTGAAACCATTTTATTGAATTTTTGTCCCTAAGTAAATGTTATTGCTTTCTCCAAGTAGCTGAAACTGTTGGTCTTTATTTTTCCTTCTCATAACAAAAATCTATACCTTTGTATACAAGGTGAACATGTTATTTAGGTTCTATCCAAGGTTTTTGCTAAAATGCATCTATGTCCCATTATCTGAAATTTTAATATTTACTACATGATTTGTCTTAATTCATACCCATATGTGACTGGGAAAGAATGAAGAAAAAAGTGTAATACATTGAAGGGTAACATTTGTTTGGGTTAATGACATAGTCCTATATTGGATTTATCACTAACTGATTCAACCTGGTCCTCTCCTTTGGCACTTCACTCTTATAGTCTGGAAAAGTCATTGAACAAGAGTATTTGAGTCTAAGTTGGCAGTGTGAAAGGTAAGCACACTTTCAAAAATCTGCATTAATTAGGTGTTGATTTTCCTAAATTATTAGTTCAAGGAATTAAACCTGATATAATTAAGTTTCATGGATTCATTTCATGTTTTTGAAAGTGGATTAGAATGACCCCAACCAGCTCCAAGAGAAAGACTTTTTTTTTTAAGGGGAAAATCATGGAATACAGAATAGCACTACTAGAGAGAACTGTCTGGCTCAACTAGTATAAACTCTTCTCTCATAAGTTTAATCAATTTGCCTTGTCTAGCCAGCTTATAGTAGAGCCAGGCATTCTGACTCTGACTCTGGTAGCTTTCCAACGCTAGGAAAAATAAGCTCAGATGGAGTTCTGAGCAGTCAGAAATGAGAAAAGAAACTCAGATCATTTTTTTCCATCTTAAAAAAATAAATGTACCACCAAATTCTGGCTTTTATAACAGAACTCCCTTATGCCATTAATGTGGGCAGTCCTATATAATGTATTACTGTTATGAAACACGGGGCCTTTAAAACGAAATGAGAATGAAACTCAGTCTTTGTTAAGAATGTCTCTGTGATAGTCAGCATTCATTAATAATGTAATAAAATAAGGTCCAACTTCTCTCTTCTTTCAGAGCACACAGAAGAATAAAATTCAAATAAATTGTGTTTAGAATATATCATGAGAAGTAAATTTTATTGCATTTCACTTACAAATAAAAAGAGGGAGAATCCTAGCTACATTTTTACTACAAAATTTTATTTATTATTTTTTAAATATTTTATTTATTCATGAGAGACAGAAGCAGAGAGAGAGACGTAGATACACAGGCAGGTGGAGAAGGAGGCTCCATGCAGGGAGCCCAATGTGGGACTGAATCCCTGGACTCCAGGATCACGCCCTGGGCCGAAGGCAGGCGCTAAACCACTGAGCCACCCAGGTGTCCCTACAATATTTCTTTTTATTGCATTTTTAAACTATGTAATTCAAAAGGTTTTGTGGGAGAAGAAAGAAAGACTCAAATTGATGTCCATTTCATCTCATTTTCCATCTGTTTCCTTTGTTTAAACAAATACTCTAAAACTATAAAATGCTTCATGTGATAGGAAAGCCCTCTGAAAGGCATCCATATTGTTTGTATTCAATGACTTCACCATCAGATTTATAGTAGTGACTTCTAGGCTTATAAATTCTACCTCAACCCCAAACTACTTGTCAGACTATAATTTGATTGTAAAATAAAACATCACAAAATCAAATTAATAAGAAATGTTTTTACTCTGCAAACATAAATTCCAAAAGTGCCACCACTTTATTCAAGTGCCACATGAATAACCAATTAATCCTTTTTACCTCTGACTATGTCCATAGGAAATGAATTGGGCAGGGGATGCCCATTTTGCATGGTAGATATTTTCTCACGTATTGAAACACTTGAACCAATCTATCTTAAGGCAATGGATAAACAAAATGTCCTGTAAGTTCAGTTTTATAGGTGACTATACAAAAACTCCAGCAGACTTGGATTTCAGTGGGGTAGTCCTAGAAGTTGCCTGTGGTATAACCAAACAATTGACTTTAATAAATCCTAGTGTTTCAGAGATTTTTCTCAGCCACATACCTCAATAACATCTTAGATACCTTGTAAGCCTGTAACCCTGTAGGACATAACAACCTAACTTGACAAATAAAGCTTTTCTTCTAAGAGAGGTTATATGTGATATTATTATTGATGTATTTGGGTAAATCAGTGTCTTGGAAAGTATTTTTGTTGATTCTACTTATTTTTGCAGCTGGTAATGAAGTAACATGGAAAACTAAGTAATTTCAATTCATTAATGAAGACATTAAGATATTTTTTTGACATTAAGATTTTTTTTAAATTTTTTATTTATTTATGATAGTCACACACAGAGAGAGAGAGAGGCAGAGACACAGGCAGAGGGAGAAGCAGGCTCCATGCACCGGGACCCCGACGTGGGATTTGATCCCGGGTCTCCAGGATCGCGCCCTGGGCCAAAGGCAGGCGCCAAACCGCTGTGCCACCCAGGGATCCCGACATTAAGATATTTTAAAAAGGAAACCAGGATAATTTTTAAAAGGAATCCAGATAAACCATGTATTTATCTGCTTTTTAAAATATATATGTAGTCACTTCTTCGTGTTCATGTTTTACATCTTTTAATTCAACTTTAAATTTACCAAACAATTTGAAATTTTAAACTGATTTTCTTATACTCTAAAGAAAGCTAAATAACAATTATACATACAATAGTGATAATGACAGCATTTATTATGTGCTGGCTGGTAGGGTAACAACTCTTCTACATTTTCTCAGTTTATTCTCACTGAATCCTTATGTATACATAGTATATTCTTCAAATTATAAGGATGAGAAAAGTAAGAGGATTATTGATTTGGGAGAGCTAGAACAAAACCCTAAATCTACTTGACTCCAAAACTGTGCAGGTAATCACTGCACCATAATTCTTTTCATAGTTGTGTAACATTCTATCTGAAAAGACATTCAGTCCACAGAAAGTACTTAAGTCTCATGGTAGCCTAGAATTCCAGATTTTAGAACCACCAATGGCTTTATGCTTTATTTAACTTGATCTATTCCCATTACTACACATATTCTCACTTGCTTAAGCTATAAACTTAGCACTTTTATCCTAATTTTTCTCCTCTATATCTAAAATGTCACTAATCTTGCTAATTTGACCTAGAGAATATTTTCCAATCTGTTTATATTTATCTTCATGTCCATAGCCTTAGTCAAAGACAACACTGTGATCACCAGTCTGAATACTCTAATATCCATTTAACTTTCTCTTCAATTCTTCTCAATCTCCCTACCTCTGGCACTTTGAATGTGGTTTCTGGACCAAAAATCAATAATATCTAGAAGTGTGTTAGAAATGCAGAATCTCATGTCTCAATTCAAACATATGGACTTAGAATCTGTATTTTCAAATTTCCATTTCATACCTCTGCACAATACAGTAGAGTGATTAGAGATGGGATTGCAATGGATGGTGAAGGGGATCACAACACCTAGGTTTATTGACATTGGTTAAGAATAAGCCTCTCTGAGAAACACCAGGTGCACAGTACCACCAGCAGGTTTTGAGCCTGAAGACTCAATTTAGTTTTTCTATACAAAGTAGCATTTATTTCCCACATGGTCTTTTTTTTTTTTGAACCACCCACATTTTCCGAGGGGAAGCTAGCCAGATCCCTACATATAGCTGTATTCTTAGTTAATACTTCCTTCATGAGCTTTGCTTCATTTTTTGTTGTTGTTTTTGTTCTTGTTCTATCTTCACTCTCAAAGTGTGGGGTCTCATTGTCAGGGCAACTGTAATGGTATTTTCACAATTTTCAAGATACTGGAATTTCACTGGCTTCCCTTTATCTTTGCCATTGACAAAATGAATATCACTTTACAATTTCAACAGCTGTCTTATTTGTCTGTCTCTATAAGCTTTTATTGATCTTTTGGCTAAATGTTTACACCAACTCATTCTCTTTCCACTAATTAACCTTGTTCTCCATTCTCCCTGTGTGACTTCTAATGGAATCTTTCTTCGAATTTCTCTAAGTTTCTATTTAAAAGTGTCTCTGGACCTTCACACTTCCCTACCATAAACTCTCCCATTGCATCACACTATGCTTATATTTCAAACATTCTAACCTGGATCATAAGCTTTGCAGGAATTTGTCCTCATCTCTCCAGTATTTTTTTTTTTTTTTTTTGCATTGCTCTCCTTTATCACTTACTATTCTCTTAACACAAAGACCTTTTTTGTTTCTTCAAACTGACCACTATAAATGCTTCTCTGGCCCTCCTCCTCACCTTTTATACTTTTGTGCCTAACTTTTGTCTTCTTCATATTTCTGTTAAGCCATCATCTCTTTAGAGAGAGCTCACTCTGTTATCCTTTCTCATAGCACCTAAAGATAACACAATAATCATCTCTAATCACATATGTATTTTAAGTTTGTTTAGACTTTGGTTCCTATAAAAACACAGTCCATTTCTGTTTGGTTCACAACTGTATGTTGTCATGTAGGTTGTGGTTGGTCCAACTATTTATTCATCTATCTTCTAAGAATGGGTCTGATCCAATTCCTTCCTTTGACAAATGAGAGAACTGAAATCTAGAAAGGTTAAGTTGACTTGAGAAAGGCCACAATTTTGTGAGTAGTAGAGCTAGGTTTTCTGGCTTTCAATGCAGTGTGCTTTACATTACATCTCTACTAATACATGCACATATACATATACATATACATATATATATTTGGAAATGACCTGGAATATATTAATCACAGAGCTCAACTTCCACTTTGCAGTAATCATGGGCTCTGAGCTCCAATCATTCCATGGAGTTCATGGGCACTGAACTCCAACTCCAATGGCCATCAAAGCCAACAACATGAAAATGATTGTTTTCCATTGACTAAGGAACACTTTGCACTGACTCATTAACTTACTCCAGTAACATTGGTGGAAGTAAAAAGAATATTGGTAAACCAAAATCTGACTCACTGGCCACCAAATCTGATTCCTCTTGCTGGGGAGTATCTACTCTCAAGTTCACTGGGCTCACCTCTCAGCAAGTCAGGACACCCAATGTCACACTGTGTCAACCTAAATTGTCCTTCTTCAGTGATGGGTGTGGATGTGGTACAGTCAAGAATGTACCTCATTCTCCACGTAAAAGATAGCTGAATACAATATAGCAGGAAAATGGGGTTGACAGGAAAATTTTAAGAACAAAAAATTAAAAAAAATTTAAATGCCAATCTGTGGGATGCACTTAATCTTACTTACATATTTGGCAATCAAATTAAGAAACTTTGTTCCTGGGGATTTTTGGGGTGGAGTAGAGTGAGGTCTGACTTGACACTCTAAGGTACAGTGGTTAAGTGGCTGCAATTGTGCCCCATGAAAATCTTAAATAATTTTTGAAGTTCTATGCTCAGATCCATTTGTTACATTCTTTCCCATATATACATTAAACTAATTCATTTATTGATTTAACTGTTAATTATATATATGTATATACATATATATTTCTTTTTTCTTTTTTTTAACTTTACTGTATACTAGGCATTATTCCAGGGTCTGGGTGACCCAGAAGAGAACAAAACAAAGTCTGTTCATATTAAGCTTACATTCTGGTGGTGGGAGATACAGTAAGTTGGGAAAAGCAATTATATATATAATAATATGTATAATTTGTATATATAAATATGCTTATGCATATTTCATATATGTGTATATTTACATATATCTGTGTATATATGTGTCTACATGTGGATGTATCTATCTATCTAACTTCATATTTGTAGCTACTGCGAGACCTCTTTGGAAGGTTTTTAAAGCTTCCCTTTCAGAGCAAAAAATTTTGAAAAGGTTTTCTTCCTTTGGGTTGACTTACTATGAAGCTACAAAATAGCACTTGGCCAACAGAGCAGGAGCAGCCCTCAACTCTGGCTTTCTTCCTGCTTCGGGTACCTATCTGTCAGGCACAATTAGCATTATCAAATATGACAGTCCTGCTGAGGGAAGCCTGGGTGGCTTAGCGGTTGAGCCCCTGTCTTTGGCCCAGGGTGTGATCCTGGAGTCCTGGGATTGAGTCCCACATTGGGCTCCTGCATTGAGCCTATTTCTCTCTCTGCTTGTGACTCTCTGCCTCTCTCATGAATAAATAAATAAAATCTTTTTAAAAAATGACAGTCCTGCTGAGAATGATCTACAGAAAAGTATTATCTAATAAAGGGTAGTTAGGGAAGGACTCTTTGACATGGTGACATTTAAGAAGAGATCTAAATGGTAAAGAGGCAGGCCTTGCACATATTTGGAGGAAGTGCATTCCAAGCCTAGGAAGGTGTGTTCTTTTTTTTTTAAGATTTTATTTATTTAAAAAAAAGATTTTATTTATTTATTATTCATGAGAGACACACACACACACACACAGAGAGAGAGAGAGAGAGAGAGAGAGGCAGAGACACGGGCAGAGGGAGAAGCAGGCTCCATGTGGGGAGCCTGACGTGGGACTCATCCCAGGTCTCCAGGATCATGCCCGGGGCTGAAGGCAGGCACTAAACCACTGAGCCACCTAGGCTGCCCAGCAGGTGTGTTCTTGGAAGAACAAGGAACCAGTGAGTCTGGGGGCAGACTGAGTGAAAGGCATCAAAAAATTCACTTTATTAAGAGACATTGAGGAGAGCTTGAGTAGCTCAGTTAGTTAAGCATTTGCCTTCAGCTCAGGTCATGATCCCAGGGTCCTGGGATCAAACCCTGTGTTGAGCTCCCTGCTCAGTAGGGAATCTGTTTCTCCCTCTCTTTGGAATCTGCTTTTCCCCTCACCTCGAATAAATAAATCAAACTTTAAAAAGAGACATTGAAAAGTCTTTGGATTTTATTTTATGTGTAAGAGGAAAAATTGACATGTTTGGGGCAGATAAGATATATAATCCCACTTATTGTAAGAGAATCTCTTTGAACTATTGTGTAGAGAATAGACTGTGGGGGATGGCAGATGAAAGAAATTAAGTCTGCAAGAAAGCTATTGCAATAGTCCAAGTGAAAATGATAGTTTGGCTAATGGTGATGGTGTAAAGGGATTGATGATAATCAGTTCTTGTCTGAATATATTTTTAGGAAAAGCTAAAGAATATATATATATATATATATATGAGAAAGAGAAGAGTTTCAGGATTTTTGAATAAGCAACACAAAGCTGCCACTTATTGGGATGACAAATAGTGAGGTTAGAAGCAAGTTAGTGATACCTTCATAATTATTATAGTATACATACATACATATATGTGTATATATATATATAGTACAACATGTAAAAGTATTCTGAAAAATTAATCTTCTAGTCAAACTAATCTTCTTAAGATTTCTTGAATGAATAGTAGCTAAGTGCATTTTTTTTTAATTAGTAAGACTAAACAATTCCTTGAAAAATAGAACACTCTCTTTGAAGATCCTGGAATGGGGCAAGATGGCAGAACAGTAGGGTCCCCAAATCACCTGTCCCCACCAAATTACCTAGATAATGTTCAAATCATCCAGAAAATCTACAAATTCGGCCTGAGATTTAAAGAGAGAACAGCTGGAATGCTACAGTAAGAAGAGTTTGCGCTTCTATCAAGGTAGGAAGACGGGAAAAAAAAAAAGAAAGAAAGAAAGAAAGAAAGAAAGAAAGAAAGAAAGAAAGAAAGAAAGAAAGAAAGAAAGAAAGAAAGAAAGAAAGAAAGAAAGAAAAAAGCATCCAAGGGGGAGGGGCCCCGCGAGGAGCCGGGCTGAGGCCGGGGCGAGTGTCCCCAGGACAGGAGAGCCCCGTCCCGGAGGAGCAGGAGCTGCACCGACCTTCCCGGGGGAAAGGGGCTCGCAGGGAGGTGGAGCAGGGCCCAGGAGGGCGAGGATGCCCTCGGGCTCCCGGGGACACTAACAGGCACCTGCGCCCCGGGAGAGTGCGCCGAGCTCCCTAAGGGCTGCAGCGCGGGCGGCGGGACCCGGAGAAGCTCGGGGGGGCTCGGGGGCGGCTCCGCGGAGGGGGCTGCGGGGAGGGAGCAGCTCGGGGGGCTCGGGGGGGCTCGGGGGGGCTCGGGGGCGGCTCCGCGGAGGGGGCTGCAGGGCGGGAGCAGCTCGGAGGGGCTCGGGCAGAGGAAGAGGCTCCGAGCAGAAGGGGCTGCGCGGTTCCAGGAGCAGCTCGGAGGGGCTCGGGCGGCGGCTCTGCGGAGGGGGCTGCGGGGCGGGAGCACGAATCCAACGACTCAGGCCCGGGAGCACAGAGCGCCGGGAAACAGCCCAGGATCCCGCCTCCCCCGGGACAGGCAGAGGCCGGGAGGGCCCAGGACAGCGAGGACGCTCCTGCCCCGAGCTGAGCAGATCAGCGGCCCCGCCCCGGAGCCTCCAGGCCCTGCAGACAGAGAGCTCCGTGGTTACTGCGGGAGCTGACTCCAGGGCTGCAGAGCTGGCCCCGCCACTGGGGTTGTTGCTCCTGGGGCCTCACGGGGTAAACAACCCCCACTGAGCCCTGCACTAGGCCGGGTGTTAGAGCAGCTCCCCCAAGTGCGAACACCTGAAAATCAGCACAACAGGCCCCTCCCCCAGAAGACCAGCTGGACGGACAACTTCCAGGGGAAGTCAAGGGACTTAAAGTATACAGAAACAGAAGATACACCTCGGGGTTTTTTTGTTTGTTTGTTTGTTTGTTTGTTTGTTTGTTTTGATTTCTGTTGCTTCCCCCACCCTTTTTTCCGTTTCTTTCTTTTTCTTTCTCCTTTTCTTCTCTTTTTTTCTTTTTTTCTTCCTTTTTACTTTTTTCTTTTTCTCTTTTCTTTCCTTTTTTCTCACCTCTCTTTTTCTCCTTTTTCCAATACAACTTGTTTTTGGCCACTCTGCACTGAGCAAATGACTAGAAGAAAAACCTCACCTCAAAAGAAAGAATCAGAAACAGTCCTCTCTCCCACAGAGTTACAAAATCTGGATTACAATTCAATGTCAGAAAGCCAATTCAGAAGCACTATTATACAGCTACTGGTGGCTCTAGAAAAAAGCATAAAGGACTCAAGAGACTTCATGACTGCAGAATTTAGAGCTAATCAGGCAGAAATTAAAAATCAATTGAATGAGATGCAATCCAAACTAGAAGTCCTAACGACGAGGGTTAACGAGGTGGAAGAACGAGTGAGTGACATAGAAGACAAGTTGATGGCAAAGAGGGAAACTGAGGAAAAAAGAGACAAACAAAAGACCATGAGGATAGATTAAGGGAAATAAATGACAGCCTGAGGAAGAAAAACCTAAGTTTAATTGGGGTTCCCAAGGGCACTGAAAGAAACAGAGGTCCAGAATGTGTATTTGAACATATCCTAGCTGAAAACTTTCCTCATCTGGGAAGGGAAACAGGCATTCAGATCCAGGAAATAGAGAGATCCCCCCCCCCCAAAATCAATAAAAACCATTAAACACCTCAACATTTAATAGTTAAGCTTGCAAATTCCAAAGATAAAGAGAAGATCCTTAAAGCAGCAAGAGACAAGAAATCCTTGACTTTGATGGGGAGGAGTATTAGGGTAACAGCAGACCTCTCCACAGAGACCTGGCAGGCCAGAAAGGGCTGGCAGGATATATTCAGGCTACTAAATGAGAAGAACATGCAACCAAGAATACTTTATCCAACAAGGCTCTCATTCAGAATCGAAGGAGAGATAAAGAGCTTCCAAGACAGGCAGCAACTGAAAGAATATGTGACCTCCAAACCAGCTCTGCAAGAAATTTTAAGGAGGACTCTTAAAATTCCCCTTTAAGAAGAAGTTCAGTGGAACAATCCACAAAAACAAGGACTGAATAGATATCATGATGACACTAAACTCATATCTTTCAATAGTAACTCTGAACGTGAACGGGCTTAATGACCCCATAAAAAGGCGCAGGGTTTCAGACTGGATAAAAAAGCAGGACCCATCTATTTGCTGTCTACAAGAGACTCATTTTAGACAGAAGGACACCTAGAGCCTGAAAATAAAAGGTAGGAGAACCATTTACCATTCAAATGGTCCTCAAAAGAAAGCAGAGGTAGCCATCCTTATACCAGATAAACTAAAATTTACCCTGAAGACTGTAGTGAGAGATGAAGAGGGACACTATATCATACTTAAAGGATCTAGCCAACAAGAGGACTTAACTATCCTCAATATATATGCCCCGAATGTGGGAGCTGCCAAATGTATCAGTCAATTAATATCCAAAGTTAAGGCATAATTAGATAATAATACACTTATACTTGGTAACTTCAATCTAGTGCTTTCTGCACTCGATAGGTCTTCTAAACACAACATCTCCAAAGAAATGAGAGCTTTAAATGATACACTGGACCAGTTGGATTTCACAGATATCTAGAGAACTTTACATCCAAACTCAACTGAATACTCATTCTTCTCAAGTGCACATGGAACTTTCTCCAGAATAGACCACATACTGGGTCACAAATCGGGTCTGAACCGATACCAAAAGATTGGGATCGTCCCCTGCATATTCTCAGACCATAATGCCTTGAAATTAGAACTAAATCACAAGAAGTTTGGAAGGACTTCAAACACATGGAGGTTAAGGACCATCCTGCTAAAAGATGAAAGAGTCAACCAGGAAATTAAGGAAGAATTAAAAAGATTCATGGAAACTAATGAGAATGAAGATACAACTGTTCAAAATCTTTGGGATGCAGCAAAAGCAGTTGTGAGGGGGAAATACATTGCAATACAAGCATCCATCCAAAAACTGGAAAGAACTCAAATACAAAAGCTAACCTTACACCTAAAGGAGCTAGAGAAAAACAGCCAATAGATCCTACACCCAGCAGAAGAAGAGAGTGAATAAAGATTTTAGCAGAACTCAATGAAATCGAGACCAGAAGAACTGTGGAATAGATCAACAGAACCAGGAGTTGGTTCTTTGAAAGAATTAATAAGATAGATAAACCATTAGCCAACCTTATTAAAAAGAAGGGAGAGAAGACTCAAATTAATAAAATCATGAATGAGAAAGGAGAGATCACTACCAACACCAAGGAAATACAAACGATTTTAAAAACATATTATGAACAGCTATACGCCACTAAATTAGGCAATCTAGAAGAAATGGACGCATTCCTGGAAAGCCACAAACTACCAAAACTGGAACAGGAAGAAATAGAAAACCTGAACAGGCCGATAACCAGGCAAGAAATTGAAGCAGTCATCAGAAACCTCCCAAGACACAAGAGTCCAGGGCCAGATGTCTTCCCTGGGGAATTCTATCAAACGTTTAAAGAAGAAACCATACCTATTCTACTAAAGCAGTTTGGAAAGATAGAAAGAGATGGAGTACTTCCAAATTCGTTCTATGAGGCCAGCATCACCTTAATTCCAAAACCAGACAAAGACCTCACCAAAAAGGATAATTACAGACCAATATCCCTGATGAACCCGGATGCTAAAATTCTCAACAAGATACTAGCCAATAGGATCCAACAGTACATTAAGAGAATTATTCACCATGACCATGTAGGATTTATTCCCAGGACACAAGGCTGGTTCAACACTTGTAAAACAATCAGTGTGATTCATCATATCAGCAAGAGAAAAACCCAGAACCATATGATCCTCTCATTAGATGCAGAGAAAGCATTTGACAAAATACAGCATCCATTTCTGATCAAAACTCTTCAGAGTGTAGGGATAGAAGGAACATTCCTCAACATCTTAAAAGCCATCTACGAAAAGCCCACAGCAAATATCATTCTCAATGGGGAAGCACTGGGAGCCTTTCCCCTAAGATGAGGAACAAGACGGGGATGTCCACTCTCACCACTGCTATTCAACATAGTACTGGAAGTCCTAGCCTCAGCAATCAGACAACAAAAAGACCTAAAAGGCATTCAAATTGGCAAAGAAGAAGTCAAACTCTCCCTCTTTGCCGATGACATGATAGTCTACATAGAAAACTCAGAAGCCTCCACCCCAAGATCCCTAGAACTCATACAGCAATTTGGTAGCGTTGCAGGATACAAAATCAATGCCCAGAAGTCAGTGGCATTTCTATACACTAACAATGAGACTGAAGAAAGAGAAATTAAGGAGTCAATCCCATTTACAATTGCACCCAAAAGCATAAGATACCTGGAAATAAACCTCACCAAAGATGTAAAGGATCTATACCCTCAAAACTATAGAACACTTCTGAAAGAAATTGAGGAAGTAACAAAGAGATGGAAAAATATTCTATGTTCATGGATTGGAAGAATTAATATTGTGAAAATGTCAATGTTACCCAGGGCAATTTACACGTTTAATGCAATCCCTATAAAAATACCATGGACTTTCTTCAGAGAGTTAGAACAAATTATTTTAAGATTTGTGTGGAATCAGAAAAGATCCCGAATAGCCAGGGGAATTTTAAAAAAGAAAACGATAGCTGAGGGTATCACAATGCCAGATTTCAGGTTGTACTACAAAGCTGTGGTCATCAAGACAGTGTGGTACTGGCACTAAAACAGACACATAGATCAATGGAACAGAATAGAGAATCCGGAAGTGGACCCTCAACTTTATGGTCAAGTAATATTTGACAAAGGAGGAAACACTATCCACTGGAAAAAAGACTGTGTCTTCAATAAATGGTGCTGGGAAAATTGGACATCCACATGCAGAAGAATGAAACTAGACCACTCTCTTGCACCAGACACAAAGATAAGCTCAAAATGGATGAAAGATCTAAATGTGAGACAAGATTCCATCAAAATCCTAGAGGAGAACACAGGCAACACTCTTTTTGAACTTGACCACAGTAACTTCTTGCAAGATACATCCACGAAGGCAAAAGAAACAAAAGCAAAAATGAACTTTTGGGACTTCATCAAGATAAGAATCTTTTGCACAGCAAAGGATACAGTCAGCAAAACTAAAAGACAACCTACAGAATGGGAGAAGATATTTGCAAATGGCATATCAGATAAAGGACTAGTTTCCAAGATCTATCAAGAACTTCTTAAACTCAACACCAAAGAAACAAACAATCCTATCATGAAATGGGTAAAAGACATGAAGAGAAATCTCACTGAGGAAGACATAGACATGGCCAACAAGCACATGAAAATACTCAGAGCACAGAGAAAATACTCTGCATCACTTGCCATCAGGGAAATACAAATCAAAACCACAATAAGATACCACCTCAGGCCAGTGAGAATGGGGAACATTAACAAGGCAGGAAACCACAAATGTTGGAGAGGATGTGGAGAAAAGGGAACCCTCTTGCACTGTTGGTGCGAATGTGAAATGGTGCAGCTACTCTAGAAAACTGTGTGGAGGTTCCTCAGAGAGTTAAAAATAGACCTGCCTTACGACCCATCAATTGCACTGTTGGGGATTTACCCCAAAGATACAGATGCAATGAAACGCTGGGACACCTGCACCCCAATGTTTCTAGCAGCAATGCCCACAATAGCCAAACTGTGGAAGGAGCCTCGGTGTCCATCAAAAGATGAATGGATATAGAAGATGTGGTTTATGTATACAGTGGAATATTACTCAGCCATTAGAAATGACAAATACCTACCGTTTCCTTCAATGTGGATGGAACTGGAGGATATTATGCTGAGTGAAGTAAGTCGATCGGAGGACAAACATTATATGTTCTCATTCATTTGGGGAATATAAATAATAGTGAACGGGAATATAAGGGAAGGGAGAAGAAATGTGTGGGAAATGTCAGATAGGGAGACAGAACATAAAGACTCCTAACTCTGGGAAATGGACTAGGGGTGGTGGAAGGGAAGGAGGACGGGGAGTGGGGGATGACTGGGTGATGGGCACTGAGAGGGGTACTTGACGGGATGAGCACTGGGTGCCATTCTTTATGTTGGCAAATTGAACACCAATAAAAAATATATTTATTATTTAAAAAAATGAAGAATCTGGATTACCTTAATTGGGAACATCCTTTTTATCATATTTCATGTGTTGACTTTCCTTTGAATAGTAAAGGAAAGTCTAAGTGGTTAAAATCTACATTTTATCAAATTTAAAAAAAAATCAAAATTGGAAGCTAAAAATTATTTTCACTAAATGATTGAAAAATTAATTTTCCTTCCCAAAATAAAACAAAGCCATTCTAGTAACTTTTATTGTATATCAAGACATTTATACTGACCTTTAAAAAAAGACTTAAAATAAGCTAAGCCCAAATTGTATTTTCATCAGAGCTATGCTGCTATTACCTCGACCATCATTCATCATGTAAGTCAAACAGTTTATAGAGAGAGAACATAAATTCAAACCCCAAGTCGGGAATGCTATCAATGAGTTTGGAAGTTTACATTCTGTTAGTGTGAGGTCACTATTTACTGTCACTATTGATCAATGACCTGAAAAGTGTCTTTGGCCCTAGGCTGTTTTACTGGGTTTAACAAGTTTCCCATTTTTACAGGTTTACTTACAAAATCTAGACAATGATTTTCCATTGAAATTCAGCAAGTCACGTTTTGGTAATTTAAAATAAAAATATATTTTAAAAAGCAGTAGTAATCTAAATTGTCATCCAAAAGGTTAATATTTTTGAAACAATGATTGATGAAACACAAGGGAAAGGATTATTTCTATAAATAAACAGAGACTTAAACCTTGTATTTTTAAAAAAGATTTTATTTATTTATTCATGAAAGATACAGAGGAGAGAGAGAGGCAGAGATACAGGCAGAGGGAGAAGCAGATTCCATGCAAGGAGCCTGATGTGGCACTTGATCCGGGAACTCCAGGATCATGCCCCTGGGCCGAAGGCAGGGGCTAAACCACTGAGGCATGCAGGGATTCCCAAGAGACTTAAACCTTTTAGCAAGATATTTTATATCACCCAGTTTAATCTCTTATGAAATAGTTGTAGTCTCCTAGCAATTTGACTATCTCCTTCAGTAATTATGAAGGTATCACTTTCCTCCCTGTATTAATACATGAAGAACTGGGGATACTATGGTTAATATTTTACTAAATTTTTGAAAAGTAGTAGGTTTTTCTCAGCCTCAGTGAGTTTTGACATTTTAACCTACTTATCTCTGATGTATTCAAGTTCTTGACAGTGGCAAAATAAGATGTATTTTGCCTGAAGGATCTATAGTTAAGGAAATTTGACATTTGCTTTTCTTCTCTCTGAAGGGGATGTTTCCAGCAGTACAACTGCCATTTCATTGTGTAGTGGTAATCAAGATTATTTCTTAGATGAAGTTTTGTACCACTAGGACTTTGAAAATCTATAAAAAAAAATTAAAATGTCATTTTACATTAAATTCTAAATTTTATGGAAAATCACTCAAATACCTCAACCTACAATTATAGAGATTATTCAAAGGATAAATTGAGAAAGAATTCTCAATACAGGATAAATTAAATACAATAGCTAAAATGCTTATTAAATATTAATATTTTGTCAATACATTTCTTGTATTGATTGGATTTCTTCTATAAGCTGCTAACTATAAGAATGAACACTACTACAGAATTTTACTCGTTTATAAAAGATAATGTAAAAATTCATGATTACATCATTTACATGAATTTATGAACTCATGATTTACATGATTGACCTGGATATCCCTCAATTAAAGGGTAATAGATTTTTTCTCTCTCTCACTCTCCTATTTGGTCATCCCAGGAGGGGAAGCACCTGCATATAATCTTATTGAAGAGTGGTGACTTTGTTTCCAAATAGGCATTACAGATATTCTTATAGAAATGTAGTACCAATCTGTTGCATCATACTATGTAGTTCAATTTGCTATGCATAGACACATATTGTTCAACAGCTGTCTGGAAAATGTGTGCTGTAGGTTGTAAAGGGGCAAGACAGGTTATCAAAGGTCTGGAATAAATCCATCACCAATGTGGAAAAACAACTGTGAGAGCACGCCTTAATCACAAGAGAATTAACACCACCAATTTTATGCACAAAGAGAGTAGTCTACGGTAATCTTAGACTCTGAGTTTTCATTAAGAGGTGTTTTTAAAAGCTCCTAAAATGATGTTTTCAAGCCTTACCTGTGAAATTAATGGAACATGCTAAGGGTTTAAATAAAATATATTTTTTGCATCAGTTTATTAATGTGATTTTTAATGAAGAGAATTGCAAGTACAATGTTGTGTTTTCATTTTATTTGTCATCCTTAGGACCCTCAGAAAATATCACATAGCTAAATTATTTTTCTTTTGAATTATGATACTAAAATGAAGTGACTCATGAAAAAATGTTAAACATCACTCAGCATCAGGGAAATACAGATCAAAACCACAATGAGATACCACCTCATAGGGCAGGATGGCTAAAATTAACAAGTTGGAAAACAACAAATGTTAACAAGGATGCAGAGGAAGGGGAACCCTCTTACACTGCTGGTGGGATTGCCAGCTGGTACAGCCCCTCTGGAAAATAGTATGGAAGTTCCTCGAAAATTTAAAAATAGAGATACCCTACAACCAAAGTATTTATCTAAAGGATACAAAGGTAGTGATCTGAAGGGGCACCTGCACCCCAGTGTTTACAGCAGAAATGTCTACGATAGCCAAAGTGTGGAAAGAGCCCAGATGTCCGTCCACAGAGGATTGGATAAAGAATATTGTACATATACAATGGGATATTTTTCAGCCATCAAAAAACAAATGAAATATTACCATTTACAATGACCTAAATGGAACTAGATGGTTATTATGGTATTATGATAGCAAAATAAGTCAGAGAAAGACAATTATCATATGATTTCATGCATATGTGGAATTTAGGAAACAAAGCAGAGGATCATAGGAGAAGGGAAGGAAAGCAAAATAAGACAAAATCAGAGAGGGAGACAAACCATGAGAGTATAGGAAACAAACTGAGGGTTGCTGTAGGGGAAGTGGATGGGGAGAAGGGATAACTGGGTGATGGGCATTAAGAAGGGCATTTGATATATTGAGCACTGGATGTTATAAGCAACTGATAAACCACTAAACTCTACCTCTGAGTCTAATAATAATACACTACATGTTAATTAATTTAATTTAAATGAGATAAAATTTAAAATAAAAAATAAAAAGTTACTACATTCTATGTGTTTGTATACACATGCACTAAATATATGTTGCACCTCTGTGTATCTACCTTCTGATTCTATTGACTAATTTCAGTATTAATACTGCATCTTGGGATCCCTGGGTGGCGCAGCAGTTTAGCGCCTGCCTTTGGCCCAGGGCACGATCCTGGAGACCCGGGATCGAATCCCACGTCGGGGTCCCGGTGCATGGAGCCTGCTTCTCCCTCTGCCTGTGTCTCTGCCTCTCTCTCTCTCTCACTGTGTGCCTATCATAAATAAATAAAATAAAATAAAATTTAAAAAAATACTGCATCTTAATCAAATCATAATGGTACTTATCTTGTCAGTTTTATAAACCACAAATTATTACACAATTATTTAACAAATAAAAAATGTGTTACCTAAAAAATTCATAGGATGTTACTTAACATTTGATTTGGCTCTTCTAAAATAAAGTTATTTCCAAAGAATAGGAAATTTGCAAGTGTAAGAATATTATCTTAATGAACACTGCAAAAAACATTCCAATGTCCCTAATATATATAACCATTTTCAATACACTAAAGAAGAAACTTTTCATTCAACACTCTTTTGAGAGTTGTGAGGGGAGAAATGAGATGGAATATTTGAAAGAAAGGGTTCATATACCTATCAATTCTATTTCTATACTGTATGTTTGACTTCAGAATTAAATTACAATTAGTTTAAATCACTGCAAATAAATTATATTCTAAAGAAGGAAATAATATTGATCTTTGTTTTTATCATAATAGACATATACATTTATTTCTTTCAGACCAGATATAGTTGTCAAATTTTTTTTTAGGAAAAAAATTGTGTCTTTTTATTAATTCAATGTCATGAAACATCAATGTGGGTTTTCAATATCCTTACTACTAATTTTGAGATCTTTGATATTGGTAAATCATAATCATTTACTTAATACAAATTGGAAATATATTTTCATATTTTCTATATTTTGCCAATTTAAAATAAAAATGAGTTTGTCCCTTTAAAATATTTTATGCTTTGTGGGCAGCCCTGGTGGCACAGCAGTTTGGCGCAGCCTGCAGCCTGGGGTGTGATCCTGGAGACCCGGTATCGAGTCCCACACCGGGCTCCCTGCATGGAGCCTGCTTCTCCCTCTGTCTGTGTCTCTGCCTCTCTCTCTGTGTCTATGAATAAATAAATACAATCTTTAAAAAATTTTTAAAAAAATAAAAGTTTAAAATATTTTATGCTTTGTAAAGTCTTAATTGTTTTATTGTTTTTTTTGATATTTTTAATTTAAATTATATTTGCCAACATATAGTATAACACCCAGTGCTCATCTCATCACATACCCTCATTAATGCCTGTCACAGAGTTACCCCATGCCCCTCACCACCTCCCCTTCAGCAACCCTTTGTTTGTTTCCCAGAGTTAGGAGTCTCTTATAGTTTGTCTCCTTCTATAAATTTTCCCCACTTAGTTCCCCTCCTTTCCCTTATGGTCCCTTGCACTATTTCTTATATTCCCCGTGTGAATGAATCCATATGATGATTGTCCTTCTCCAATTGACTTACTTCACTCAGCATAAGACCCTCCAGTTCCAACCACATCAAAGCAAATGGTGGGTATTTGTCTCTCCTGATGGCTGAGTGATATAGACCACATGTTCATCTGTCGAAGGACTCCTTCCACAGTTTGGCTATTGTGGACATTGCTGCTACGAATATAGGGGTGCAGGTATCCTGTCACCTCACTACATCTGGATCTTTGGGGTAAATACCCAGTAGTGCAATTCCTGGGTAGCTCTATTTTTAACTTCTTGAGGAACCTCCACACTGTTTTCCAGAGTGGCTGCACCAGTTTGCATTCCCATCAACAGTGCTAGAGGGTTTCCCTTTCTCCACATTCTTGCCAACATGTGCTGTTTCCTGTCTTATTAATTTTAGCCATTCTCATTGGCGGGAGGTGGTATCTCACTGTGTATTGTGTTTCCCTGTTGGCAAGGGATGTGGAGCATGTTTTCATGTGATTGTTCACCATGTGTACATCTTCTTTGGAGAAATGTCTGTTTATGTCTTCTTCCCATTTCATGACTGGATTTATTTTTTCTTGGGTGTTGAGTTTGATAAGTTCTTTATAGATCTTGGATACTGGCCCTTTATCTGATATGTCATTTACAAATATCTTCTCTCACTCTGTAGTTTGTCTTTAGTTTTGTTGATTGTTTCCTTCAATGTAAAGAAGGTTTTTTATCATGATGAAGTCCCATTAGTTCATTTTTGCTTTTGCCTTTATAGCTGTCTCTTGCAAGAAGTTGCTGTGGCCAAGTTCAAAAAGGGTGTTGCCTGTGTTCTCTTCTAGTATTTTGATGGATTCTTGTCTCACATTTAGATCATTCCACCATTTTGAGTTTATCTTTGTATATGGTGTAAGAGAATGGTCCAGTTTCGTTCTTCTGCATGTGTCTGTCCAATTTTCCCAACACCACTTTATTGAAGAGACTGTCCTTTTTCCAGTGGATATTCTTTCCTGCTTTGTCTTTTCTGATTCCACACAAATCTTAAGATTATTTGTTCCAACTCTGTGAAGAAAGTCCATGGTATTTTTTTTAAGATTTTGTTTAGTTATTCATGAGAGACAGAGAGAGAGAGAGGGAGACAGAGATGCAGAGACACAGGCAAAGGGAGAAGCAGGCTCCACGCAGGGAGCCCAACATGGGACTCAATCCCGGGACTCCAGGATCATGCCCTGGGCCGAAGGCAGGTGCCAAACCACTGAGCCACCCAGGGATCCTCCAGTTCATGGTATTTTGATAGGGATTGCATTGAACATGTACATTGCCCTGGGATGCATAGACATTTTCACAATATTTAGTCTTCCAATCCATGAGCATGGAATGTTTTTCCATATCTTTATATCTTCCTCAATTTCTTTCAGAAGTGTTCTGTAGTTTCTAGAGTATAGATCCTTTACCTGGTTCATTAATTTTATTCCTAGGTATCTTATGATCTTGGGTAAAATTGTAAATGGGATTAATTCCTTAATTTCTCTTTCTTTAGTCTCATTGTTACTGTATAGAAGTGCCACAGATTTATGTGCATTGATTCTGTAGCCTGCAACATTGCTGTATTGCTGTATGAGTTCTAACAATCTCAGTGTGGAGTCTTTTGGGTTTTCTATATAGAGTATCATGTCATCTGTGAAGAGGGAGAGTTTGACTTCTTCCTTGCCAATTTGAATGCCTTTTATTTCTTTTTGTTGTCTGATTGCTGAGGCTAGGACTTCTGGTATCATGTTAAATGAATTGTTATTCATTATTGGTGAGAGTGGGCATCCCTGTCATGTTTCTGACCTTAAGGAAAAGGCTCTCAGTTTTTCCCCATTGAAAATAATATTTGCTGTGGGCTTTTAATAAATGGTTTTTATGATATTGAGGAATGTTCCCTGTATCCCTACACTTTGAAAAGTTTTAATCAGCATTAGATGCTGTATTTTGTCAGATGTTCTTCTCTGCATCCATTGAGAGGATCATATGGTTCTTGTTTTTTGTCTTACTGATTGATCAATCATGTTGATTCTTTACGAATTTTGGACCATGCTTGCATCTTGGGGATAAATCCCACCACTAGTTGTGGTGAATAATCCTTTTAATGTACTGTTGGATTCTATTGGCTGGTATGTTGGTGAGAATTTTTGCATCCATATTCATCAGGGATACCACTTTTTCTGTATTCCAAAGATTCTGAATGGTTGTATTTTCATTTGCATTAGTTTCCATGAATCTTTTCAACTCTTCTCTAATTTCCTGGTTGACCCATTCATCTTATAGAAACTCCATGGGTTTGAGTTTCTATCAAATTTCTTCTTGTGATTGAGTTCTAGTTTCAAAGCATTGAGGTATGAAAATATGCAGGGGACAATCCCAAACTTTTGGTATCCGTTGAAACCTGATTAGTGATCCAGTATGTGGTCTATTCTAGAGAAAGTTACATGTGCACTTGAGAAGAATATGTTTTCAGTTGCATTGGGATGGAATGTTATATATATACCTGTGAAATCCAGTGTATCATTCAAGCCCCTTGTGTCATTGGTGATGTCCTGCTTATAACATATGTCAATTGCTGAGTGCTGTGCTGAAGTCTCCTACTATTAATATATTATTATCTATGTATCTCTTTACTTTGGTTAGTAATTGATTGACGTATTTAGTAGCTCCCACATTAAGGGCATAAATATTCATGATTAGGTCTTCTTGTTGAATAGACCCTTTAAGAATGATATACTGTCCCTCTTCAACTCTTACTATAGTCTTTGGTATAAACTCTAATTTATCTGATATAGGGATTGCTACCCCAGGTTTCTTTGGAGGACCATCTGAATGGTAAGTTGTTCTCCACCTCTACATTTTCAGGCTGGAGGTATCCTTATGTCTAAAATAAGTCTCTTGTAGACAGCATATAGATAGGGTCTGCTTTTTTATCCATTCTGATACCCTCAGTCTTTTGATGGGGTCATTTAGCTCATTCATGTTCAGAGTAACTATTGAAAGATATGAATTAAGTGTCATAGTATTACCTATTAAGTCCTTGTTTCAATGGATTGTTTCTTTGAGCTTCCTCCTTCTCTTAGAGTGCCCCCCTTAATATTTCTTGCAGAGCCAGTTTGGTGGTCACATGTCCTTTCAGTTTCTGTATATCCTGGAAGTTCTTTATTGCTCTGTCTATTCTGAATGATAGGCTTACTGAACATTCTTGGATGCATGTTCTTCTCATTTAGTATCCTGTATATATTATGCCATCCCTTTCTGGCCTGCCAGGTCTCTGTGGATAGGTCTGCTATTAATCTGATATTTTGTCTCTTATAATTTAAGAATCTGTTGTCTTGAGCTGCTTTTAGAATTTTCTCTTTATTTTTGAAATTTACAAGTTTCACTATTAAATGTCAAGATGTTGAACAGTTTTTGTTGATTTGGGGTGGGGGTGTCCTCTCTATCTCTTGGATCTGAATGCCTGCTTACTTCCTCAGATTAGGGAAGTTCTCAGCTATGATTTGTTCAAATATACTTTGTGGTCCTCTCTCTGTCTACCTCTTCTGGAATCACAATAAGACAAATACTATTTCTTCTCAATCTATCATTTATTTTTTGAAACCTTTCCTCTTGGGTTCTTAATTGTTTTTCTCTTTTTTCCTTGGCTTCCTTCTTTCCCATCAAGTTATCTTCTATGTCACTCACTCTTTCTTCCACTGATTAACCATAGCAGTTAGAGCATCGAGTTTAGACTATATCTCAGTTAAACTATTTTTAATTTCTGCCTGATTTAGCTTTCAATTCTGCAATAAGAGAATCTCTAGAGTCCTTTATGTGTTTTACCAGGGCCACCAGTAATTTTATAATTGTACTTCTGAATTGTATCTCTGACATGGTATTTAAATCCATATCCAGCAAGTCTGTGGCAGAGTATTCTATTACTTCCAGTTCTTTCTTTTGTGGTGAGTTCTTCCTTCTAGTCATTTTGTCCAGTGTAGAGTGGCTGTATGAAAAAGTAGAGTCAAAAATATCAACCATGACTTAAAATACACCCTACACAATCCCAAAGAGGTCAGAGACCAGAAAAAAAAGGAAAAAGAATAACAGAACAAAATAAAACAAATGGAGCACAGAAGTGAAAACAAAATTTAAAAAAGTAAGAATAAGAAAACAAAAACAAAACAAAAAAACAAAGAAGAGAAAAAAGAGGAATGGGGAGGAAGTGGTGGTGGAGAGAGAATATAGTCTCACTGAGGGGACCTAGATGGTGAACTTCTTGGTTCTGAGTGTATTTTGTTCTGTATGTAAGAACATACAATTCCAAATTTATACAAACCACCAAACTTGTATAGACACCCACAAAAACAGCAACAAGATAAAAGAGGGGAGCAGAATGGGAAGAAAAAGAGAATGTAGTCTTACAGAATGAACCAACACATGCTTCACTTGTTTCTGGGTGTATTTTGATCGGTGTGTTAGAAGGTACTAACCTCCACCATTATACAACAAAACAAGACAGGAAAAAAAATCCAGAAACTCATAACCCCTATATATACCAACATTAAATCAAATATGTTAAAGGGAATCTCAAAATGAAGAATATGTCTTAGACATGTAATTGCAGAAATATGAAAGTCAAAGGAAAAAAAGTTAAAAATAGTTGGTAAAATATTGTAGTTAAGGCAGAGAAAGATAAAAGATATGTGAATTTTTAACCTGAAAGATAAACGAATTGTAAGGAAAAAACCTCTAGTTCTATATTTTATTTTCCCTCAGTCCTGGAGTTTTCCAGGGCTGCTTGGTCAGTAACTTGCTCTTCCTTTGTTCTCCCAGCTGATCATCTGGGGGAGGGGTCTGCTGCACTGATTCTCAGGTGTGTGCCCCTGGGTGGAGATGCCCCGCTCCTTGCAGGTGGCTGGACGCAGCATGACTTACTTACCCTGTGAGGCCTTTGTTCCCAAGAGGCCCTGCATCTTCCAGGTGAAAGGCAAAATGAAAACAAATAAAAATGTTGGAAGCCAGATCTCCAGCCCCAGAGCCAAGCGCTCCCCACAAGTATTGAACCACAGTCTCCCAGTCCACACTGACCTAGATCCTTCTGCGGGCAGGTGTGGGGGCACTGATCTGCAAAAATTGAAAAGTGCCCGGTGGCAAGAGAGTTCTCACTGTCCCATGTGCTCCTAGGGTCTGCCTTTCCCAATGGGAATGGAGGAAAGCCACCTCTGTACCTTGCCGGGCTCTAGGGTAAAGACAGCTCTGGTGCCTGACTGGGTAACAAGCTGGCTCCTTCCAGATGCCTCAGAGGGTTGCAGTGTCCCAGCCCTTTACCGCAAATGGACCATGGTTTGCAGTGAGCTTTCTCCCAGGTGCCCCTATTCTGTCTCCAGGAATAGTGAGGCTTCACTGCCCTTCCTATGATTCTGCCCTATTTCCCTGCTGAGCACTTTTCAATAAAGGAAGACTCTTTCAGGCACAGATTTTTAAGATTCTCCATTGTATGCTGCTCTGCTTTCATACTCCAGCTTGCTGTGGCTCCACTTTCATGGCCCAGTTTGCCTCAGCTTGCCCCAACTTGCCTCGGCTCCCCTCCCCTGCCTTTTCTCTTCTCCACCGTCCTATCTTGTCAGAGGTGATCACTTTCTCTCTTTCCAGCTGTTCTCTCTTTACATCTCAGGTCAAATCTGTAGGTGTTCCAGAGGCTTTGAAAGTTATCTAGATAAGTCTGTGGGACCAGATGTTTTGAGAGCCCCTACTCTTCTGCCATATTGCCTCCTTAATTTCTATTGTACTTTATTTTATAGTTCAGGCATAGGGAATGGCCCAATAGGCAACATAATAACTGGTTACCTCTGACTAATTGGCCTCAAATACTCCATTAGTCACCACAGAAAGTGAATGTAATGACGTTTCCTAGATACTATTTTATCACATCACACTCTTCATAATCAACACAATTTCTGCCTTCTGCAACCCAGCTTGTTCGAATAAGTGTTACCAAGTGTCAGGATCAAAGTTCATTTTCAAATCCTGCTAATTGCAACATATAATGAATTACAGTTAGAGGAAAAGGAGGAACAACACGTTGTCAAGAGTAATTGAAGGCAAAAATGGATAAAATGTTAGGATCTTGCACAGGTGTCTCTACTAGCTCGAGAGAGAGCCAAGACAAGAGTTGAAATATGTATCTTTTTTTATGGTTTAAAAGTTTTTATGTATTTTATTATTTAAAAAATTTTTAATTGGAGTTCAATTTGCCAACATTTAGCATAACACCCAGTGCTCATCCCGCCAAGTGTCCCCCTCAGTGCCCATCACCCAGTCACCCCACCCCCGCCCACCTCCCCTTCCACTACCCCTTGTTCAATTCCCAGAGTTAGGTGTCTCTCATATTTTGTCACCCTCACTGACATTTTCACTCATCCTCTCTCCGTTTATTCCCTTTCACTAATTTTTATATTCTCCAAATGAATGAGACCATATAATGTTTGTCCTTTTCCGATTGACTTATTTCACTAAGCATAACACCCTCCAGTTCCATCCACATCGAAGCAAATGGTGGGTATTTGTAGGTTCTAATGGCTGAGTAATATTCCATTGTATACATGGACCACATCTTTATCCATTCATCTTTCAATGGACACCGAGGCTCCTTCCACAGTTTGGCTATTGTGGACATTGCTGCTAGAAACATCGGGGTGCAGGTGTCCTGGCATTTCACTACATCTGTATCTTTGGAGTAAAATCCTAGCAGTGCAATTGCTGGGTCGCAGGGCAGGTCTATTTTTAACTCTTTGAGGAACGTCCAGTTTTCCAGAGTGGCCATACCAGTTCACATTCCCACCAACAGTGCAAGAGGGCTCCCGTTTCTCCGCACCCTCTCCAACATTTGTTGCTTCCTGTCGTGTTAATTTACACCATTCTTACTGGTGTGAAGTGGTATCTCATTGTGGTTTTGATTTGTATTTCCCTGATGGCCAGTGATGCAAAGCATTTTCTCATGTGCTTGTTGGCCATGTCTATGTCTTCCTCTGAGATTTCTGTTCATGTCTTTTGCCCATTTCATGATTGGATTATTTGTTTCTTTGCTGTTGAGTTGAATAAATTCTTCATAGATCTTGGATACTAGCCCTTTATCTGATAGGTCATTTGCAAATATCTTCTCCCATTCTGTAGGTTGTCTTTTAGTTTTGTTGACTGTATCCTTTGCTGTGCAAAAGCTTCTTATCTTGATGAAGTCCCAATAGTTCATTTTTGATTTTGTTTCTCTTGCCTTCATGGATGTATCTTTCAAGAGGTTGCTGTGGCCAAGTTGAAAAGGGTGTTGCCTGTGTTCTACTCTAGGATTTTGATGGAATCTTGTCTCACATTTAGATCCTTCATCCATTTTGAGTTTATCTTTTATCTTGTGTATGGTGTAAGAGAATGGTCTAGTTTCATTCTTCTGCACATGCCTGACCAAATTTTCCCACACCATTTATTGAAGAGACTGTTGTTTGTTTGTTTTTTTCCAGTGGATACTCTTTCCTGCTTTGTCGAATATTACTTGACCATAAGTTAAGGGTTCACTTCTGGGTTCTCTATTCTGTTCCATTGATCTATGTGTCTGTTTTAGTGCCAGTACCATACTGTCTTGATGACCACAGCTTTGTAGCACAACCTGAAATCTGGTATTGTGATGCCGCCGGCAACGGTTTTCGTTCTTAATATTTCCCTGGCTATTCGGGGTCTTTTCATATTCCGCATAAATCTTAAGATGATTTATTCCAACTCTCTGAAGAAACTCCATGGTATTTTGATAGGGATTGCGTTAAATGTGTAAATTGCCCAGGGTAGCATAGACATTTTCACAATATTAATTCTTCCAATCCATGAGCATGGAATATTTTTCCATCTCTTTGTGTCTTCCTCAATTTCTTTCAGAAGTCTTCTGTAGTTTTTAAGGTATAGATCCTTTACCTCTTTGCTAGGTTTATCCCTAGGTATCTGATGCTTTGGGGTGCAATTGTCAATGGGATTGACTCCTTAATTTCCCTTTCTTCAGTCTCATTGTTAGTGTATAGAAATGCCACTGGTTTCTGGGCATTGATTTTATATGCTGCCACACTGCCGAATTGCTGTATGAGTTCTAGCAATCTTGGGGTGGAGGCTTTTGGATTTTCTATGTACAGTCATCTACAAAGAGGGAGAGTTTGACTTGTTTTTACCAATTTGAATGCCTTTTATTTCTTTTTGTTGCCTGATCGCTGAGGCTAGGACTTCTAATACTATGTTGAAAAGCAGTGGTGAGAGTGGACATCCCTGTCGTGTTCCTGATCTTAGGGGAAAGGCTCACAGTGTTTCCCCATTGAGAATGATATTTGTTGTGGGCTTTTTGTATATGTCTTTTATGATGCTGAGGAATGTTCCCTGTATCCCTACACTCTGAAGAGTTTTGATCAGGAATGGATGCTGTATTTTGTCAAATGCTTTCTCTGCATCTATTCAAAGGATCATGTGGTTCTTGTTTTTTCTCTTGTAGATACGATCAATCACATTGATTGCTTTATGAGTATTAAACCAGCCTTGCATCCTGGGGATAAATCCCACTTGGTCATGGTGAATCATCTTCTTAATGTATTGTTGGATCCTTATTGGCTGGTATCTTGTTGAGAATTTTTGCATCTGTGTTCATCAGGAATATTGGTGTATAATTGTCCTTTTTGGTGGGGTCTTTGTCTGGTTTTGGAATTAAGGTGATGCTCGCCTCCTAGAATGAGTTTGGAAGTATTCCATCTCTTTCTATCTTTCCCAACAGCTTTAGTAGAATAGGTATTGTTTCTTCATTAAACATTTGATAGAATTCCCCTTGGAAGCCATCTGGCCCTGGACTTTTGTGTCTTGGGAAGTTTTTGATGACTGCTTCAATTTCCTCCCTGATTATCGGCCTGTTCAGGTTTTCTGTTTCTTCCTGTTCCAGTTTTGGTACTTTGTGGTTTTCCAGAAATGTGTCCATTACTTCTAGATGCTTAATTTATGGGTGTATAGCTGTTCAAAATATATTTTTAAGATCGTTTGTATTTCCTTGGTATTGGTGGTGATCTCCCCTCTCATTCATGATTTTATTAATTTGAGTCTCTTCTCTCTTCTTTTTAATAAGGCTGGCTAGTGGTTTATCTATCTTATTAATTCTTTCAAAGAACCAACTCCTGGTTTTGTTGATCTATTCCACGGTTCTTCTGGTCTCGATTTCGTTGAGTTCTGCTTGAATCTTTATTAACTCTCTTCTTCTGCTGGGTGTAGGATCTATTGGCTGTTCCTTCTTCAGGTCCTTTAGGTGCAAGGTTAGCTTTTGTATTTGAGTTCTTTCAAGATTTTCGATGGATGCTTGTATTGCAATGTATTTCCCCCTCAGGACTGTTTTTGCTGTATCCCATTGATTTTGAACAGTTCTATCTTCATTCTCACTAGTTTCCATGAATGTTTAATTCTTCTCTAATTTCCTGGTTGACCCTTTCATCTTTTAGGAGGATGGTCCTTAACCTCCACGTATTTGAAATCCTTCCAAACTTCTTCTTATGGTTTAGTTGTAGTTTCAAAGCAATATGGTCTGAAAATACGCAAGGATGATCCCAATCTTTTGGTATCGGTTAAGACCCAGTTTGTAGTCTATTCTGGAGAAAGTCCCATGTGCACTTGAGAAAAATGTGCACTCAGTTGTGTTTGGATGTAAAGTTCTGTAAATATCTGTGAAATCCATCTGGTCCAGTGTATCATTTAAAGCTCTTATTTCTTTGGAGATGTTGTGCTTGGAAGATCTATCTATTATAGAAAGCCCTGTGCTCAAGTCTCCAAGTATAAGTGTATTATTATCTAAGTATCTCTTTTCCTTGGTTATTAGTTGATTGATATACTTGGCAGCTCCCACATTTGGGACATAAATATTCATGATTGTTAGGTCCTCTCATTGGATACATCCTTTAAGTATGATATAGTGTCCCTCTTCATCTCTTACTACAGTCATTGAAATAAACTTTAATTTATCTGATATAAGGATGGCTACCCCTGCTTTGTTTTGAGGACCATTTGAATAGTAAATGGTTCTCCATCCTTTTCTTTTCAGGCTGTAGATGTCCTTATGTCTAAAATGAGTCTCTTGTAGACAGCAAATAGATGGGTCTTGCTTTTTGATCCAGTCTGAAACCCTACGCCTTTTGATGGGATCATTAAGCTCATTCACATTCAGAGTTACTATTGAAGGATATGAAATTAGTGTCATCCTGATACCTATTAAGTCCATGTTTTTTGGATTGCTTCCTTGGACTTCCTCTTTCTTTTATAGAGTCCCCCTTAATATTTCTTGCAGAGCTGGTTTGGTGGTCACATATTCTTTCAGTTTCTCCTATCTTGGAAGCTCTTTATCTCTCCTTCCATTCTGAATGAGAGCCTTGCTGGATAAAGTATTCTGGGTGCAGGTTCTTCTTATTTAGGACCCTGACTATATCCTGCCAGCCCTTTCTGGCCTGCCAGGTCTCTGTGGAGAGGTCTGCTGTTAACCTAATACTTCTCCCCATAAAGGTTAGGGATTCTTTCTGCTTTAGGGATCTTTATCTTTGGAATTTGCAAGTTTCACTATTAAATGTCGAGGTGTTGAACAGTTTTTATTGATTTTAGGGGGTATCTCTTTATCTCCTGGATCTGAATGCCTCTTTCCCTTCCAAAGTTAGGGAAGTTCTCAGCTATAATTTGTTCAAATACAGTTTCTGGTCCTCTGTCCTTTTCAGCACCCTCTGGAACCCCAATTAAACGTAGACTTTTTTCCTTCTGAGGCTGTCATTGATTTCCCTTAACCTATCCTCATGATCTTTTATTTGTTTTTTTCTTTTTTCCTCAGCTTCCTTCCTTGCCATCAACTTGTCTTCTATGTCACTCACTCTTTCTTCTACCTTGTTAAGCCTTGTCATTAGGACCTCCAGTTTGGATTGCATCTCATTTAATTGATTTTTAATTTCTGCCTGATTAGATCTAAATTCTGCAGTCACGGAGTCTCTTGAATCCTTTACTTTTTTTCCAGAGTCACCAGTAGCTTTATCGTTGTGCTTCCAAATTGGCTTTCTGACACTGAATTGTAATTCAAATGTTGTAACTCTGTGGGAGAGAGTTCTGTTTCTGATTCTTTCTTTTGTGGTGAATTTTTCCTTCTAGTCATTTTACTCTGCAGAGTGGCTAAAAGCAAGTTGTACTGGAAAAAGGAGATAAAGGAGAGAAAAAAAAGAGGGGGTGGGAAATAGAAAACAAAAAAACAAGGAGGGGTATCCTTTGATTCTATATACTCTAAGTCCCTAGAATTCCCCTGGAATTTTCCAGTGCCGCTTCGTCAAGAACTTGCTCTTCCCCTGTCCTTTCAGCTGGTCTTCTGGGGGAGGGGCCTGCTGTGTTGATTCTCAGGTGTGTGTACCTGTGGAGCTGCCCAGTCCCCTGCCAGGTGCATGGCTCAGTGGGAGCTGTTTATCCTGTGAGGTCCCTGCTCCCTGGTGGCCCTGCTCAGTCCAGGTACAATGTGACACCAGGAGGAACAACAACAGTGACAGTGGACAGCTCTCCAGCTCTGGAGTCAGCTCCAGCCGTGACTACCACAGTCTCCCAGTCTGCAGGGGCCTGGATTCCCTGAGGGCTGGTGGCACTGCTCTGCACAGCTCAGGGGCACCCAGTGGCAGGAGGGTCCTTGGTGCCCTGTGTCCTCCCGGCCTCTGCCTGTTCCAGGGGAGCGCCAGATATTGGGCCATGTCCCCCGGCGCCCTGGGTTCCAGGACCTGCGCCACCTGAGCTGCTCCCGGGGCCACGCAGCCCCCTCTGCCAGGGGAGCCGCCTCCCAGGCTGCTTCTGTGACACGCAACCCCTTCCCCACGGAGCTGCTGCCTGAGCCTCCACCTGAGCTGCTCCTGGGCGCTTGGCCTGTGGTGTGTGGGGCACTCTCCCTCAGGGCACAGTTCCTCTGTTAGTGCCCCTGGGAGCCTGAGGGCACCTCTGCCCCTCCTGGAATCCTGCCCGAGCTCCCTGGGAGTGCCTTTCCATCCGCCCGGGAAGATTGGTAAAGTTTCTGCCTCTCCAGGACTGGGCTTTCCTGTCCTGGGGGCACTCGCTGCCTGTCTTAGCCCAGCTCTTAGCAGGGGCTCCTCCCCCTTGGAGGCTTTTTTCTTTATTTTTTCCCATCTTCCTACCTTGATAGAAGCACGAACTCTTCTCACTGTAGCATTTCAGTTATTCTCTCTTTAAATCTCAGGCCGAATTCCTAGGTTTTCAGGATGATTTGAAAATTATCTAGGTAAGTTGGTAGGGCCAGGTGACTTGGTCACCCTACTCTTCTGCCATCTTGCCCCGCCTCGGGCTGAAATATGTATCTTGATCCTACTAGAAACTATTCACTAGAAACTATACACTTAAACATTACCAAAATCTGATCTTGCTGGGCTGTGTTCTTGGCACTGGCAAATAATAAATGAAAATGAATAATCCCAATGAAACACCAAGAAAGTGAGATACAAAAGCCAAAAGAGAAGCAATTAACAAAGACAAAGAATTGACCATCTCCATGAGTAATGTGGAGACATTGAGTGAGATAAGAATGAAGATATGTATGTGGGATTTGGAAATAGGAAGATGATGCTTACAAGTAGTTTTAGTACAGTAGTCAGAAGGGAACTTAGATTGTAGGTAGGTTTAAAAGTATATGGGGAACCTGTAAAGATAAAAACATGAGAAAAAACAATAGAAAAATTAGTAACATATGTAAATAGGCAAGTTTACAGATGAAACCGAAAATACCATTTTAAAATGAAACGTTTCGGGATCCCTGGGTGGCTCAGAGGTTTAGCGTCTGCCTACCACACAGGACATGATCCTGGAGTCCCGGGATCGAGTCCCACATCGGGCTCCCTGCATGGAGCCTGCTTCTCTCTGCCTATGTCTCTGCTTCTGTGTGTGTGTGTGTGTGTGTCTCATGAATAAATAAATAAAATATTTAAAAAATAATTTAAAAAAAGAAATGTTTCAACCTCAGTAATTAAGAACACACAAATGAAAACAATGAAATATTACATTATTTCCACTGGATATAGTAGTTGTGTGAGGGCAATGTGTGACAATGTGTGATGTTGGGAGGACATGGAGAAATAAAAATTCTCCTAACTGTACTAGTAGAAGTATAAATTGTTATAATTTGAAAACCAATGTGACAATGCCTAGGAAAGTTCAAAATGTGCCTTGTACCCATGCCCCAGCAATTTCTTTGCTAGTTATATTCCTTACAGAAATTCTTGCACAAATACATCCGTATGCTATATCTTTTTGGTTTTTTACTTCAATATTTTATTTATTGTTGCTGTTTCTTATCTTTACCTGGAAGCACCAAAACTATATTTTAAATATACAGTTTCACTCAAAAATTGGGTAATCCTCTCTGTGGACTAGAAATGGAATATAAAATACAGCAGAAGGAGAAGTTGAAGATGCAGATTTACTGTATTGCAGTTCTAGAAAGACATGGTCTGGAATTCAGTTTTTGTGGGAATGAATGACTGTGTATGCCTCACTTATCCAAACCTGGCTCATTGTGTGAAACTGGAATTCAAAGGCAAAGCATCCCAACAACAAATGGGGCTTAAATGTTTTACTGAGGCTGGGGCCAGCAAAGACCTTGTCCCTGGTGTGATGAAATAAAAAAGAAACATACATGCACACATATGCATATACATATGGACAGTCAGAATCTTGTCCAATGTGACAAGACTGTGTCAGAGACTCAGAAGTGAAGAAAAGAATATCACCTTTGGGATATGTCAAACACTTTAGTGGGCTGAAATATAGAGTTTATAATGGGCACAAACTAATACCTTTAAATTAAAATGGGCATTAAGTATAATTTTATTTTTCTCTGAATTACCTAGTCAGCTTGGACTGCCATAATATAAACCGAGTGGGTAAACAACAGAAATTTATTCCTCACAGTTTAGAAGCTGGGAGACTCTGGTGAAAATTATCTTTATTGTTTGTAAATAGTGGCCTTTTCATTGTGTCCTCACACTGTGCCCCCTGGGACACAGGAGATTTCTGGTGTCTCTTTTTATAAACACACTGATATCAGACCTACTATTATCACCTCATATATATAATATATATAATCACTTCTAAAGGGCCTTATCTCCAAATATCATCACATTGGGGGTTAGGACATCAATATATGGATATTAGAGGGATACAAATATTCAGTTCATAACACTGAGTTTGATTTGATTTCTCAATTCTACAAGATAGTGGGAGGTTAATTTCAATCAATTTTAGGTAATCTCTGCCAACTCATAGTATATATCTGTTCATTCCCTAGGCAGGGTCTAATTTCCAAGGACTAACATAGTACCAGGGCATTAGAGAGGTGCGTATCTCTCTCTCCTTCTCTCTTCCTCCTCTCTCCCTCTTACCCCAATTCTGCTCAGTAACACTTATACTCCTTTTTATTATACATCATCATCTGGCTGTTCCCCATTCAATGTTAGATACAGAGAACTGTGCACTCTCTCCTAGGCTTTTCTGCCTGGACACTCCCTGCAGTCATCTCTGCACTACCACTCTCAATGTTTTGGGCTTCCTGAAATTCTATGAAGTTTGCCTCCATCCAGAGCCTATCCCAGGAATCAGGTTCCTTGGTGCTTATATTTTCTAGGAGCAGGTGGACAATTTATAGAGGCCCAGCACAAAATGAAAATTCAGAGTCTTGTTTATAGAAATTATTAAAAATTGTATGACAGCAACAACAAATCATTAAAATAAGTGTGGAGTCCTTCTGAGAACATGAACCTGTGCTACTGCCTGCCTGTTTCTGTTGTTTCTTTACATACCCTCTCCAAAACCCTACATACACACACACACACACACACACACACACACACACACACAGAGTCAGTGAGACTCAACTTTGAGAAAGAGAACATGACTCAAGCTCAGGAAACTACTAGTAGTAAAGTTACTCTTTCCTACTCACTTTTGTATGCTGCTACCTCAAACTAAGAACTCAGTAGGGGAGGAAAGTATTACAGAGATACAGGGAAGTTGGAAGACTTGCCATACTCTTAAATATTTTGATTTTAAGTGTGTTCTAAAGTTATTATAAATTAAGAATTGAGAAATTTTAATTTTTTCCCTCACTCTTTATTTTGTTATTACTTCCCTGGATTAGAAATTTGAAAAGTCTTAAAGAATAAAGCCATGGGAGATAAGCAACTACTGGAAGGAGTGCTTCAATTAATAATTCAAAATATATTTTGCTACATTTTCAAAAATATGAAAGGAGGTGGCATGAGATAAAAAGAAGGGTGTAAGGAAGATCCAGGTACTTCCAGTCTTAGCTTCAAGATGTAAAGAATTGGAAGTCCTCCCTCTCAACTACATAACAAGAAAAAAAAAGTTGAACAAACTGAGTATCAACAAGTTTTCTTGGACCCATCAGAAAAGAAGCCACAGAGCACATGGCCACCTTAAAGTTTGAAAAGATAGGAACATCCCAAAAGTCAAAACTGAGATCTGAGATCTATTTTCCTAGAGCAGAAGCCACTGGAACCATAAACTGGTAGGACTACTTAAATGTCATTTAAAAAAAAATGGTGGAGATTGTGTGAACTACTGGGAGAGTAGAAAGCCTGTGAAGCTACAGTTTTAACTGAGCCCCTTCATTTACTCCCAAGCTCCTCACTAAATTCTTATGAGGAGCGAGGAATATTCCTTCTTGATTCTGGAAAGGGTAGGCAAAGAATAATCCTTGTGAAATGCACCAGAGACTTCTCTATAACAAAAGCTTCTAAAAATAACCAACAAACGAAAAAAAGGACTTTAGCTTCTGTGAAGACTCAATAGACATATTTTCCCCTATTGACAATGCTAAATATATCCAACAAATCTGGAAATTGCATAAAAAACAAATGTAAGAAGACTCAAAAAGTGAAAAAAATAAAGCTGATCAGCTAGGGAACTCAGGACACAGGAAATGACATGGTGGTCAGTTCCTGGGTTGCTTTTTCCCTCATATAACCAAGAATTGGACATGAAGAAGCTAGTAATCTGGAAATGGCAAGAGGCACAAAGACAAAAGCTCTAATGAAAGTCTGCTCCTAGCCAGAGGATCACAAAAGGGACAAAAATATTATGACAAGAAATCTCCATATAGTATCCTTTTATTCTGCACAAACATAATAAAAAATAAACAAACAAAAAATCTGATCCAAACCCTAACCACACCAACAAAAGCCAAGTGGACAGTTTAGACTTCTCACCTTATTGAGTTGTGATGAGGTTCTCCAACATCCTGCCTTGGTAATATCAGAAAAGACCAAGTAGTGAGCCATGACATTTTTCCCCACCTACTAGTAGTAAACCCTCCTACCTCATGATGATAAAGGAGACCACATGTGGACCCTAAATTTCAACCTCACCTAGCAGTGAACAGGCATTCCTTACCCTCCATGATATATTACTGTATGCAGTGGATCATAGGAGAATCAAGACACTTACCATTGCTCAGCAGTTCTAAAGCCAAACCCTCTATTGTGTGGGTAGGTACAATACAGGAAGCTAGAAATAAACTATATCATAAAGTTTTTAAAGTTGTCAGAAATACTTCAAAAAACAATTACAAATACATTTTAAAGAAATGAATAATTAGAAAGCTTCAGCAAAGAATAAGAATTAAATATACGATTATACTTGGTGACTTCAATCTAGCGCTTTCTACACTCGATAGGTCTTCTAAACACAACATCTCCAAAGAAACGAGAGCTTTAAATGATACACTGGACCAGATGGATTTCACAGATATCTAGAGAACTTTACATCCAAACTCAACTGAAAACACATTCTTCTCAAGTGCACATAGAACTTTCTCCAGAATAGACCACATACTGGGTCACAAATCGGGTATGAACCAATACCAAAAGATTGGGATCGTCCCATGCATAATGCCTTGAAATTAGAACTAAATCACAAAAGTTTGGAAGGGCTCCAAACACGTGGAGGTTAAGGACCATCTTGCTAAAAGATGAAAGGGTAAACCAGAAAATTAAGGAAGAATTAAAAATTTTCATGGAAACTAATGAGAATGAAGATACAACCGTTCAAAATCTTTGGGATGCAGCAAAAGCAATCCTGAGGGGGAAATACCTCGCAATACAAGCATCCAAACAAAAACTGGAAAGAACTCAAATACAAAAGCTAACCTTACACCTAAAGAAGCTAGAGAAAAAACAGCCAATAGATCCTACACCCAGCAGAAGAAGAGAGTTAATAAAGATTCGAGCAGAACTCAACGAAATCGAGACCAGAAGAACTGTGGAACAGATCAACAGAACCAGGAGTTGGTTCTTTGAAAGAATTAATAAGATAGATAAACCATTAGCCAACCTTATTAAAAAGAAGTGAGAGAAGACTCAAATTAATAAAATTATGAATTAGAAAGGAGAGATCACCACCAACACCAAGGAAATACAAACGATTTTAAAAACATATTATGAACAGCTATACGCCACTAAATTAGGCAATCTAGAAGAAAATGGATGCATTTCTGGAAAGCCACAAACTACCAAAACTGGAACAGGAAGAAATAGAAAACCTGAACAGGCCAATAACCAGGGAGGAGATTGAAGCAGTCATCAAAAACCTCCCAAGACACAAACCCAGGGCCAGATGGCTTCCCAGGGGAATTCTATCAAACGTTTAAAGAAGAAACCATACCTATTCTCCTAAAGCTGTTTGGAAAGATAGAAAGAGATGGAGTACTTCCAAATTCGTTCTATGAGGCCAGCATCACCTTAATTCCAAAACCAGACAAAGAACCCACCAAAACGATAATTACAGACCAACATCCCTGATGAACATGGATGCAAAAATTCTCAACAAGATACTAGCCAATAGGATCCAACAACACATTAAGAAAATTATTCACCATGACCCAGTAGGGTTTATCCCCGGGACACAAGGCTGGTTCAACACTCGTAAAACAATCAGTGTGATTCATCATATCAGCAAGAGAGAAACCAAGAACCATATGATCCTCTCATTAGATGCAGAGAAAGCATTTGACAAAATACAGCATCCATTCCTGATCAAAACTCTTCAGAGTGTCGGGATAGAGGGAACATTCCTCAACATCTTAAAAGCCATCTACGAAAAGCCCACAGCAAATATCATTCTCAATGGGGAAGCACTGGGAGCTATTCCCCTAAGATGAGTAACAAGACGGGGATGTCCACTCTCACCACTGCTATTCAACATAGTCCTGGAAGTCCTAGCCTCAGCAATCAGACAACAGAAAGACATTAAAGGCATTCAAATTGGCAAAGAAGAAGTCAAACTCTCGCTCTTCACCAATGACATGATACTCTACATAGAAAACCCAAAAGCCTCCACCCCAAGATTGCTAGAACTCATACAGCAATTTGGTAGCGTGGCAGGATACAAAATCAATGCCCAGAAGTCAGTGGCATTTCTATACACTAACAATGAGACTGAAGAAAGAGAAATTAAGGAGTCAATCCCGTTTACAGTTGCACCCAAAAGCATAAGATAACTAGGAATAAACCTAACCAAAGAGGTAAAGGATCTCTACCCTCAAAACTATAGAACACTTCTGAAAGAAATTGAAGAAGACACTGAGATATGGAAAAATATTCCATGCTCATGGATTGGCAGAATTAATATTGTGAAAATGTCAATGTTACCCAGGGCAATGTACATGTTTAATGCAATCCCTATCAAAATACCATGGACTTTCTTCGGAGAGTTAGAACAAATTATTTTAAGATTTGTGTGGAATCAGAAAAGACCCCGAATAGCCAGGGGAATTTTAAAAAAGAAAACCATATCTGGGGGCATCACAATGCCAGATTTCAGGTTGTACTACAAAGCTGTGGTCATCAAGACAGTGTGGTACTGGCACAAAAACAGACACATCGATCAATGGAACAGAATAGAGAACCCAGAAGTGGACCCTCAACTTATGGTCAAGTAATATTCGACAAAGCAGGAAAGAGTATTCACTGGAAAAAAAAAAACAGTCTCTTCAATAAATGGTGCTGGGAAAATTGGACATCCACGTGTAGAAGAATAAAAGTAGAGCATTCGCTACACCATACACAAAGATAAACTCAGAATGGATGAAAGATCTAAATGTGAGACAGATTCCATCAAAATCCTAGAGGAGAACACAGGCAAAACCCTCTTTGAACTCGGCCACAGTAACTTCTTGCAAGATCCATCCATGAAAGCAAGAGAAACAAAAGAAAAAAAAAATGAACTATTGGGACTTCATCAAGATAAGAAGCTTTTGCACAGCAAAGGATACAGTCAACAAAACTAAAAGACAACCTACAGAATGAGAGAAGATATTTGCAAATGATGTATCAGATAAAGGGCTAGTTTCCAAGATCTATCAAGAACTTATTAAACTCAACAGCAAAGAAATAAACAATCCAATCATGAAATGGGCAAAAGACATGAACAGAAATCTCACAGAGGAAGACATAGACATGGCCAACAAGCACATGAGAAAATGCTCTGCATCACTTGCCATCAGGGAAATACAAATCAAAACCACAATGAGATACCACCTCACACCAGTGAGAATGGGGAACATTAACAAGGCAGGAAACCACAAATGCTGGAGAGGATGGGGAGAAAAGGGAACCCTCTTGCACTGTTGGTGGGAATGTGAACTGGTGCAGCCACTCTGGAAAACTGTGTGGAGGTTCCTCAAACAGTTAAAAATAGATCAGCCTTACGACCCAGCAATTGCACTGCTGGGGATTTACCCCAAAGATACGGATGCAATGAAACGCCGGGACACCTGCACCCTGATGTTTTGGCATTAATGTCCACAATAGCCAAACTGTGGAAGGAGCCTCTGTGTCCATCGAAAGATGAATGGATAAAGAAGATGTGGTTTATGTATACAATGGAATATTCCTCAGCCATTAGAAACGACAAATACCCACCATTTGCTTCGACATGGATGGAACTGGAGGGTATTATGCTGAGTGAAATAAATCAATCGGAGAAGGACAAACATTATATGGTCTCATTAATTTGGAGAATATAAATTATAGTGAAAGGGAATATAAGGGAAGGGAGAAGAAATGTGTAGGAAATATCAGAAAGGGAGACAGAACATGGAAGACTCCTAACTCTGGGAAACGAACTAGGGGTGGTGGAAGGGGAGGAGGGATGGGGTGGGAGTGAATGGGTGACGGGCACTGAGGTGGGCACCGACGGGATGAGCACTGGGTGTTATTCTGTATGTTGCAAATTGAACACCAGTAAATAATAAATTTATTATTAAAAAAAAGAACTATTACTATTCTTTTATTTTTAGACTTAAAAATTTACTATTAAGTCAGCCTTTAATTGATACTTTTTTTTCAAAGATTTTATTTATTTATTCATGAGAGACACCAAGAGAGGCAGAGGCACAGACAGATGGAGAAGCAGGCTCCATGCAGGGAGCCTGACATGGGACTGGATCTCAAGTCTTCAGGATTATGCCCTGGACTGAAGGCAGTGCTAAATTGCTAAGCTACCGGGCTGCCCTAATTGATACTTTTCTATACTTCCCCCTGAAATATGCAAAGTCCATTTGAAGTTTTGTAACAAAATGTTTCAGATTTAGACTATTTCTTTTTACTGCAAAACAAGGAATTAACTAGCTTTAAGGAGTCTGTTTTTCTTAGCGTAATATATTAGAATTGATATCTAAAGTTAGTATTGCACATAAAAAAATAGCATTCATTAAAAATTTTCCTGCTGCCACTATCAGAGATGAAAAAAAAACATTTTTGATTTCATGTTTATTTTTCCAATTTACCATATATTTATATACCATTATTGCTCTCAGACTACGGATATGCCATTGATTGATTGATATTGTACTGTAATTATACTTATCTTTCTAATAATCAACGCTACAGTGCAATTTAAGATACAATTAAGCAATTTGTTAAATTTATGGGGTTTTTTCCCAGCTTTCTAGCTAATAATGACCTCACTGATTTGTTTGCAAAGAATGTAGCAACAATATCTAGTGATTTGATTTTTTTTGTCAATGACATATGTGACTTCTCAATATTAAAAATTGTATAAGTAGGTACAAATTGAAATAGTGTTTGATTGAGTTCAGTGTGAGCCCTGTAGTGTAGTGACATAATAGCATGTTGAGCACATGGCAATGTGCATTTACTGCCACAAGAAGGATGCTAGAAGGTCCATGCAGTAACGTACAGATGTGCTGTAGTCTATTTCAGCTTCTCTTATGGATAGTCTTATCTTCCTTTCTGATAACACAACTTTTAAGGACAATAGATAGCAAGAACACACAATCATTACTTTTGATCTCTGGCTACAAGAAAACATAGAAACAAATCTTCAACCACCAGGGTTTATAGTGATGATATGAGCAATGTCTGGATATGTAGATGACCAAACCAGGTAGAAACCAAACTTCCTAATGTAGTAAACAAATGGAATATTGAAGAGTTTATTTTTACTGAAAATATACATAAATGAATGTGTCTCCTCATTTTAAATTTGTAAAGTTTTAAAATGCTAGGGTATATTAGGAATATAAATGTCTGCTTTCAATAATTACTAATCTAAAGCTTAAAAAAGATAAATAAAACTGCCCTTTATATGCCATGATGTATGCAATAAAGATATCAGAGAAATTAAGAATAATAAACGGTGTACTATGTATAACTTTGCACTGTATAGTGAGAAGCTGGTCTTAAAATTTTGATAACACACATTCATATGACAGCTTGAAAATGGTGCAAAGCTTCTCAATAACAGTTTGAGATCTATATTAAAACTAGGTAATTACCTTTATTTCCTAAATGCATCTATTTTTAACTTGACTAGACTATGAGTGGTACCTGTTTGATTTTTCCTGATATACATTCTCAACATAATTTAATATGTTTACATGCTTGTTTAGAGTTCCAAAAAATATAATAAAATTAGTGTTATTTGAATTGGAATTGATTTAGTATAAAGTTTACCTTTTTATTTTTCTTTTGTCTGAAAAATGATTGTTTTGAAAATCTACTGCCTGGAAGAATATTTGAGAAACATTAGCTTTTAAAAGGTATGGATCTGAATAGACATATACATTTATTAAATTTTCAAATACGCTTTACTCATTCTGTTTTTACCTCTTTTCAATTTTTCATTTTTTCCTAGAAGTCCCATTTGTGTTCCTTTCTATCTGTATGAATTACCTATCAGTTAATAGAAACTTGAGAGGTAATCAAAACAAAATGTTGATTTTTTTCTAGGTTTTAAAGATAATGAAATAGAAAAAAAAAGTTACATTCCAGAGCCTCTATTATACTGAGATAAACAAAAATTTCTTGAAATATTGTTTTGGGAGGGGCAAGATGGCAGAAGAGTAAAGGTCCTCAACTCATCTGGTCCCACCAACTTATCTAGATAACTTTCAAAACATCCTGAACACATACGAATTTGACCTGAGATTTAAAGAGAAAACAGCTAGAACGCTACAGAGAGAAAAGTTTTTGCTTCTATCAAGGTAAGAAGGCCGAAAAAATAAATAAATAAATAAATAAATAAATAAATAAATAAATAAATAAATAACAATAAAGTGGGGGGAGGGATACTGCGGGTAGCAGGGCTAAAGCTGAGTGGCAAAAGCCTCTGACACAGAAAAGCCCAACGTTGGAGAAGTGGGAACTTTAAAAATCCATGCCGGAGTTTTCCCAGATGGGAAAGTGTTTAGTAGGAAAATCAGGCAAAATCCCAAGAGGGGCAGTGAAGCCTCCAGATTCCCGGAGTCATTATAAGGGGAGGGGCACCCAAGGGGGAAAGCTTAAACTTAAAAGCACTCCTCCGAATCACAGCACACAATCCTGATTCAATTCCAGCTTCAGATGTACAGTATACATATCTCTCCATTTGGGGTAACATTTGATTTTTCTCCTAGTGATTCATAATGTAATCCCTGGAGAGACAAAGTGAGACAAAGTATATATGAGAAAACCTTTAAGGATAATTTTAGGCAATCTTGTGTTATCTCTACCCAGTTTAATATTAATAGCATGAAGTATGTCCTAGAGAATGAATAAGTAGAAAAACTTTTCTTTGTCTCCTTTGTTTCTTTCCTTTTCTCACCCTACCTTCCCTTTTTCTCTGTCTTCCTCCTTTCCTCTCTTCTTCCCTCTCTTCCTCACTTTTTCCTTCTCTCTCAGGCGCTCTCTCTCTTTCCTTCATACACAGTCAAAACTCAATTGTTCTTTCCTATTATATTTAAATCAGAGTTTTTTCTAGGCTAAATAGAATGAACGTTTTCTTTGACATTTAGTTCCCTCTTTTTAATACCTTTCTCTCCTATGGGTCTTTCCCCTTTGGCTGCCTGTGTCCCCCATTTGGCCTATAGCCTACATTATCTTGTTAATGCTTTTTCTTTCAGGATTTTTCTGCCTTTGTCAAACCTCTTTCTCCTGTTTTATGATAACTTTAATTGTATAGTATGATGAAAAGAAATCTTAAAAACATATAATAAGTCTAAGTTTCATTGTTGATGATTTTTGGCTCTGTGAAACAATTGCATCCTAACTGGAGAATTCTAGAGAAACAAAACCCTAATCTAAAGGCTGAGATATATGTAACCACATACAATTTTACTTTCTAACACAGCACTTGGTCAATCAGGCTCTCCACTGGGTGGAGATGCCAGGGAAAAAAAGCCTCACAGGATAAACAGCTCACACTGAGAAGGAGGTGGGGCATCCCCTTCAAGGCAAACACACCTGAGAATCAGCACAGCAGGCCCCTCCCCCAGAAGACCAGCTGGAAGAACAGGGGAAGAGCAAGTTCTTGACCAAGCAGCGCTGGAAAGCTCCAGGACTGAGGGAAATAGTATATAAAACTAGAGAGTGTCCTCTTTTTTTTCTTTAAATTTTTATTCCTTTTACCATTACAACTCGTTGTTATTCTTTTTATTTAATTTTTTAAAGGATTTTATTTATTTATTCATGAGAGACACAGAGAGAGACAGCATACAAAGAGGGAGAAGTAGGCTCCATGCAGGAAGCCCAATGTGGGACTTGATCACCGGGCCACAGGATCACACCTTTAGCCAAAGTCAAATACTTAACCACTGAGCCACCCGGGCATTCCAACTCATTTTTATATCAGACTAAAAGTTTCCAACATTTATTCTCTTTTCCCAACTTAAGTATAATATTTTACCAGCTCTTCATTTTTCAGGTTTTTTTTTTTCCTTTTTGACTTTCATATTTCTGCAATTACATGTCTTAGACATAGTTTTCACTCCTGGATTCTCTTTAACATATTCAATTTAATTTGAGGAGATATGGGGTTTTGTTTGTGTTTTTTGTTTTCTCTGCCTCATTTTGTTCTACACTGGCAGAAGTTAACACCTTCTAAAACATGACCAGCATACTCCCAGAATCAAGTGAAATACCGTACTGGTTAATCCTGTGAGATAATATTCTCTCTTTATTCCCATTCTGCCCCCCCCTTCTTTTATTTTGCTTATGTTTTGCTGGTCAATGTTGGGGCTTTCTACAATTATTGCTGGTTTATATGAATTTAGGATTGAGCAACTTCTAACATACAGGACAAAATACACTCAGAACCAAAAAGATCACCCACTAGGACCCCTCAGGTAGACTATATTTTCTCTCCACTACCACTTCTTCACCACCAGCATCCCCCATCCCCACTTTTTTCTTATTTTTTTGCTTTTTCCTCTTTATTTTTTTCTTTCTTCTTCTTTGGGGTTTTTGGTCTTTTATTTTTCACTACTTTGTTTTAAAATTTGTTTCTTACTTCAGTGGTCCTTTTGTTTTATTTTATTCTGATCTTTTTCATTTTCTGGTCTCAGACTTCATTGGAATAATCTAGGGTGAATTTTATTTTGGTTGTGGTTGATATTTTTGACTCAGACTGCTCATACAGCCACTCTGCACTGACAAAATGACCAAAAAGAAGAATTCACCACAAAAGAAAGAACCAAAAACAGTACTCTCTGTCACAGAGTTACAAAATATAGATTTCAATTAGATATAAGAAAGCCAATTCAGAAGAACAATTATAAAGCTACTAGTGGCTCTGAAAAAAAAGCATAAAGGACTGTAGACATACAGTCCATACATTATGGTTACTGCATAATTGAGAGCTAATCAGGCTGAAATTAAAAATAGATTAAATGAAATTCAATCCAAACTGAATGTCCTAACTAGAGTCAATGAGGTGGAAGAAAAAGCGACTAGAAGACAAGTTAATGGTAAGGAAGGAAACAGGAAAAAAGAAAAACAATTAAGAGACTATGAGGTAAGGCTAAGTGAAATAAACGATAGCCTGAGAAGGAAGAATTTATGTATAATTGGGGTTCCAGAAGAGGCTGAGAGCCAGAGAGGGCAACAAAGTACATTTGAACAAATCACAGCTGAGAACTTCCCTAAAAGGGGGAGGGGAAATAGGCATTCAGACCCAGGAGACAGAGAGATCCCCTGAAGAAATCAAAGCCGTTCAACAGCTAGATATTTAATGGTGAAACTTGAAAATTCAAAGATAAAGAGAAAACCCTTAAAGTAGAGAGAGAAAAGAGATTCTTAATTTATATGCGGAGAAATGTCAGATTAACAGCAGACATCTCCACAGAGACCTAGCAGGCCAGAAAGGGCTGGCAGGATATATCCAGGGTCCTAAATGAGAAGAACATGCAGCCAAGAATACTTTATCCAGCAAGACTCTCCTTCAGAATAGAAGGAGAGATAAAGATCTTCCAAGATAGGCAGAAACTGAAAGAATATGTGACCACAAAATCAGCTCAGCAAGAAATATTAAGGGGCACCCTGTAAGAGAAAGAGGAAGCCCAAAGAAATGATCCACAAAAACAGGGACTGAATAGGTATTATGATGACACTAAATTCATATCTTTCCGTAGTTGCTTTGAACATGAATGTGCTAAATGATCCCATCAAAAGATGAGGGGTTTTGGACTAGATGAAAAAGCAAGACTCATTTATGTGCTATCTACAAGAGGCTCACTTTAGACATAAGGACACCTCCAGCCTGAAAATGAAAAGTTGGAGAACTATTTATCATTCAAATTATGCTCAAAAGAAAGGTGAGGTAGCAATCCTCAGTTCAGATAAATTAGTTTATCTCAAAGACTGTAGTAAGAGATGAAGCAGGACACTATATCATACTTAAAGGGTCTACCAACAAGAAGACCTAACAATCATGAATATTTATGCCCCTAATGTGGGAGCTGCAAAGTATATCAATCAATTAATAACCAAAGTAAAGACATAGTTAGATAATAATACACTTATACTGGGAGACTTCAACATGGTGCTTTCTGCAAATGACATGTATTCTAAGCACAACATCAACAAAGAAACAAGGGCCTTGAATGATACACTGGACCAGATGGATTTCACAGATATGTACATAACTTTCCATCTGAATGCAACTGAAACATACTCTTCTCAAGTGCACATGGAACTATCTCCAGAATAGACCACATACTGATACCAAAAGATTGGAATTGTCCCCTGCATATTTTCAGACCACAATACTTTGAAACTAGAACTCAATTGCAAGAAGAAATTTGAAAGAAACTCAAACACGTGGAGGTTAAAGAGCATCTTTCTAAAAGATGAATGAGTGAACCAGGAAATTAGAGAAGAAGTAAAAAGATTCATGGAAACTAATGAAAATGAAGATACAATTATTCAACAACTTAGGGATACAGCAAAAGCAGTCCTAAGAGGGAAATAAATCGCAATACAAGCCTCCCTCAAAAAATTGTAAAAAACTCAAATACACAAGCAAACCTCATGCCTAAAATAACTGGTAAAAGAACAGAAAATAAAACCTACACCAAGGAGAAGAGAAATAAAAAGATTCGAGCATAACTCAATGAAATAGACCAGAAGATGAGTAGAACATATCAACAAAAACAGGAGATGTTTCTTTGAAAGAATTAATAAGATAGATAAACCATTAGCCAGCCTTATTAAAAAGAAAACAGCAAGGACTCAAATTAATAAAATCATGAATGAAAAGAGGAGAGATCACAACTAATACCAAGGAAATACAGATTATTTTAAAATGTATATATGCCAACAAACTAGGCAATACTTAATGCAAATGATTTTAAAATCCAAACAATTTTAAAAGCATATTGTGAGCAGCTATATGCCAACAAGTTAGGCAATCTAGAAGAAATGGATGCATTTTGGGAAAACCATAAATTACCAAAACTGGAAAAAGAAGAAATAGAAAAGCTGAACAGGCCAGTAACCAGGGAGGAAATTGAATCAGTCATCACAAACCTCCTTAGACACAAAAGTCCAGGGTCAGATGGCTTCCCAGGGGAATTCTATCGAACAATTAAAGGAGATAATACCTATTCTACTATAACTGTTCAAAAGGATAGAAAGGGATGAAATACTTCCAAACTCCTTTTCTGAGGCCAGCATCACCTTGATTCCAAAGCACAAAAAGACCCCACCAAAAACAAGAATTATAGACCAATATCCCTGATGAACACAGATGCAAAAATTCTCAACAAGATACTAGCCAATAGGATCCAATGGTACATGAAGAGATTTTTCACCATGATCAAGTGTGATTTATCCCTGGGTTGCAAGGTTGGGCCAACACTCATAAAACAATTAACATAATAGATCGCATCAACAACAGAAAAAACAAGAAGCATATATGATCCTCTCAATAGATGCAGAGAAGGACATTTGACAAAATACAGCATACATTCCTGATCAAAACTCTTCATAGTGTAGGGATAGAGGGAATATTCCTGCAGATGATCATACTGTACATAGAAAACCCAAAAGACTCCACCCAGGATTGCTAGAATTCATATATCAATTTGTCAATGTGGCAGGATAAAAAATCAATGCCCAGAAATCAGTACCATTTGTATACAGTAACAATGAGACTGAAGAAAGAAAATTTAAGGAGCCAATCCCATTTACAATTAAGCATAAAGATACCTAGGAATAAACCTAACCAAAGAGGTAAAGGATCTATATCCTAAAAATTACAGAACACTTAAAGAAATTGAAGAAGACACAAAGAATTGGAAAAATATTCCTTGCTCATGGATTCAAAGAATTAATATTTTCAAAATGTCTATGCTACCCATGGCAATTTACACATTTGGTGCAATCCCTATCAAAATACTATGGACTTTCTTCACAGAGTTGGAACAAATAATCTTAAGATTTTTGTGGAATCAGAAAAGACCCCAAATAGCCAGGGGAATATTGAAAAAGAAAGCCAATACCTGGGGCATCACAATGACGAATTTGAAGCTGTACTACAAAAACAAAAATGAACTATTGGTACTTCAGGATAAAAAGCTCTGCACAGCAAAAGAAACAGACAACAAAAGTAAAAGACAACCTACAGATGGGAGAAGATATTTGCAAATGATATGTCAGATAAAGGGCTAGTATCCAAGATCTATAAAAAACTTATCAAACTCAACACCCAAGAAACAACAAATCTAGTCATGAAGTGAGCAGAAGACATGAACAGAGATTTCACTAAACAAACACATAGCTATCAATAACATGAGAAATAGCTCCACATCACTTGCCATCAGGGGAATACAAATCAAAACTACAATGAGATACCACCTCACACCAGTGAGATTGGTGAAAATTAACAAGATAGGAAACAACAGTTTTTTTTTTTTTTTTTGGAAACAACAGTTTTTGGAGAAGATGTGGAGAAAGGGGAACCCTCTTGCACTGTTGGTGGGAATGTGAACTGGTGCAGCCACTCTGGAAAACTGTGTGGAGGTTCCTCAAAGAGTTAAAAATAGACCTGCCCTACGACCCAGCAATTGCACTGCTGGGGATTTACCCAAAGATGCAGATGCAGTAAAATGCCAGGACACCTGTATCTCAATGTTCACAGCAGCAATATCCACAATAGGCAAACTGTGGAAGGAGTCTTGATGTCCTTTAACAGATGAATGGATAAAGATGTGGTATATATACAATGGAATATAGTGTATATATATTCCACTCAACCATCAGAAAGGATGAATACCCACCATTTGCTTTGATGTGGTTGGAACTGGAGGGTCTCATGCTGAGTGAAGTAAGTCAATCAGAGAAGGACAATCATCATATGGTTCCACTCATATGGGGATTATAATAAATAGTGAAAGGGAGTATAAGGGAAAGGAGGGAAAATGAGTGGGAAAAATTAGAGAGGGTGACAAAACATGAGATACTTCTAACTCTTGGAAATGAACAAAGGGTAGTGGATGGGGAGGCAGGTAGAGGGTTGGGTAACTGGGTAATGGGTACTGAGGGGGCACTTGATGGGATGAGCACTTGGTGTTATACTATATGTTGGCAAATAGAAATTCAATAAAAAAATTTCTTCACATGTCCTATTATAATAAAGTTTCTCAGAAGCTTATTGTTATAAACAACTAAAATAACATCCTTAAAAATAAAATTTACAAAGATAAGCAAGAAGGAAAAACTGCTTCCATCTCCTATACTCATCTTTCTGTACACACACACACACACACACATACCTAAGACTCAGTACTACAAGAGAAAGCAATGTAAATGGAAATTAGATCCTAGAAAATAATTGTATTACTGCTTAGTAATAAATTTGGATGACTATGCCATATATATATATTTTTTCATCAAGAGTTTCTCTTGCGAATGTTAGACCATGAGTCCAATGTGTGAACTAAAACATTAACCTACTTGGTTTAAACACTTGTGTATGAAGGGCTAATATAGCTGCAGAGATGCACTGCACATTTCAGAGGTCACGATGTAATACAAAGCTAGAAGTAAGTCAACAGACCTGGTTTGACATAGGAATTCTCAACCAAAACAAAATTACAAAAAGAGATTAGAAAATATTCCAAACATGTTTTAAATAAAATCTGTAAGTTTTTTTAAATCTTATATCCAATCATTTCACAGCAAAAATCCATTTTTTATTGCCAGGAAGAAATAATACATTTTGAAAACCAAAATCTTGTACCAGTTTAGGGAATTCTAAAATATATTTTAAAGTATGACAATATTTGAGATCATAATACTTATGTAAATATTCTTATATTCAAATTTTTTCTATAATAGTTTGGTCATCATTTAATATCAATAATTTTACATAACATTCATCTTTCTCCAATTTTAAAATTAGCTGGCTTAGTTTTTGCTTTAAAATATACATTTCAAGGTTAATTCCATATAAAATACCAATTGTGTTCTCATTTTTTCCATAGTAAGCAAATATCTAACCTCTTACTTCAATGCCAAGTGTTGACCTCAAAATATTATATTTAAAAGACACATAAAGAATGCTAACTTGTTCAAACTCTCAGAATTTTGGAGCCTTAAAGTCTGAGAAAACCTGTATCTAAAACCAGTGAACTTTTCAGGGCCACTGAGAAATGACCAGAGGGGCCAATTAGCTATTGCACAATTGGAATCTTCCTGATGCTTTGTCAATAATTTATAAAATGGAGAGGGCAGAAGGGCCACTGTCATTGAGGGGGAAATCAAAATTTAAATGCTTTTCTTATATATCATTCTCTAAAAGCCAGAGGATACTTTTTTAGAGAGGAAATTCATTTTGAGATAAAACACAAAAATTACGTTTTATCAAAAACTACAAATTGTATAGTGGCCATAAATTATTTTTTGTATGCAATCTTTTTTTACCTGCCTTAGATTTAAAATCCTTGGTAGTTACTGCAAATATATTGATTTAATTTTTGTTCTCTATTGGTAATTGTACACATTGTTAGAACACGACTAATTCTCATTGCTTCATTTCCTTTTAATAATAAATTTATTTTTTACTGGTGTTCAATTTGCAACATACAGAATAACACCCAGTGCTCATCCCGTTGGTGCCCACCTCAGTGCCCGTCACCCATTCACTCCCACCCCATCCCTCCTCCCCTTCCACCACCCCTAGTTCGTTTCCCAGAGTTAGGAGTCTTCCATGTTCTGTCTCCCTTTCTGATATTTCCCACACATTTCTTCTCCCTTCCCTTATATTCTCTTTCACTATAATTTATATTCTCCAAATTAATGAGACCATATAATGTTTGTCCTTCTCCGATTGACTTATTTCACTCCTCATAATACCCTCCAGTTCCATCCACGTCGAAGCAAATGGTGGGTATTTGTCGTTTCTAATGGCTGAGGAATATTCCATTGTATACATAAACCACATCTTCTTTATCCATTCATCTTTCGATGGACACGGAGGCTCCTTCCACAGTTTGGCTATTGTGGACATTGCTGCTAGAAACATCGGGGTGCAGGTGTCCCCGCGTTTCATTGCATCTGTATCTTTGGGGTAAATCCCCAGCAGTGCAATTGCTGGGTCGTAGGGCAGGTCTATTTTTAACTCTTTGAGGAATCTCCACAATGTCTTCCAGAGTGGCTGCACCAGTTTACATACCCACCAACAGTGCAAGAGGGTTCCCTTTTCTCCGCATCCTCTCCAACATTTGTGGTTTCCTACCTTGTTAATGTTCCCCATTCTCACTGGTGTGAGGTGGTATCTCATTGTGGTTTTGATTTGTATTTCCCTGTTGGCAAGTGATGCAGAGCATTTTCTCATGTGCTTGTTGGCCATGTCTATGTCTTCCTCTGTGAGATTTCTGTTCATGTCTTTTGCCCATTTCATGATTGGATTGTTAATTTCTTTGCTGTTGAGTTTAATAAGTTCTTGATAGATCTTGGATACTAGCCCTTATTCTGATAGGTCATTTGCAAATATTTTCTCCCATTCTGTAGGTTGTCTTTTAGTTTTGTTGACTGTATCCTTTGCTTTGCAAAAGCTTCTTAACTTGATGAAGTCCCAAAAGTTCATTTTTGCTTTTGTTTCTCTTGCCTTCATGGATGGATCTTGCAAGAAGTTACTGTGGCCGAGTTCAAAGAGGGTGTTGCCTGTGTTCTCCTCTAGGATTTTGATGGAATCTGTCTCACATTTAGATCTTTCATCCATTCTGAGTTTATCTTTGTGTATGGTGTAAGCGAATGCTCTACTTTCATTCTTCTATACGTGGATATCCAATTTTCCCAGCACCATTATTGAAGAGACGGTCTTTCTTCCAGTGGATAGTCTTTCCTCCTTTGTCGAATATTAGTTGACTATAAAGTTGAGGGTCCACTTCCGGATTCTCTATTCTGTTCCATTGATCTATGTGTCTGTTTTTGTGCCAGTACCACACTGTCTTGATGACCACAGCTTTGTAGTACAACCTGAAATCTGGCATTGTGATACCCCCAGATATGGTTTTCTTTTTTAAAATTCCCCTGGCTATTCGGGGTCTTTTCTGATTCCACACAAATCTTAAAATAATTTGTTCTAACTCTCTGAAGAAAGTCCATGGTATTCTTATAGGGATTGCATTAAACGTGTAAATTGCCCTGGGTAACATTGACATTTTCACAATATTAATTCTGCCAATCCATGAGCATGGAATATTTTTCCATACCTCAGTGTCTTCTTCAATTTCTTTCAGAAGTGTTCTATAGTTTTGAGGGTAGAGATCCTTTACCTCTTTGGTGAGGTTTATTCCTAGGTATCTTATGCTTTTGGGTGCAACTGTAAATGGGATTGACTCCTTAATTTCTCTTTCTTCAGTCTCATTGTTAGGGTATAGAAATGCCACTGACTTCTGGGCATTGATTTTGTATCCTGCAATGCTACCAAATTGAGGTATGAGTTCTAGCAATCTTGGGGTGGAGGCTTTTGGGTTTTCTATGTAGAGTATCATGTCATCGGCGAAGAGGGAGAGTTTGATTTCTTCTTTGACAATTTGAATGCCTTTAATGTCTTTTTGTTGTTTGATTCCTGAGGCTAGGACTCCTAGTACTATGTTGAATAACACTGGTGAGAGGGCACATCCCTGTCTTGTTCCTGATCCTAGGGGGGAAAGGCTTGCAGTGCTTCCCCATTGAGAGTGATATTTGCTGTGGGCTTTTCGTAGATGGCTTTTAAGATGTTGAGGAATGTTCCCTCTATCCCTACACTCTGAAGAGTTTTGATCAGGAATGGATGCTGTATTTTGTCAAATGCTTTCTCTGCATCTAATGAGAGGATCATATGGTTCTGGGATTTTCTCTTGCTGATATGATGAATCACATTGATTGTTTTACGAGTGTTGAACCAGCCTTGTGTCCCAGGAATAAATCCTACTTGGTCATGGTGAATAATTTTCTTAATGTATTGTTGGATCCTATTGGCTAGTATCTTGTTGAGAATTTTTGCATCCGTGTTCATCAGGGATATAGGTCTATAAGTATCCTTTTTGGTGGGTTCTTTGTCTGGTTTTGGAATTAAGGTGATGCTGGCCTTATAGAATAAATTTGGAAGTACTCCATCTCTTTCTTTCCAAACAGCTTTAGTAGAATAGGTATGGTTTCTTCTTTAAACGTTTGATATAATTCCCCAGGGAAGCCTGGACGTTTGTGTCTTTGGAGGTTTTTGATGACTGCTTCAATCTCCTCCCTGGTTATTGGCCTGTTCAGGTTTTCTATTTCTTCCAGTTCCAGTTTTGGTAGTTTGTGGCTTTCCAGAAATGCATCCATTTCTTCTAGATTGCCTAATTTAGTGGTGTATAGCTGTTCCTAAATGTTTTTCAAATAGTTTGTATTTCCTTGGTGTTGGTGGTGATCTCTCCTTTCTCATTCATGATTTTGTTAATTTGAGTCTTCTCTCTCTTCTTTTTAATAAGGCTGACTAATGGTTTATCTATCTTATTAATTATTAATGATCTATCTATCTAAATATTATCTATCTTATTAATTCTTTCAAAGAACCAACTCCTGGTTTTGTTGATCTGTTCCACAGTTCTTCTGGTCTCGATTTCATTGAGTTCTGCTCAAATCTTTATTAACTCTCTTCTGCTGGGTGTAGGATCTATCTGCTGGTTTTTCTCTAGCTCCTTTAGGTGTAAGGTTAGCTTTTGTATTTGAGTTCTTTCCAGTTATTGGATGGATGCTTGTATTGCGATGTATTTCCCCCTCAGGACTGCTTTTGCTGCATCCCAAAGATTTTGAACGGTTGAATCTTCATTCTCATTAGTTTCCATGAATCTTTTTAATTCTTCCTTAATTTCCTGGTTAACCCTTTCATCTTTTAGCAAGATGGTCCTTAACCTCCACTTGTTTGAAGCCCTTCCAAACTTCTTGTTGTGATTTAGTTCTAATTTCAAGGCATTATGCAGGGGACGATCCCAATCTTTTGGTATCGGTTCAGACCCGATTTGTGACCCAGTATGTGCTCTATTCTGGAGAAAGCTCCATGTGCACTTGAGAAGAATGTGTTTTATGTTGGGTTTGGATGTAAAGTTTTCTAGATATCTGTGAAATCCATCTGGTCCAGTGTATCATTTAAAGCTCTCGTTTCTTTGGAGATGTTGTGTTTAGAAGACCTATGAGTGTAGAAAGCACTAGATTGACGTCACCAAGTATAAGCGTATTATTATCTAAGTATGTCTTAATTTTGGTTATTAATTGATATATTTGGCAGCTCCCACATTCGGGACATATAAATTGATGATTTTAAGTCCTCTTGTTGGATAGATCCTTTAAGCATGATATAGTGTCCCTCTTCATCTCTCACTACAGTCTTCGGGGTAAATTTTAGTTTATCTGGTATAAGGATGGCTACCTCTGCTTTCTTTTGAGGACCATTTGAATGGTAAATGGTTCTCCTACCTTTTATTTTCAGGCTGTAGGTGTCCTTCTGTCTAAAATGAGTCTCTTGTAGACAGCAAACAGATGGGTCCTGCCTTTTTATCTAGTCTGACACCCTGTGCCTTTTGATGGGGTCATTAAGCCTGTTCACGTTCAGAGTTACTATTGAGAGATATGAGTTTAGTGTCACCATGATATCTATTCAGTCCTTGTTTTTGTGGATTGTTCCACTGGACTTCTTCTTAAAGGGGAATTTTAAGAGTCCTCCTTAAAATTTCTTGCAGAGCTGGTTTGGAGGTCACATATTCTTTCAGTTCCTGCCTGTCTTGGAAGCTCTTTATCTCTCCTTCCATTCTGAATGAGAGCCTTGCTGGATAAAGTATTCTTAGTTGCATGTTCTTCTCACTTAGGACCCTGAATATATCCTGCCAGCCCTTTCTGGCCTGCCAGGTCTCTGTGGAGAGGTCTGCTGTTAACCTAATATTCCTCCTCATATAAGTTAGGGATTTGTCTCTTGCAGCTTTAAGGATCTTCTCTTTATCTTTGGAATTTGCAAACTTAACTATTAAATGTCGAGGTGTTGAATGGTTTTTATTGATTTTAGGGGGGGATCTCTCTATTTCCTGGTTCTGAATGTCTGTTTCCCTTCCCAGATTAGGAAAGTTTTCAGCTAGGATTTGTTCAAATACATATTCTGGACCTCTGTCCCTTTTGGCGCCCTCGGGAACCCCAATTTACGTAGATTTTTCTTCCTCAGGCTGTCACTTATTTCCCTTAATCTATCCTCATGATCTTTTGTTTGTCTCTTTTTTCCTCAGGTTCCCCCTTTGCCATCAACTTGTCTTTTTAAAAATATTTATTTATTTATTTATGATAGACACACACACACACACACAGAGAGAGAGAGAGAGGCAAGACACAGGCAGAGGGAGAAGCAGGCTCCATGTCAGGAGCCCAACGCTGGACTGGATCCCCAGACTCCAGGATCGCGCCCTGGGCCAAAGGCAGGCACCAGCCGCGGAGCCACCCATGGATCCCCGCCATCAAGTTGTCTTCTATGTCACTCACTCGTTCTTCCACCTTGCTAACCCTCGTCGTTAGGACTTCTAGTTTGGATTGCATCTCATTCAATTGATTTTTTTTTTCTGCCTGATTAGCTCTAAATTCTGCAGTCATGAAGTCTCTTGAGTCCTTTATGCTTTTTTCTAGAGCCACCAGTAGCTGTATAATAGTGCTTCTGAATTGGCTTTCTGACATTGAATTGTAATCCAGATTTTGTAACTCTGTGGGAGAGAGGACTGTTTCTGATTCTTTCTTTTGAGGTGAGGTTTTCCTTCTAGTCATTTTGCTCAGTGCAGAGTGGCCAAAAACAAGTTGTATGGGGAAAAGGGGATAAAGAGAGTAGAGAAAGAAAAAAAGAAAAAGAAAAAAGGAAGAATAAAGAGAAAAAAAAAGAAGAAAAAGGAAAAAAAAAGAAAAAAGAAAAGGGGTGAAAGGAAACAGAAATCAAAAAAGCAAACACACAAACAAACAAACAAGGGGGAGTATCCTCTGATTCTGTATACTTTAAGTCCCTTGACTTTCCCTGGAACTTTCCAGTACTGCTTGGTCAATAATTTGTTTTCTCCCTGTCTGTCTAGCTGTTCTTCTGGGGGAGGGGCCTGTTGTGCTGATTTTCAGGTGTTAGCACTTGGGGGAGCTGCTCTGCCCCCGGCCTGGTGCAGGGCTCAGTGGGGGTTGTTTACCCGGTGAGGCCCCAGGAGGAACAGCCCCAGTGGCGGGGCAGCTCTGCAGCCCTGGATTCAGCTCCGGCAGGAACTCCAGAGCTCTCCGTCTGCAGGGCCTGGAGGCTCCGGGGCGGGGCCGCTGATCTGCTCAGCTGGGGCAGGAGCGTTCTCGCTGTCCTGGGCCCTCCCGGCCTCTGCCTGTCCCGGGGGAGGCCGGATCCTGGGCTGTGTCCCGGCGCCCTGTGCTCCGGGGCCTGCGCTGTTGGATTCGTGCTCCCGCCCCGCAGCCCCCTCCGCGGAGCCGCCCCCGAGCCCCCCGAGCTGCTCCCGCCCCGCAGCCCCCTCCGCGGAGCCGCCCCCGAGCCCCCCGAGCTGCTCCCGCCCCGCAGCCCCCTCCGCGGAGCCGCCCCCGAGCCCCCCGAGCTGCTCCCGCCCCGCAGCCCCCTCCGCGGAGCCGCCCCCGAGTCCCCCGAGCTGCTCCCGCCCCGCAGCCCCCTCCGCGGAGCCGCCCCCGAGCCCCCCGAGCTGCTCCCGCCCCACAGCCCCCTCCGCGGAGCCGCCCCCGAGCCCCCCGAGCTGCTCCCGCCCCACAGCCCCCTCCGCGGAGCCGCCCCCGAGCCCCCCGAGCAGCTCCGGGTCCCCCTTGCGCGCTGCAGCCCTTAGGGAGCTCGGCGCACTCTCCCGGGGCGCAGGTGTCTGTTAGTGTCCCTGGGAGCCCGAGGGCATCCCCGCCCTCCTGGGTCCTGCTCCACCTCCCTGCAGCCCCTTTCCCCCGGGAAGGTCGGTGCAGCTCCTGCGTCTCCGGGACGGGGCTCTCCTGTCCTGGGGACACTCGCCCCGGCCTCAGCCCGGCTCCTCGCGGGCCCCTCCCCCTTGGAGGCCTTTGTTTCTTTATTTCTTTTTCCCCGTCTTCCTACCTTGATAGAAGCGCGAACTCTTCTCACTGTTGCATTCCAGCTGGTCTCTCTTTAAATCTCAGGCCGAATTCCTAGATTTTCAGGATGATTTGAAGGTTTTCTAGGTAATTTGGTGGGGACAGGTGACTTGGGGACCCTACTCTTTCGCCATCTTGCCCCGCCTCTCCTAGATAGTAATAGTTTTATTATGTTTTATTTGGTAATAGCATAATATTTTGTTGATAAAACACTTAATTAGAAAAATTGAATTTTTAAGACTATGCACTCATAATAATCCTCAAAAGAAATATTAGTATAAATTATTAGAAAAAAGAGTTGTGATATAAAATAAGAGTAGATATAATAGAAATATGAATTGGAGTGTTCATTTGTATGGGGATTTTATAAATGATTATAAAATGATTCACTTTACAAATGAAATATATACTTATAATAAAGCATATCAATGTAATTATAAGAAAATGGGAAATGACAGATGTATACCACTTAAGAGTGAACCATGGATTGCATAAAAGGAAAGCTAAAATGTGAAGGCTTGGTTGTAAAATATTATTGATTTGGCACAATTTAACAATCAATTAGAAATTTAGCATGAGGATCAGTGATGTGTATTTAAGTAATTTTGAAGTGCTCACAAGGACTTACCTGTGCCATGAAAATAAATAATTGATTACTAACCCAGAGTTTTAGCTATTGACTCGTCTAAGACAACGTTTTAAAAAAATTTTATTAAGATTATTAAGACCATATGATGATGAAGTTGGAAAGGAATAAAAACAATGGTGACAAAGATATTTAAATAAGTAATAGTTATTTAATAGTTATATATAAATGGTATTTTTAAATTATGTTGTGATAAATATTTCAGTTTTATAATTACGTTTTTGTGATTTGTCTGCTTTTATGATGCTAAAGCATTTAGGAAAATATGTGTTTGAATTGTAATTTTCATAAAAAAAATAAAGTGATTATGTTCACAGTAATTTCATAAAAGGTAGGGAAATTTCAGCCTTTTAAATGTATCCAGATTTATGGTATTTTTTACTAATGTGTAACTATTTAAGGAGTTTGATCATTTAATCTTTAAAAGATGCTAGTTGATTAACAAATCAATAATACCCAAAGTTCAAATGAACTTTTTTTTTATTGTTTTCATTAAAATCTTTTAGTAATTACACTATTAACAAACGGCAGTCTAAAGGTAAAAACACAAGTGACATTTGGGTGGCTCAGTGGTTGAGCCTCTGCCTTTGGCTCAGGTCATGATCCTGGAGTCCTGGGATTGAGTCCCACATCAGGCTCCCCACAAGGAGCCTGCTTCTCCTTCTGCCTGTCTCTGCCTCTCTCTGTGTCTCTCATGAATAAATACATAAAACCTTTTTTAAAAAATTAAAATAAAGACACAAAAAGATGCCACCCAGAATATCTCTATCATAAAGTAAATGTATAATATCCTTCAGAGGAAAAAAAAAATCACTTTTAAATTGTATCATCAGGGATCCCTGGGTGGCGCAGCGGTTTAGCGCCTGCCTTTGGCCCAGGGCGCGATCCTGGAGACCCAGGATCGAATCCCACGTCGGGCTCCCGGTGCATGGAGCCTGCTTCTCCTTCTGCTTGTGTCTCTGCCTCTCTCTCTCTCTCTCTCTGTGTGTGACTATCATAAATAAACAAAAATTAAAAAAAAATAAATAAAATAAATTGTATCATCAGCATTTTTAAAAAAATATTTTATTTATTTATTCATGAGAGACACACAGAGAAAGGCAGAGACAAAGGCAGAGGGAGAAGCAGGGTCCCTGCAAGGAGCTCCATGTGGTACTCTGTCCTGGATCCCAGGAACATGCCCTGAGTTGAAGGCAGATGCTCAACCACTGAGCTACCCAGTCATCTCATCATCAGCAATTAAATGATTAAATATTTAAAACTGTCCTCAATTCACTAAGTCCTCCATCTAAAGCATATGTGATGAACACTAAAGATAGCTCATTTTTGCTTTAGCATTTCACGTTCTTTATAATTAAGCACTCAGAATATTAAATAGTATTTTATTTTTTTAAATTTTTATTTATTTTATTTTTTTAAATTTATTTATGATAGTCACAGAGAGAGAGAGAGAGAGAGAGAGAGGCAGAGACATAGACAGAGGGAGAAGCAGGCTCCATGCACCGGGAGCCCGATGTGGGATTCGATCCCCGGTCTCCAGGATCACGCCCTGGGCCAAAGGCAGGCGCTAAACCGCTGCGCCACCCACGGATCCCTAAATAGTATTTTAGCCACTTGATTTCAACTAAGTCAACAAGTAATGCCCAGAACAGTTCACTGAGTTAGAGGTAGATAAGAAATAATTTTCTGTTTTTCATTTATAAGATTTGCGATAGATTTGAAGCAATAATGAAAAAATATTCCCCCGTGAGGTAGATTAGCTGCTACTATTATTATACCTGTTGCTGTTGAAATTATTACCCAAAGGATAGAAATAATTTTTAATTTCATTAATTCTATATAGTGTACTTCTTATCATGCACTAAAATCAACATAGGGAAAATGTGATAGGTTTCATAAAAACTTTTTGCATATAGTTTAGATGATACATTTCTGCATGTATCAATTCAAATGTCTAGATATTTACTATTATGTATACCCCTATATTCCTGCCAAAGAAGTTTTAAAATACTGAGTAAAGCTAAGAAAATACACTAAAGAATTCCTGATCTTTAATTCTATACCGGTGCATAGCAGCCATTTTATTTTTTAACATTTTTAGATCTCATGTGCTAAAAGGATTAGGATTTGGTTAATTGAAGATATCATGGTTAAGGTGATGTCATGATTTCTTGTGATAGAAAATTGCCTGAGTAAGGTAGGTGAATCCGTCAATTCTCTACTCCTTTCTTTTTTTTTTTAATTCAATTTAATTAACATATAGTGTATTATTGGTTTCAGATGTAGAATTTAGAAATGCATCCGCTGCATATAACACCTAGTGTTCATTCCATCAAGTTCCCGCTTAATACCCATCACCCAGTTACCCCATCTCTCCTCACCTATTCTGATCTGGACATCCTCAATGCTACAAAGAAACAACCATTACCCCAGTATCCACAGATGAGGTGGTTATTACTTTCTCCTAGTCCTATTTGATTAGGGTTTCCACAGAAGCATGTGTTATTTAACTTTAATAGTTAAGCACTAATATTTAAATTGTGATGATAAACACAGAGTTCTTTAGGTATTAGGGATAAAAAGCCTCACTCATGTTTATTTCAGTATCACAAATTCAGGGACTACTAAACTGTAGTGTTGAGATCATATGAATAGCATTAGCCTCAGGTCCTCTCTAACTAGTCTTATTTTTATAAGTTTATGAAGGTCTTTATTATAGTGTTTTGTTCAGTGGCACATGATTTCTGAAAACAGGCCCTGAAGATCTTTCTAGTAGGAAGCTACAGTTCCCAAATTTAAGGCAAATGTGGAGAAAACCCTAATATAGTAACATGAGAGGTTTCCCATTAGATAAAAAGAGACATGAGGCATTTCAAAGAATTATGCAAATATGTCAGGCTGTGTGCCTTTTAGCCCATCTTATTATCTTACAAATTAGTGCAATTTACTGGTGGAGCAGTGGAAACCTCCCTCAAGTTGTTAAAAGCATGAGGCATCTGTAGTCTGAATGCTGACATTAACAGCTTACAAATTGTGGACAACAATAACCGTAGAAAAATTACTATGGAGGTTTTTCCAGAGCAAGGCAAAGAGTTGATGAGACACAGATGTCTCTTATGTTCTGTTGTATGTGCATAATTTCATAGCTGCACATTCTAATATTTTGAAGGTTTTATTCCCATTCTTCTGAGGACTAACATTTTTCATATTTTCCCAGTTAACACATAGAGATGACAACACCTAATATAAATTGTTTCAAACATGATATTAAAAACTTGTGTTTTCTCATTTTAATCAACAGCTCTATGCTTACAAAATGTAAAATTGAAATGTAGATATATAGTGGCATTAAAAAGAAAAATAAATAGTTATGCTTTTGCAAATATATGAGATATTTCATACCTCTTCAATGAGTTACAATTTTAAAAAGAATGAAAAAAAAAGAATGAAAAGAAGGAAAATTAAAATAGATTTATTTAGTCTGCTTCTCAATCTTTCCTGAATCCAGTGATAAGAGCCAGGGGCAAGAGGTTACTATGTTGTTGCATAGGACCCCACATTTAGAAATTCTCTGCACTAAGTTAAGCTCTGCTGGTGTTAATAATTTTTAAATAGGAGGTTCCTTACGTTCATTTTTCAATGGGCCCCATAAATAAACAGATTGTCCTGCCAGTGAACTTTGGATACTGTGGACCCTGTGGAAGTCTGTTTCAGTGGCAGTGAAGATTTGAGAGCAAGGAAAAATAGAACTGAAGAAAAAATGAACGGTTATTCAATACTTTTTTTTTAATCTTCCAACATTTGCCAATTTCTTTTTATAGGTCAAGAAAACAACTATAAGGAGGGCAAAGATTTATCAAAGATAAATTTATCAAATATTCATCAATCTGACGATCCTGAAAAAGAAAAAAATAAAAAACAAATTGGATAACAGGATACATAGCTAGATGTTGCTCTTTCTTTAGGTCTACTTGTAGCTTTGGGCTCAGGTTCTGGCTTCATTCAAAAAGAGGCAGCTACTGAAGAACCAGCAAAGCTGTTGGTGATTGTGAGGGACTAGTAATAAAATTTTGGAGATTCAATGTCCTCAATATATGGCTCATTTTTCTCTCTCACCATTTCTGAATTCTGAAGCTTGAGAGATTAGAGGATAAAGAGTTAAGACAAAACATCTGCAAATCAGAATGCAACATCTCAATGCCTAAAGATGCAGATGAAACAAAAATTCACTAGATGGAAGAATAGCTAAGGATGTACCACACAATAGTTGAAAGTCCTGGAGAGAATCATGATCTTGTATCATTATCTGAAGTTGTTTTCCTGAGAGCACTTCCTGATTTTAAGTAACTGGAGGCTCAGAATCTGGAATTAAACATCAGAAGATGGGACTCATTGGGAAAAGAAAAACCAGCAGAAACTTCAGCAGTCACACAATGTCCACCTATTAATTTCAGAGATTTATGGGGCCTTGATCAAATTATAAGTTTTGCCAGCAAGATATTTGCAAATTCTGAGGCTATGTAGTGCAAAAATATATAATTAAAAACAAAAACAAAACAATAACAAAAAAATCTGAGAAGAAGACTAGAATTTCTCATAGAATCTTGATAATTAAAGGAAATGATCCAACAGACCCTCAGGAGAAAACTTGGGGGACTATATACTCTAGTCTAAAAAATGTACATTATCAAGAGAAATTAAGTAAAACCTGCTGATGTATCAGAAAACTGATTATTATAAAGTTGTTATGTAGTTCCAAAGAACAATGTGAATGTAATGCAATTGCAAACAAGATAACAGGAGATACAATAGTGAAAATTGAGAAGCTAATTCTAAAATCTAGAGGAAATGCAACAAATTGAGAATAGTCAAGATAGTCTTGAGAAAAGGAACAAAAATGGAGTTATACTACATGATATCAAGAGAAAAATAATAAAAATGGAGGAGTTATTCTACATGATATCAAGATGAATCCTCAAGTAAAGTACGATGGAGTGATACAATTACTAGCACAAAACAAAAGAAAAAGAAATGAATGAGTGAATGAAAGAAACAGAAATATGCTAATGCAAAGTAATGGTACCCAAATAGATTTATATATATTACATATATATCCCATAAAATTTATGACAAAGGTGATCTTGCACTGTAATAGAGACAGAGTGGTTTTCTCAGTAAATGAAAACCACAAATTTAAAAGTTTCCAGTCTCCAGAATAGGTCACATACTGGGTCACACATCAGGCCTCAACAAGCACAGAAAGATTGTGATCACACCATGCATGTTTTGAGACAACAACATAATGAAACTTGAAGTCAACCACAAGAAAAATTTGGAAAGCCACAAATACATTGAGATTAAGGAACATCTTACTAAAGCATGAAAGGAAATTAAAGAAGAAATTTAAAATACATGGAAAAATAGGAAATAAAAACACGATGGTCCAAAACCTTTGGGATGCAGCAAAAGCAGTCCTATGAGGGAAATATATAGCAATACAGGCCTACTTGAAAAGCAAGAAAAATCTCAAATGCATAACATAACCTTACATCTAAAGAAGCTAGATAAAGAACACCAAATTAAGCCTAAAGCCATCAGAGGGAGGGAAATAATAAAGATTAGAGCAGAAATAAATAATATAGAAATAAACCCCCTCCCACAACTCCAGTGGAATAGATCAATGAAACCAGGAACTGGTTCTTTGAAAAAATTATTAAAATGGATAAACCCCTACCCAGATTTATCTAAAAGAAAAGAGAAAGGTTCCACATAAATAAAATCACAAATAAGAAAGGACAGATGACTACAAAAATACAAATAATTATAAGAGAATATTATGAAAAATTATATGCCAACAAATTAGGCAATCTGGAAGAAATAGATAAATTCCTAGAAATATGTAAATTACCAAAACTGAAACAGGAAGAAATAGAAAAATTGAAAAAGCTGATAACCAGCAATGAAATTGAATCTGTAATCAAATATCTCCCACCAAACAAGAGTCCAGAACAGGATGGTTTCACAGAAGAATTCTCTAAAACATTTAAAGAAGAGTTAATATCTATTCTTTTTAAACCGTTCCAAAAAAAGAAGTAGAAGGAAAACTTCCAAACTCATTCTATAAGGCCAGAATTACCTTGATTCCAAAATCAGATAAAGACCCCACTAAAAAGGGAAATATAGGCCAATACCCCTAATGAACATGGATGCCAGAATTCTCAACAAACTAGCAAGTCAAATCCAACAGTACATTCAAAGAATTATTCACCATGATCAAGTGGGATTTATTCCTGGATTGCAAGGATGGTTCAATATTCACAAATCAATCCACATGATACACCACGTTAATAAAAGAAAAGATCAAGAATCATATGACTCTCAATAGATGCAGAAAAAGCATTTGACAAAGGACAGCATCAATTCTCAGTAATAACTCTCAAGAGAGTAGAGATAAAAAGAGCATACCTCAACGTCATAAAGGCTGTTTACAAAAGATCCACAGCTAATATCATCCTCAATGGGGAAAAACTAAGAACTTTTACCCTAGGGTCAGGAACATTACATGGATGTCCACTCTTACCACTGTTGTCCAGTGTAGTACTGGAAGTCCTAGTTTCAGCAATCAGACGACAAAAAGAAATAAAAGGCATCCAAATCAGCAAGGAAGAAGTCAAACTTACACTCTGCAGATGGCATTATCCTCTATGTAGAAAAATAAAAAAACTCCATCATAAAATTGCTAGCATTGATACAAGAATTAGCAAAGTCACAGGATATAAAATCAGCATACAGAAATCCATTACATTTCTATATACCAATAATGAAACAGCAGAAAGAGAAATCAAGAAATTGATCTCATTTAAAATTGCACCAAAATCCATAAGATACCTAGGAAGAAACCTAACTAAAGAGGTAAAATATCTGTACTCTGAAAACTATACAACACTTATGCATGAAATTGAAAATGACACAAAGAAATGGGAAAACATTCCATGCTCATGAATTGGAAGAACAAATATTGTTAAAATGTCTGTACTACCCAAAGCAGTCTACACATTTAATGCAATTCCTATGAAAATAACATCAGTATTTTTCACAGATGTAGAAAAAATAATCCTAAAATTTGTATGGAATCACAGAAGACCCCAAATAGCCAAAGCAATCTTGAAGAACAACAAAGCTGGAGGCATCACAGCTCTGGACTTCAAGTTACATTACAAAGCTGTATGATCATCAAGTATGGTTCTGGCACAAAAACAGACACATAGATCAAGGGAACAGAACAGAAAGCCCAGAAATGTACCTGCAACTATCGAGTCAACTAATCTTTACCAAAACCACAAAGGATATCCAATGGATAAAAGACTGTCTTTTAAGGAAATGGTGTTGGGAAAAACTGAAGAGCAACATGCAAAAGAATGAAATTGAGCCACTTTCTTACACCATACACAAAAAATAAATTAAAAGTGGATGAAAGACCTAAATGTGAGACAGGAAACCATCAAAATCCTAGAAAGGAACACAGGCAGTAACCTTTTTGACCTCAGTGGTGCAGCTACTTGCTAGACACATTTCTGGAGATAAGGGAAATGAAAGCAAAAATAAACCATAGGGACTTCATCCAGATAAAAAGCTTCTACACAGCAAAGGACACAATCAACAAAACTAAAAGACAACTTTTGGAATGAGAAAAGATATTTGGAAATGACATATCTGATAAAAGGTTAGTATGCAAAATCTATAAAGTACTTACCATACTCATAACGTTTTTGGACACTAAATTTGTGAGTTTTTTATTTTCCCCACAAAACCATTCTCCGTAATCTCAGCTAAATGCCCTACAGTCCAGTTTAATTTTGACATTAACCAGTGTTAGTGCAGAGCCCATAATTTAAGGACTTATTCCCATGAGACTGCCTTCCACTTCAGATGTCAGTCATAAATAATAGGTCCGCCAGTTACTCACAGCTTCTGACTGACTTGGCTACAAATAAGAGGTTTTCATGACCTCTCCCACTTTGGATTCAATTATTTTCTGGAACAACTGAGAGAACTCAGTGAAACACTTAAGTTTACCAGTTTATTGTATAATAAAGGATATGATAAAAGATGCGATTAAACAGCTAGATGAAAAGATAAAAGTCTGAAAGGGTCCCAACTACAGGAACTTCTGTCTGATAGAGATGGGGTGCACCACCCTCTTGATAACTGGATGTGTTGACCAGTTTGGAAGCTCTTCAAACCTACTCTACTGGGATTTGTAGAGAGTCTTCATCAAGTAGGTATAATCAATTAATAATTTCATTGCCAGCCTCCCTCCATCTCTGGAGAATGGAGGGTGAGAATGAATATTCCTAGCTTTTAATTATGTCTTGGTCTATCACCAGCCCCCATCCAGAAGTCATCCAGGAGCCCACCCAGAATCACTTCTTAGAAAAATGATGGTACTATCACCCAGGAAATTCCAAGGAATTTAAAAGCTCTTTGTCAGGAATCAGGGTCAATGACCAAACATTAGAACATAAGATGCTCCTACTACTCCTATAACTTCAGAAAACTTAGGAAACAAGGGTTTTAGGATCCCTTTGTCAGGAACCAACAGAAAAAAATTGATTTTTTGATTAATTGATTGATTGATTGACTGATTCTTATTTTACAGGGGTCCTCTTACAGCCTCAGTAAAAGGTCCAGTTCTTAGAAAAGCCTATAGGGTCCTCCATGACATCTGGTCCTCCATTACCTCTCTGACTTCATATTTCAATATTCTACATTTTGTGTGACATTGGCCTGCTTGCTGTCCTGAGAATGCCAGATGGTCTTATCAAAATCTCAAAAGTCTTCTTCTGCCATTTGCTATCCTTATTTCCTGTCTTATTATTTTTCCCTTCCACTCTCTAGTATACTATGAATGTCAGTAGTCCTATACCAGAAACTGTGAAAACACTCACAAAAGTAGGGATTTTTGTCTTTTTTTCTTCATTCCTGTATCTCAAATCACATCATAGGTTCTCAATAAATATTTGCTGAATTAACTTACTAGTAAACAAGAGTGTATACTCCAGACCCAAGAGAGAAAACATTTCAACTACCTGGGGGAGAATTTGACCCATGAAAGCAGGGATTAGTCAGGAAACATATTATTTGCCTATACCAGAGATTTTAAGTTAAAAGGTATTTCTGATACAACAGAGGATGGTTTTCCTTAAATGTCCCCTGGTTTAACACACAAGAAGTTTTCTAAGTTTTTTTTTAATGACGGAAAACCTCAACATTAAAAGAGAGCTGGGTAGCAGATGGAGAACTCCCACTGCTAAAGAAATACCACCCTCTAGTTCATATCTCACTGTAGCTGGGGAACCAGTAGCCCTGGAAGTTAGAATAGCAAATATAATTACTCCAGGTCTTGAGGCCCTTAACCCATCCAATTAGAAATACAGTTAATCCTTTAACAACAAGAATTTGAACTGTGTGGAACTGGAGGGTATTATGCTGAGTGAAGTAAGCCAGTCGGAGAAGGACAAACATTATATGTTCTCATTCATTTGGGGAATATAAATAATAGTGAAAGGGAATATAAGGGAAGGGGGAAGAAATGTGTGGGAAATATCAGAAAGGGAGACAGAACGTAAAGACTGCTAACTCTGGGAAACGAACTAGGGGTGGTAGAAGGGGAGGAGGGCGGGGGGTGGGAGTGAATGGGTGATGGGCTTGGGGGTTATTCTGTATGTTAGTAAATTGAACACCAATAAAAAATAAATTAAAAAAAAATAATAACAAAAAAAAAAGAATTTGAACTGTGTTAGTCCACTTAAAAACAGATTATATATATACATATATATATTTTATTTGAAAGTACATATATATTTTGATGAATAGAGTAACGAGCTATAAATGTATTTTCTCATTTTCTTAATAACATTTTATTTTTCTAGCTTTTATTATAACAATACAGCATGTATAACATATAAAATATGTGTTAACCAATAACCATTATGTTATTAAGGCTTCTGGTCAATAGTAGGTCATCAGTAGTAAAGTTATTCATGGATTCTTTGTCATTGATTTTTTTTTAATTGTGCGAGTGTAAGTGCCCCTAGATGCCACATTGTTAGAGTCAGCTGTATTAAGAACATTAAGTTTATTCAATTTCCAAGACAATGAGAATGAAGCCTGATATTGGATTGAGAGCTTCACTCAACTGTCAGAAATAGCTCACTTATCTAATCCTGGTAGTTTCTAGAGAAGCTGGGGCTTCAAGAGTCCAGCAGGCTATAGCCTCCCACTTAAATTTTATCTAGAAGCTTTTGGCTTACATTCCAAGAATTTACCAATAAAACTGACCTAATCTGAAATTGTGGCCGTTTCATTAGGATCCTAATATTTGCCCACCTTCTCGTAGTCTTTTTCCTATTGTGGGATCCAGAGCTGTACACCCAGACATTGGATAAGGCCATCATTTAGGTGAGACAGACCTCCTTGAAATGAATCTATCTTGGCCACTGTACTTGTGATTCCTGATTATTAACTCTAGTTGTTAAGGTTTTTTTTTTTTTTTGTTTGTTTGTTTGTTTTTACATCCCCTTTTGCAGAATTGCATCTTATTAAAAGAGGAGTGAAGAAGAAACCAGGTCTCAGCTGAATGGAACTAGTGTTAGGATCTCCTGCTAAGTGTAATGAATCATTCCTTGCATGAAGATCTGGAGAGGTGAGCCTAGTAAAGAGACCTTAGGAAAAGATGTGATGGTGCCCAAGTACTAAAATTGAACCTTGCTATGGACTGAATTGTATTCCCCTCAAATATATATGTCAAAGCCTTAATTCCCAGGGTGATTATATTTGGAGACAGGGTCTTTAAGGAGTAACTAAGATTAGGGGGACTAATTAAGGTTACTTTAAGAGTAATTCAGAGGTTGAAGGTACAAATTTCCAGTTACAAAATTAATTTATAGGAATGTAATATATGGCATAATGATTATATTTAATAATATTGTATACTTGAAAATAGCTAGGAGGGTGGATCTTGAAAGTTCTCATCACACAAAAAATTTTAACTATGTATGATGATGAATATTAACTGGACTTATTGTGGTGAATATTTTGCAATATATACAAGTATATTGAATTCTTACATTGTACACATACATCTAACATAATGTTATGTCAGTTATACCTCAATAAAAACAATAATAATAAAAATACAGTTAGAAAAAAATATATACTTTAAATGAGATCATAAAGGTGGGGCTCTAATCTGATAGAACTGGTAGACTTCCAAGAAAGAAAGAAGAAAAGGAGATCTTTTTTCTTTCCATGTTCATGCACTGAGGAAAGGCCATGTGAGGACTGAGTGAGAAGTAGCCATCTTCAAACCAGGAAGAGATCTCTTGCCAGAAACTGACCACACTGGCACCCTGATCTCAGACTTCCAGCTTCCAGATCTGTGAAAAAACACATTTCTGTTGTTTTAGTTACTCAGTCTGTGGTACTTTGTTAAGGCAAAGTGAACTGACTAATACAAACCTAAAAGATCCCAAGGTTTAGAATCAGATGGAAAAGAGTCAAAGAGCAGAGAAGGTCAGAATAAGCATGAAATATCCTTGGGAAGTGTCCTCAAGATATCTATCCCTTTCTCTCTCTTTTTCTATTGTGACCCTTTTCTGTGACTAGGGATTTTAGGGAATGTAGATGTGAATATTAGCTTAAAGGGGCAAGAGGCAATCAAACAGTCTGCAACATATGATTCAGTTGCTAGCCACAGTCCTTTCCTGCCACTTTATCATTTAGTTCTTATTTCATCTCAAAAATCCCGTTTTAGCACTCCCTTCTCCTAAACTTACTGAATGTGAGATTCCAGAATATCTTAAATCCAAGTTTAATATAGCCCTGCATATAGGTTTTTGTAGGTTTGGTTTGGTATCAACCAAATCAGTTGCTAACATCCTTTGGGTTAGCTTCCTTTGGGATAGTCATGTTAATTAAGCTCAAGCCTTGGAATATAGATTAAATTTCATTATATCTTGCCCATAAAAACCACCCACGAGTTACTTCACACTGTTTCCTTTTCCCCAGTTGAGCATCTTTACCAGGAAAACCTCACAGGCATATATTTAAGATAGCAGGGCCATCATTGGCCTGTGTTCCTAAACTATGTGAAAAAGAGCCGAGCCAACTTGGAACCACCTTGGAATATCAACATTAGTGAGAAATAAACCTCTATGGTCCTTAAGCTATTTTACATTTTGGATATATTTGCTATAATATTACACCCATCCTAAATAATACAAGAATGAAAAATTATAGGGTAAGAAGCAGAGACAACTGACATAACAATGTGGAGAAAGACTTAGAATCTTGGTAACAATTTATATGGATTCTCATTATTAACTAGCAAGACTGTGATCAAAACAATCATTACACTGCGATAATTTGCTACAGGGTCCCCACAGCCCATTATAGCTCCAATCCACCCGATCCTATTGAGATGTGCATTGTGGTTCTCTGTCATCAATCCAGTCTTGCACTGCAATAATACTCCTTGGTTCTGACTTCAATATTTTCAACTTTGGCTCTTTTCCAGCCCACCCCCATTGTATGCTCACAGGAGACATTTCTACTTTCCCACGTTATTTTGTAGTCTGGAAGACGGAGAGAGACTATCTAAGATGCTTCACCATTTCCGTCCTCCACTTTGAGGAAAGAAAATATTCCACTCTCTCACATTTTCTTTGGGGATAGAACTTTGTATGACATTTTGTCATAACCAATTGATTAAGAAAATTCATACAGCTTTCTCTCTCTCTCTCTCTCCTTTTTATTTCTCAATGTTTCTAGTATCACTTCAGTTCTCAGGTAAAATCTAGAGTCTTGGTCTCCAGGAAGAAATTCTGAGGTTTTCTCTGTTTTTGGATCACCCATACTACCTAGGGCTTTTATTATAACCTTGCACTAGTAGGTTGGGCCCTGTGTAGAGGGAAGATGTACCTCCTTTGCAGGATGACATGACATTTTCCTCCTGAATTAGGAAATTTGCTAAGAAACTTTAACATGAATAGATGTTTTTTTCAAATGCTTTATTTATTGTATCATCATATGTTTGTTTTCTTTTTTTTTTAATTTTTTATTTATTTATGATAGTCACAGAGAGAGAGAGAGAGAGGCAGAGACACAGGCAGAGGGAGAAGCAGGCTCCATGCACCGAGAGCCCGACGTGGGACTCGATCCCAGGTCTCCAGGATCGTGCCCTGGGCCAAAGGCAGGCGCCAAACCGCTGCGCCACCCAGGGATCCCCATATGTTTGTTTTCTAATACAGTCTTTCAATAAGATAAATCACATCAACCAGTTTTTAAGTATTGAACCAGTCTTCCATTGTTTAATTAAGACCCACTTGGTGATTATTCATGGTAATTTTTATGTATTGCTGGATTTTGATTGGTAATATTTTGTGAAGGATTTTTGCAATTATGTTAATGTAGCCTGTAGTTTTTTTTTCTTATTTTAATATGGTTTGTCTGCTTTTAGTATAAAGTACTTGCCTCATTAGATGAATTGGAAATGTTTCTTTTTCCTCTAACTCCTAAAGAGATTGTGTATTATTGGTATTATATATATATATTTTATTTATTTATTTTTATTTTTATTTTTTAAATGCCTAGTAGAATTCACCAATAAGGTCATCTGGCTCTGGAAATACTTATATTGGAATGATTTTACCTACAGATTCATATACTCTACTAGATATAAATCTATTTAGGTGAGCTTTTTTTAAAATTTTTTAAGTGATCTTTTCTTGATTTAATTTCAGCAATTTGTACTTTTCAAGATCTTCCTGGGTTTTTCAAATTAAATTGTTGTTTTTGTCAGTATAAAGTTATACAAAATATCCTCTTAATTTCTTTGTATTTTACAATAATGTTCCCTCTTTTATTTTTTTTAAATTTTTATTTAAATTTTACTTAGTTAACATACAGTGCAATATTGTTTTCTGGAGTAGAATTCAGTGATTCATCCCTTGCATAAAATACCCAATGCTCATCACAAAAAGTGCCCTCCTTAAGACCCTTCACCCATCTATCCCAACCCATCACGCACCTCCCTCCATCAACCCTCAGTCTGTTGTCTATCATTAAGAGTCCCTTATGGTTTATTTACCTCTCTTCCTTACTCCCTGCCTTCTCCTATGTTCATCTATTTTCTTTCTCAAACTCCACATATGAGTGAGATCATATATTAGTTTTTCTCTAACTTATTTCACTTAGTATAATTTACTCTAGTTCCATCCATGTCATTACAAATGACAAGATTTAATTCTTTTGGATGGCTGAGTAATATTCTGATATATCACCTCTTCTTTATGCATTCATCAGCCAATGAATATTTGGGCTCTCTCTATAGTTTTGCTATTATTGATAATGCTACTATAAACCTCTAGGTGCACATACCACTTTGAATCTGTATTTTAGTATCCTTTGGATAAATATCTAGTAGTGCAATTGCTGAATCTTAGGATAGGTCTATTTTTAACTTTCTGAGGAACCTCCTTATCTTCTCCAGAGTGGTTGCAGGAGTTTGTCTTCCCACCAACAGTGTAAGAGGGTTCCCCCTTCTCCATCTCCTTGTCGATGCCTGTTGTTTCTTGTGTTGTTAATTTTAGCCATTCTGACAGGTGTGAGGTGGATCTCATCCTGATTTTTATTTCTATTTACTTGATGAGTGATGTTGAGCATCTTATGTATCTATTGGCCATTTGTATAACTTCATTGGAGAAATGTCTCTTCATGTCTTCTGCCCATTTCTTGAATGGATTTTTGTTTCTCAGGTGTTGCTTGATAAGTTTTTTATAGAACCTAGTATGGCTAGTCTGGCTTTCTTTTAACATCCATTTGCATGATAGATCATTCTGTTTCTCCCTCCCCTCACTTTCAATCTGTAGAGGTCTTTAGGTCTAAAATGAGTCTCTTGTAGGCAGCATATCTATGAACCATTTTTTAAATCCAACTTGATACCCTGTTTTTTGATTGAAACATTTAGTCCATTTACAGAGTGATTATTGAAAGGTATGAATTGTATTATCTTTAGAGTTGGTGTTTCTGGTGATGTTCTCTGGTCCTTTTAATTTTTTAAAAGAAGTTTTATATATATATATATTATATATATATTTTTATTGGAGGTCAATTTGCCAACATATAGTATAACACACCCAGTGCTCATTCCATCAAGTGCCCTCCTCAGTGCCCATGACCCAAGTCACCCCATCCTCCACTTGCCTCCCCTGCCTCTATCCCTTGTTAATTTCCCAGAGTTAGGAGTCTCTCACGTTTTATCATCCTCTCTAATTTTTCCCACTCATTTTCTCTCCTTTTCCCTGTAATCCCTTTCATCTCTGGTCTTTTTTAGTTTCTGTTGCATTAGGTCTTGTTTTTCCCACTCACAGAGTCCCCTTTAATATTTCTTGAAGGGCTAGGTGAGTGGTCATGAACTCCTTTAATTTTGGTTTGTCTGGGAAATTCTTTATTTCTCCTTTTATTCTGGATGACAGTCTTCATGGGTAAAGAATTCTTGGTTGCATATTTTCCCATTCAGCTCATCAAATATATTCTGCCACTTTCTTCTGCTCTGTCAAGTTTCTGTGAACAGATTTACTGCACATCATATCTGTCTTCCCTTTTAGGTTAAGGGTTTTATTCCTTTTACTGATGTCAGAGTTCGCTCTTTGGGGCACATGGGTAGCTCAGTGGTTGAGCATCTTCCTTGGCTCAGGTCATGATCCCAGGGTCCTGGGATCGAGCTCCGCATCAGACTTCCTGCATGGAACCTGCCTCTCCCTCTGCCTCTACCTCTCTCTGTGTCTCTCATGAATAAATAAATAAATAAATAAATAAATAAATAAATAAATAAATCTTTTTAAAAAAGAATTCTCTCTTTATCTTGTGTGTTTTGTGAATTTGACTATGATATGCCTGGTGATGTTAGGTTTTTGTTTAATTTAATAGCAGTTCTTGGTGCTTCTTGGATTTTGATGTCTGTATCCTTTCCCAGATTAAGGAGTTTTTCAGCTATAATTAGCCTGAATAAACCTGACTTTTTTCTCTCTCTTCATCTTCCAGGACTCCTGTGATATGAATATTATTTCATTTTAATAAATTGTTGAGTTCCCTAAGTCTACCTTCATCATCCATACCTTTGCTTCTCTTTTCTTTCAGCTTAATTATTTTTCATAATTTTAACTCTTATATCACTGATTAGTTCCTCTGCTTCATCCATCCTCATTTTTATTATCTCCATTTGTGTTTGCATATTGGTTATAGCATTTTTAATTTCAGCCTGACTAGACTTTACCTTTTTATTACTGCAGTAAGGGATTGTATAGTGTCTTTGCTTTTTTCAAGTCCAGCTAGTATACTTATAATTGTTGTTTTAAATTATAGTTCAGACATTTTACTTATATCTGTATTAATTAAATCCCTGGCCATTATTTCTTTCTTTTTTTTTTCCTGGCCATTATTTCTTCCTATTCTTTAGTTATTGTCAATCCTCCCTAGTCCTGTAATTTTTGGAGGGGAAAAAAAAGAAAGAAAAAGATTTTAAAAATAAGATAACAAAATTAAAATACAAAAAATGAAAAAAGAATAAGATGAATAAAATACATATGGGAAGCTAGATCCTAGGTGTATTATGTTATGGTCTTCTATTTACCAGAAACTTCCATAGGTTGCTTTTCTGGTTTGTAGATATTTAGCCTCATTTTCCAAGACTTCTGATAGATTTCATGGGTATGCAGAATGATTTTATATTTATCTAGCTGTGTTCTAGTGAGGAGGCAGGCTTAGAGTCACCTCACTTCTATGCCATCTTACCTCTTACCTTCTCTCTTTTATTTCAGATATTGGTCATTTGTGTCTTCTCTCATTCTATTTTTCCCCAGTTACCTTGGCTAAGCTTTTATTAATTTTATTGATTTTTTTCAGAGAATCAGCTTTTTATTTCACTGATTTTGTCTTTTATCTTTTGAAAATTTAATTGATTACAATTTCAACAATTGATGACTATATTTCTGTTCTCAGTTTATTTTAATTACCTCTTCTTTTATTAGTTACTTTAAAAGGAGACTTTCCTTACTAATTGAAGACCTTTCATATTATATAAGAAAAATACATCAAACCATAAATTTCTCTCTGAACAGTGTTTTACCTGCATCACAAAATTTTACATGTATTATCAGTGTCATTCAGAATAAAATAGGTTTTTGTTTTGTTTTGTTTTGTTTTTTAAGATTGCATTGATTAATAAGAGGCGAACAGAAAGAGTAGAAACAGGCAGAGGGAGGAGCAGGCTCCCTGCAGGGAGCCTGATGCAGGACTCAATCCCGAGATCCTGGGATCATGCTATGAGCTGAAGGCAGAAGCTCAACCGCTGAGCCACTCAGGTGCCCCCAAATAAGGTTTTAAAACAACTTTCCAGGATGCTTGAGTGGCTCAGTGGCTGAGCATCTGCCTTTGGCTCAGGGCGTGATCCTGGAGTCCTGAGATTTGAGTCCTACATTGGGCTCCCTGCATGGAGTCTGCTTCTGCCTCTTCCTGTGTCTCTGCCTCTCTCTCTTTGTGTCTCTCATGAATAAATAAATAAAATCTTGGGGGCGGGGCAACATGGCAGAGGAGTAGGGTCCCCAAGTCACCTGCTCCCACAAACTTACCTAGATAACTTTCAAATCATCCTGAAAACCTAAAAATTAGACCTGAGATTTAAAGAGAGAACAGCTGGAACGCTACAGAGAGAAGAGTTTTCGCTTTTAACAAGGTAGGAAAGCAGAAAAAAAAAAATCAAGTGGGGGAGGGACCCCCTCGAGGAGTCGGGCTAAGGCTCGGTGGCAAAAACTTCCCAGGACAGGAAAGCCCGGTCCCGGAGAAGCAAGAACTTTAAAAATCCACACCAGGGGATCCCTGGGTGGCTCAGAGGTTTTGCGCCTGCCTTTGGCCCAGGGCGCGATCCTGGAGTCCCGGGATCGAGTCCCGCGTCGGGCTCCCGGCATGGAGCCTGCTTCTCCCTCTGCCTGTGTCTCTGCCTCTCTCTCTCTCTCTCTCTCTCTCTCTCTCTATGTCTATCATAAATAAATGAAAATAAATCTTTAAAAAAATAAAAAATAAAAATCCACACCAGATTCTTCCTGAATGGAAAGGCACTTAGCAGGGAACTCGGGCAGAATCGCAGGAGGGGCAGTGGAGCCTCTAGTCTCTCAGTCACTAACAGAGGAAGTGCACCCCAGGGGAGAACCTGCTACAGACTGTGGGCCAATCTCAGTAAAGGGCTGGAGTGCCAGCCGAGGGGGACCTCGGGAGAAGCTCAGGCGGCAGCTCTGGATGGAAGGGGCTGTGCTCTGGGAGCCTGATTCCAGCAGCATAGACCCAGATCCCAGGGCGCCAGGGGACAAGCCCAGGATCCTGTGTTCCCCCTAGGACAGGCAGAGGTGGAGAGGACACAGGACAGCAAGAACTCTCCTGCTGCTGGGTACCCCGAAGCTGTGCAGATCAGCACCCACTGCCCCCAGAGCATCCAGGCCGGTGTGGACTGGGAAATTGTGGTAGATACTGTGGGAGCTGACTAGAGCTGGAGAGCTGGCCACCGCCAGTGTTGTTATTCCTCCTTGTGTCACCCTCTGCCTGGGACAGAGCAGGGCCGCCAGGGAACAGGGGCCTCATAGGATAAACAGCACCTACTGAGCCCAGCATGCGGTGGAGCGCGGGGCAACTCCCCCTGGTGCAAACACCTGAGAATCAGCACAGCAGACCCCTCCCTCAGAAGACCAGCTGAAAGAGAGAGGGAAGAGCAAGTTCTTGGCTAAGCAACTCTGGAAAGCTCCTGGGGAAGTAGAGGGATTTACAGTATATAGAACCAGAGGATATCCCTCCTTTTTTAAAATTCCTTTTTCCAGTACAACTCATTTTTATATCAGACTATAAATTTCCAATTGTTTTTCTCTTTTCCCACATTAACTACAATAATTTACCACCTATTCATTTTTAAGATTGTTCCTCTTCGACTTTCATATTTTTACAATTACAGGTCCTAGATATATTTTCCACTTCTAGATTCCCTTCAAAATACTCAACTTAATTTTGGGAGATATACAAGATATGTTTTTTTGTTGTTGTTGTTGTTTTGTTTTGTGTTTTGTGTTTTCTCTGCCTCATTTTGTTCTACAGTGGTGGAAGTTAATACTTTCAGAAACATGACCAGTATGCACCCAGAACCAAGTGATATTCCATACTGGTTCATTTTAAGAGATTCCTCATTCAATTCTGTCCCCCTATTTTATCTCATGTATGTTTTGGTGGTCAAGGTTGGGGCCCTCTACAAACATTTCTGGTTTATATACATTTGGGACTAAGCATCTTCTAATGCAGAACTTAATATACTCAGAAACAAGAACTTAATATACTCAGAAACAAGAGGATCACCCTCTAAAATTACTCAGGTAGACTACATTCTCCCTCTACTACAACTTCTTCACCACCACCATCTCCCAGTCCCCTCCCTTTTGTTTCTTCTCCTTTTTTTCTTCCTTTATTTTATAATTTTTTTCTCTTCTTTAGGATTCCTGGTGTTTTATTTTTTACTACTTTATTTAAAAAGTTTTCCTTCACTTTGGTGGTCTTTTTGTTTTATTTCATTCTGATCTTTGTTTTCAATTTCTGGTCTCTGACCTCAGCAAAATCTAGAGTGAAATTTGCTTACATCGTGTTTAATATTCTTGACGCAGCCCGCTCATACAGACACTCTGCACTGAGCAAAATGACTAGAAAGAAGAACTCACCACAAAAGAAAGAATGAGAAACAGTACTCTCTCCCACAGAGTTATAGAATTTGGATTACAATTCGATGTCAGAAAGCCAATCCAGAAGCACAATTAGAAAGCTACTGGTGGCTCTCGAAAAAAGCATAAAGGATTCAAGAGACTTCATGACAGCAGAATTTAGATCTACTCAGGCTGAAATAAAAATCAATTAAATGAGATGCAATCCAAACTGGGGGTCCTAATGATGAAGGTTAATGAGGTAGAAGAAAGAGTGAGTGACATAGAAGACAAGTTGATGGCAGGAAGGAAGTTGAGGAAAAAGGAAAAACAATTAAAAGACAATGAGGAAAGTTTAATGACAGGAAATAATAATGAAATAAATGACAGCCTCAGATAGAAAAATCCACATATAACTGGAGTTCCAGAGGGCACCAACAGGGATAGAGAGCCAGAAAGCATATTTGAACAAATCATAGCTGGGAACTTTCCTAATTTGGGTAGGGAAACAGGCATTCAGATACAGGATATAGAGATCACCCCCCCCAAATCAATAAAAACTGTTCAACACCTGGACCTTTAATAGTGAAACTTGCAAATTCCAAAGATAAAATCCTTAAAGCAGCAAGAGACAAGAGATCCCTAACTTATATGGGGAGAAATATTAGATGAAGAGCAGACCTATCCACAGAGACCTGGCAGGGCAGAAAGGGCTGTCAGGATATATTCTGGGTCCTAAATGAAAAGAACATGCAGCCAAGAATATTCTATCCAGCAAGGCCCTCATTCAGAATAGAAGGAGAGATAAAGAGCTTCCAAGATAGGGAGAAACTGAAAGAATATGTGACCAAACCAGCTCTGCAAGACATATTAAGGGGGACTCTGTAAAAGAAAGGAACTGCAAAGAAACAATCCACAAAACAGGGACTAAATAGATATTATGATGACACTAAATTCATATCTTTCCATAGTAACTCTGAACGTGAATGGATTAAATGCTCCCACCAAAATGCACAGAGTTTCAGACTGGATCAAAAAGCAAGACCCATCTATTTGCTATCTACAGGAGACTCACTTGAAACCTAAGGACACCTCCAGCCTGAAAATGAAAAGTTGGAGAAACATTTACCATTCAAATGTTTCACAAAAGAAAGCAATGGTAGCAAACCTCATATCAGATAAATTAAAGTTTAGCCCAAAGACTGTAGTAAGAGGTGAAGTGGGAAAAATATTATACTTAAAGGATGTATCCAACAAGAGGACCTAACAGTCATGAATACTTATGCACCGAATGTGGGAGCTGCCAAGTATATCAATCAATTAATAACCAAAGTTAAGACATACTTAGATAATAGTACACTAGTCCTGGGACACTTCAACAAGGCACTTTCTGCAAATGACAGATCTTCTAAGCACAACATCTCCAAAGAAACAAGAGCTTTAAATGATACACTGGACCAGATGGATTTCACAGATATTTACAGAACTTTACATCCCAACACAACTGAAAACACATTCTTCTCAAGTGCACATGGAACTTTCTCCAGAATAGACCAGGGTCACAAATCAGGTCTTAACTGATATCAAAATATTGGTATTGTCCCTTGCATATTTTCAGAACATAATGCTTTGAAACTTGACCTCAATCACAAGAAGAAATTTGGAAGAAATTAAAACACATGGAGGTTAAAGACCATCCTGCTAACAGATTAAGGATCAACCAGGAAATTAGAGAAGAATTAAAAAGACTCATGGAAACTAATGAAAATGAAGATACAACCGTTCAAAATCTTTGGATACAGCAAAAGCAGTCCTAAGAGGAAAATACATCAAAATACAAGCCTCCCTCAAAAAATTGGAAAAAATCCAACACAAAAGCTAACCTTGCACCTAAAGGAACTGGAGAAAGAACAGAAAATAAAACCTACACCCACCAGGAGAAGAGAGTTAATGAAGACTCAAGCAGATCTCAATGAAATAGATACCAGAAGAACTGTAGAACAGATAAACCAAACCAGAAGTTGGTTCTTTGAAAGAATTAATAAGATAGATTAGCCATTAGCCATTAGCCATCCCTACGAAAAACGAAAGAGAAAAGACTCAAATTAATAAAATCATGAATGAGAAAGGAGAGATCACTACCAACACCAAGGAAATACAAATGATGTTAAAAGCATATTATGAACAGCTATATGCCAATAAATTAGACAATCTAGAAGAAATGGATGCATTTCTGAAAAACCACAAACACCCAAAAGTAGTACAGGAAGAAATAGAAACCTGAAGAGGCCAAAAATCCGGGAGAAAATTTAAGCAGTCATCAAAAACTTCCAAAGACACAAACTCCAGGGCCAGATGGCTTCCCAGGCGAATTCTATCAAATGTTTAATGAAGAAACAATACCTATTTTACTAAAGCTGTCTCCAAACATACAAAGAGATGGATAACTACCAAACTCGTTCTATGAGGCCAGCATCACCTTAATTCCAAAACCAGACAAAGACCCCACCAAAAAGGAGAATTATAGACCAATATTCCTGATGAACACAGATGCAAAAATTCTCAACAAGATACTAGCCAATAGGATCCAACTAGCCAGTAGGATACATTAAGATGATTCATCATAACCATGTGGGATTTATTCCCAGGATGCAAGGCTGGTTTAACACTTGCAAAGTAATCAACGTGATAGATCATATCAACAAGAGAAAAAACAAGAACCATATGATCCTCTCAATAGATGCAGAGAAAGCATTTCACAAAATACAGCATCCATTCCTGATCAAAAGTCTTCAGAGTATAGGGATAGAGAGAACATTCCTCAACATCTTAAAAGCCATCTATGTCAAGTCCACAGCAAATATCATTCTCAATGGGGAAACACTGGGAGCCTTTCCCCTAGATCAGGAACACCACAGGGATGTCCACTCCCACCGCTGCTATTCAACATAGTACTAGAAGTCCTAGCCTCAGCAATCAGGCAACAAAAAGAAATAAAAGGCATTCAAATTCGCAAAGAAGTCAAACTTTCCCTCTTTGCAGGTGACATGATACTGTACATAGAACACCCAAAAGACTCCACCCCACGATTTCTGGAACTCATACAGCAATTTGGCAGTGTGGCAGGATACAAAATCAATGCCCAGAAATCAGTGGCATTTCTATACACTAACAATGAGGCTGAAGAAAGAGAAATCAAGGAGTCAATCCCATTTACAGTTGCACCCAAAAGCATAAGATACCTAGGAATAAACCTAACCAAAGAGGTAAAGGATCTATACCCTAAAAACTATCGAAAACTTCTGAGACAAATTGAGGAAGACACAAAGAGATGGAAAAATATTCCATGTTCATGGATTGGAAGAATTAATATCGTGAAAATGTCAATGTTACCTAGGACAATTTACATATTTAATACGATCCCTATCAAAATACCATGGACTTTCTTCAGAGAGTTAGAACAAATTATTTTAAGCTTTGTGTGGAATCAGAAAAGACTCCAAATAGCCAGGGGAATTTTAAAAAAGAAAACCATAGCTGGGGGCATCACAATGCCAGATTTCAGGTTGAAATGACCACAAAGCTGTTGTCATCAAGACAGTGTGGTACTGGCACAAAAACAGACACATAGATCAATGGAACAGAATAGAGAATCCAGAAGTGGACCCTCAACTTTATGGTTAACTAATATTCGATAAAGGAGGAAAGACTATCCATGGGAAGAAAGTCTCTTCAATAAATGGTGCTGGGAAAATTGGACATCCACATGCAGAAGAATGAAACTAGACCACTCCCTTGCACCATACACAAAGATAAACTCAAAATGGATGAAAGATCTAAATGTGAGACAAGATTCCATCAAAATCCTAGAGGAGAACACAGGCAACACCCTTTTTGACGTCGGCCACACTAACTTCTTGAAAGATCCATCCACGAAGGCAAAAGAAACAAAAGCAAAAATGAATATTGGTACTTCATCAAGATAAAAAGCTTCTGCACAGCAAAAGAAACAGTGAACAAAACTATAAGACAACCTCCAAAATGGGAGAAGATATTTGCTAATGACCTATCAGAATAAGGGCTAGTATCCAAGATTTATAAAGAACTGATTAAACTCAACAGCAAAGAAACAATCCAATCATGAAATGGGCAAAAGACATGAAGAGAAATCTCACAGAGGAAGACATAGACATGGCCAACACGCACATGAGAAAATGCTCCGCATCACTGGCCATCAGGGAAATACAAATCAAAACCACAATGAGATACCACCTCACACCAGTGAAAATGGGGAACATTAACAAGGCAGGAAACCACAAATGTTGGAGAGGATGCGGAGAAAAGGGAACCCTCTTACACTGTTGGTGGGAATGTGAACTGGTGCAGCCACTCTGGAAAACTGTGTGGAGGTTCCTCAAAGAGTTAAAAATAGACCTGCCCTACGACTCAGCAATTGCACTGTTGGGGATTTACCCCAAAGATACAGATGTAATGAAATGCCGGGACACCTGCACCCCGATGTTTCTAGCAGCAATGTCCACAATAGCCAAACTGTGGAAGGAGCCTCGGTGTCCATTGAAAGATGAATGGATAAAGAAGATGTGGTTTATGTATACAATGGAATATTATTCAGCCATTAGAAACGACAAATACCCACCATTTGCTTTGACGTGGATGGAACTGGAGGATATTATGCTGAGTGAAATAAGTCGATTGGAGAAGGACAAACATTATATGGTCTCATTCATTTGGGGAATATAAATAATAGTTAAAGGGAATAAAAGGGAAAGGAGTAAAAATAAGTGGGAAATATCAGAAAGGGAGAGAGAACATGGAAGACTCCTCACTCTGGGAAATGAACTAGGGGTGCTGGAAGGGGAGGAGAGTAGGGGGTGGGGGTGACCTGGTGGCGGACACTGAGGTGGGCACTTGATGGGATGAGCACTGGGTGTTATTCTCTATGTTGGCAAATTGAACACCAATAAAAAAGTTATTATAAAAAAATTAAAAATATAATCTACTCTGCCAATTTCTTTATGTTAATTATTTAGACCATTTAGAGGTAATGTAATTATTGTTAAGTAAGGGCTTAAGTATTCTAGTTCATGTGATTATTTCTTAAATTTATTCTTTTTTTGAAATTTAAGGATTTGTGGTTTCTTTTTAAGAGGGAGAGAGAGCACAAGCAAGGGGATGGGCAGAGGGCCAAGCAGATTTTCCACTGACTGCTAACCTAATGTGAGACTCCAGCACAGAAGCCTGAGATCATGACCTGAGCCAAAGCCAGATACTTAACTGCCTGAGCCACCCATGCTCACCAAGGCTGTATTTTTTACAGCAATTTTAGGTTATCAGTAAAATTGAGGTAAAGGTACATGTTTCCAATGGACTCTGACTCCAAACATGCATGCCCTCTTCTATTATCAACATCCTCTACCAAAAGTGGTACATTTGTTGCAAATGATGAATCTATACTGACACATCATAATCACCCTAAGTCCATAGTTTATTATGGCTTACTTTTGTTGTACATTCATGTGTTTGAGAAAATGTATAAAAACATATCCACCACTATTGTATCTTACAGAATATTTTTACTGCTCTATAAACCATCTGTGTTCCATCTTTTTTATCTTCCTCCTCTCCTCCCAAATTCCCAGTACCCCTGAATTTTCTTATTGTCTTCATAGTTTTGCCTTTTCCAGATTGTCATATAGTTGTATTCATACCATGTATAGTTCTCTGTAATAGCCCTATTTCAGTGAATAATATGCATTTAAATGTCTTCAATGTTTTTTCTGTGGTTAGATGGCTCATTTTTTCTCAGGACTGAATAATACTGTATAGTCTGGATGTACCAAAGTGTATTTATCAATTCATCTTAGTAAGAATATCTTGGTTGCTTCCAAGTTTTGGCAATTATAAACAAAGTTGCTATAAACATCCATGTGCAGGTTTTTTTTTTTTTTTTTTTTTTTTTTGTGGGCATAAACTTCTTTGGATAACTACCAAGGAGAGCAATTGCTGAATCATGCAGTAAGAATATGTTTAGTTTTATAAGAAATCACCAAGCCATTTTCTAAAGTGGTATACCATTTTGCATTCCCACCAACAACATATTAGAATTCTTGTTGCTTCATATCCTCACCATCAGTTTTCTGGATTTTAGCTATTTAGGTAGATGTGTAGTGTTACCGCAAATTTAAATATGCATTTGCCTGATGACAAATGATGTGGAGTACCTTTTCATAGTTTACTTGCCATCTGAATATCTTTTTTGTTGAGGTGTCTATTAAGATGTTGGCTTAATTTTTAATTGAGTCATTTGTCTTCTTACTGTTGAGTTTTGATTCTTGTATAATTTGGATAAAAGCCTTCTATCACATGTAGTTTTTTTGCAAACATTTTTTCCCCAGTATGTGGCTCACCTTCTCATTTTGTCAACATTTTATTTTGCAAAGCAAAAGTTTTTTTTTTATTTTTAATGAAGTCTAGCTTATCAATTATTTCTTCCATGGATTATGCCTTTGATGTTGTATCTAATAAGTCATATCCATACCCAAGGTCATTGAGCATTTACCCTATGTTATCTTTTAGAAATTTTATAGTGCTGCATTTACACTTAGGTCTAGGGATCCATCCATCCTTGTTTTTTGTGACGAGTGTAATATCTGTGTCTAGATTGTTTTGTATATAGATGTCCAGTTGTTTCAGTAACCATTCATTGAAAAGGCTATTTTTGATCCATTGTATTGTCATTGCTACTTTATCAAGGACCAGTTTATACAAGTCTACCTTTATTCCATTGATATATTTGTCTATTCTTTTACAAATACTACACTGCCTTGATTACTGTAGCTTTATAGTGAGCATTGAAATTAAGTAATGTTAGTCTTCCCACTTTATTCTCCTTCAATATTGTGCTGGCTATTAAGGTTCTTTGTTTTGTTTCTGTTTATAAACTTTGAGATTAGTTTGTCAATATCCACAAAACAACTTGATAGTATTATGATTGCAACTCTGTTGAATTTATAGATCAACTTGGGAAGAAAGAACATCTAGACAATAGTGAGTCTTCTTATCTATAGACAAGTCATATATCTACATTAGTTTATTTCTTCTTGATTTTATTCATCAGAGTTTTGTAGTTTTCCTCATATAGATTTGTGCATACTTTGACATATACCTAAGTATTTCTATTCAAGGGTCCAGATGTAAATGATACTGTATTTTTATTTTTAAATTACCCTTGTTAATTGCTGCCACATAGGAAAGCAATTGACTTTTGTATATTATCCTTGTATCCTGGAACCTTTTTATATTTGCTTATTAGCTTTATAATTTTTTTAGTTAATTCTTTCAGATGTTATATGTAGATTATCACTTCATCTGCAAAGACAGTTTTATTTATTTCCTCCCAATTTGTACACATTTTATTTCCTTTTCTTGTCTTATTGTATTAGTAAGGAATTCCTGCATGATTTTGAAATGGAGTGGTGGGAGGGGACATCCTTGCCTTGAACTCATCTTAGCAGAAAAGCTTCAAAGTTTGTCATTTAGTATCATGTTAGCTATAATTATCCATAGATGTCTTTTATTAAGTTTAGATGGTTCCTCTTTATTTCTAGTTTATTTAAAATATTTATCATAAATGTATGTTAGATTATTTTGCCAAGGATTTTTGCTTCTATGTTTTTAAGTGATATTACCTGTAATTTTCTTTTCTTGTAAGATATTTATCTGGTATTGTTACTAGGTAATGTTGACCTCACAGAATGAGTTAGGCAGTATTTTCAGTTCTATGTTCTGGAAGAATTGTAAAAAAATTATTATAAATTCTTTCCAAAGTATTTGGTGGAATTCACCAATTAAAAATTAATTTAGATTCCATTTCTATAATGTATATATGCCTAAACATATTATATAATTCTTCTTATGCATTTTGATATATTGTGCTCTTTAAGGACTTTTTGTCATTTACACTAAGTTACAAAATTAGTGAGCATAACATTACTTATAAGATCCTTTCATTGTCCTTTATTGTGTAGGAGATCAGTAGTCCCTGTTTCATTTCTTTCTGTATTGTGAATTTGTATCTTCTCTCTTCTTTTATTACTTAACTGGCTAGAAGTTTATTAATTGTACTGATCTCCTTCAATCACCTTTTATTTCACAGAATTTGAATATATACTTCCTGCTTACAATTTCATTGATTTTTGCTCTAATTTTTATTATTCATTTTCTTCTTACTTTGGGTTTAATTTGTTCTTCTTTTTTTTAATTTCCTATGGTGGAAGCTTACATTACTGATATATACATATATTTATGTACATCATATTATAATATGATATGTATATCATATTATGTAACATAAATATATATTTTAATTGAAATATAGTCACCACATAAATTGTGCAAATTTAAAATATGCAATGAAATAATTAGATACATGATACATTGAATAATGTTTACTACAATTAGGTAAGCTAACACAGCCTTTATCTAACTTAATTACCATTTTATTGTTATTGTTATGATAAGAACAGTAAAGCTCTATCCTTAAAGCAACTTTCAAATATACAATATAGTATTGTTAGCTATAGTCATCATACTGTACATTTGATCTTTGGAACTTATTCATATTATAACTCAAAGTTTGTCCTTTTGAAAAATGTCTCCCAATTTTCCCCACTACTCAGCCTCTGGCAACCACCATCCCATTCTCCAATTCTATCAGTTCAATGTTGTTATATTTCATATATAATATATAAATGATATCCTATATACTGTTTTCCAAAATGACTATACAAATCATATTTCCACAACCAGTGCAGATTCATCCACCCTTCTCCATATCCTTGCCAACACTTCCTATCTCTTCCCTTTTTGATGATAGTTAAACAAATCTGAGGTGATGTCACGTTTGTGGTTTTGAATTGAAGTTCTCTAATAATTCCTGATGTTAAACTTTTTTTCCCATGTATCTGTTGACCTTTAGTATGTTGTCTTTGGAAAATTGTCTATTCAGTTCCTCTACCCATTGTTTAATCAGATTGTTTGTGGGTTTTTTTTTTTTTTTTTTGCTATTGAGTTGTATAAATTCTTTATATATTTTGAATATTATCTTTTAAAGGATACACGTTTTGCAAATATTTTCTCCCATACTATAGGCAACTTTTAATTTTGTTGATTGCTCCTTGTGCTGTGCGCACCTTTTTAGTTTAATATAGTGCCACTTAGGAGGGGGAAGATGGTGGAAGAGTAGGGTCCCCAAATCACCTGTCCCCACCAAATTACCTAGATAACCTTCATATTATCCTGAAAATCTATGAATTCGGCCTGAGATTTAAAAAGAGAACAGCTGGAATGCTACAGTGAGAAGAGTTCGCACTTCTATCAAGGTAGGAAGACGGGGAAAAAGAAATAAAGAAACAAAAGGCCTCCAAGGGGGAGGGGCCCGCGAGGAGCCGGGCTGAGGCCGGGGCGAGTGTCCCCAGGACAGGAGAGCCCCGTCCCGGAGGAGCAGGAGCTGCACCAACCTTCCTGGGCGGAAAGGGGCTCGCAGGGAGTTGGAGCAGGACCCAGGAGGGCGGGGATGCCCTCGGGCTCCGGGGACACTAACAGACACCTGCGCCCGGGGAGAGTGCGCCGAGCTCCCTAAGGGCTGCAGCGCGCACGGCGGGACCCGGAGCAGCTGAAGGGGCTCGGGGGGGCTCGGGGGCGGCTCCCCGGAGGTGTCTGCAGGGTGGGAGCATGAATCCAACAGTGCAGGCCCCGGAGCACTGGGCGCCGGGACACAGCCCAGGATCCGGCCTCCCCCCGGGACAGGCAGAGGCCGGGAGGGCCCAGGACAGCGAGGACCCACCTGCCTGAGCTGAGCAGATCAGCGGCCCCGCCCCGGAGCCTCCAGGCCCTGCAGACAGAGAGCTCTGGAGATACTGCAGGAGCTGCCTCCAGGGCTCCAGAGCTGGCCGCCGCCACTGCGGTTGTTCCTCCTGGGGCCTCACGGGGTGAACAACCCCCACTGAGCCCTACAGCAGGCAGGGGGCATAGCAGCTCCCTCAAGTGCTAACACCTGAAAATCAGCACAACAGGCCCCTCCCCCAGAAGACCAGCTAGACGGACAAGTTCCAGGGGAAGTCAAGGGACTTAAAGTATACAGAATCAGAAGATACTCCCCCGTGGTTTTTTTTATTTTTTTATTTTTTTATTTCTGATTGCGTCCCCCACCCTTTTTTTTTACCTTTCTTTTCCTTTCTCTTTTTCTTCTCCTTTTTCCTTTTTTTTCTTCCTTTTTTCTTTTTCTCTTTTGTTCCCTTCTCTCTCTTTTTCTCCTTTTCCCAATACAACTTGTTTTTGGCCAGTCTGCACTGAGCAAAATGACTAGAAGGAAAACCTCACCTCAAAAGAAAGAATCAGAAACAGTCGTCTCTCCCACAGAGTTATAAAATCTGGATTACAATTCAATGTTAGAAAGCCAATTCAGAAGCACTATTATACAGCTACTGGTGGCTCCAGAAAAAAGCATAAAGGACTCAAGAGACTTCATGACTGCAGAATTTAGATCCAATCAGGCAGAAATTAAAAATCAATTGAATGAGATGCAATCCAAACTAGAAGTCCTAACGACAAGGGTTAACGAGGTGGAAGAACGAGTGAGTGACATAGAAGACATGTTGATGGCAAAGAGGCAAACTGTGGAAAAAAGAGACAAACAATTAAAGGACCATAAAGACAGATTAAGGGAAATAAATGACAGCCTGAGGAAGAAAAACCTACATTTAATTGGGGTTCCTGAGGGCGCCGAAAGGGACAGAGGGCCGGGATATGTATTTGAACAAATCCTAGCTGAAAACTTTCCTAATCTGGGAAGGGAAACAGACATTCAGATGCAGGAAATAGAGAGATCCCCCCTAAAATCAATAAAAACTGTTCAACACCTCGACATCTAATAGTTAAGCTTGCAAATTCCAAAGATCAAGAGAAGATACTTAAAGCAGCAAGAGACAAGAAATCCCTGACTTTGATGGAGAGAAATATTAGGTTAACAGCAGACCTCTTCACAGAGACCTGGCAGGCCAGAAAGGGCTGGCAGGATATATTCAGGGTCCTACATGAGAAGAACATGCAACCAAGAATACTTTATCCAGCAAGGCTCTCATTCAAAATGGAAGGAGAGATAAAGAGCTTCCAAGACAGGCAGGAACTGAAAGAATATGTGACCTCCAAACCAGCTCTGCAAGAAATTTTAAGGGGGACTCTTAAAATTCCCTTTTAAGAAGTTCAGTGGAACAATCCACAAAAACAAGGACTGAATAGATATCATGATGACACTAAACTCATATCTGTCAATAGTAACTCTGAACGTGAACAGGCTTAATGACCCCATCAAAAGACGCAGAGTGTCAGACTAGATAAAAGTCTATTGACACTCTATTTGCTGTCTACAAGAGACTCATTTCAGACTGAAGGACACCTACAGCCTGTAAATAAAAGGTTGGAGAACCATTTACCATTCAAATGGTCCTCAAAAGAAAGCAGGGGTAGCCACCCTTATATCAGATAAACTAAAATTTACCCCGAAGATTGTAGTGAGAGATGAAGAGGGACACTATATCATACTTAAAGGATCTATCCAACAAGAGGACTTAACAATCCTCAATATATATGCCCCAAATGTGTGAGCAGCCAAATATTTAAACCAATGAATAACCAAAGCCATCTACGAAAAGCCCACAGCAAATATCATTCTCAATGGGGAAGCACTGGGAACCTTTCCCCTAAGATCAGGAACAAGACAGGGATGTCAACTCTCACCACTGCTACTCAACATAGTACTGGAAGTCCTACCCTCAGCAATCAGATAACAAAAAGACATTAAAGGCATTCAAATTGGCAAAGAAGAAGTCAAACTCTCCCTCTTCGCCGATGACATGATACTCTACATAGAAAACACAAAAGCCTCCACCCCAAGATTGCTAGAACTCATGAAGCAGTTTGGTAGCGTGGCAGGATACAAAATCAATGCCCAGAAATCAGTGGCATTTCTATACACTAACAATGAGACTGAAGAAAGAGAAATTAAGGAGTCAATCCCATTTACAATTGCACCCAAAGGCATAAGATACCTAGGAATAAACCTAACCAAAGAGATAAAGGATCTCTATCCTAAACACTATAGAACACTTCTGAAAGAAATTGAGGAAGCCACAAAGAGATGGAAAAATATTCCATGCTCATGGATTGGCAGAATTAATATTGTGAAAATGTCAATGATACCCAGGGCAATTTACACGTTTAATGCAATCCCTATCAAAATACCATGGACTTTCTTCAGAGAGTTAGAACAAATTATTTTAAGATTTGTGTGGAATCAGAAAATACCCCGAATAGCCAGGGGAATTTTAAAAAAGAAAACCATATCTGGGGGCATCACATTGCCAGATTTCAGGTTGTACTACAAAGCTGTGGTCATCAAGACAGTGTGGTACTGGCACAAAAACAGACACATAGATCAATGGAACAGAATAGAGAATCTAGAAGTGGACCCTCAACTTTATGGTCAACTAATTTTCAATATAGTAGGAAAGACTATCCATTGGAAGAAAGTCTCTTCAATAAATGGTGCTGGGAAAATTGGACATCCACATGCAGAAGAATGAAACTAGACCACTCCCTTGCACCATACACAAAGATAAACTCAAAATGGATGAAAGATCTAAATGTGAGACAAGATTCCATCAAAATCCTAGAGGAGAACACAGGCAACACCCTTTTCAACTTGGCCACAGTAACTTCTTGCAAGATACATCCACGAAGGCAAAAGAAACAAAAGCAAGAATGAACTATTGGGACTTCATCAAGATAAGAAGCTTTTGCACAGCAAAGGATACAGTCAACAAAACTCAAAGACAACCTACAGAATGGGAGAAGATATTTGCAAAAGGTGTATTAGATAAAGGACTAATTTCCAAGATCTATAAAGAACTTCTTAAACTCAACACCAAAGAAACAAAGAATCCAATCATGAAATGGGCAAAAGACATGAAGAGAAATCTCACAGAGGAAGACATAGACATGGCCAACATGCACATGAGAAAATGCTCTGAATCACTTGCCATCAGGGAAATACAAATCAAAACCACAATGAGATACCACCTCAGGCCAGTCAGAATGGGGAACATTAACAAGGCAGAAAACCACAAATGTTGGAGAGGATGTGGAGAAAGGGGAACCCTCTTACACTGTTAGTGGGAATGTGAACTGGCGCAGCCACTCTGGAAAACTGTGTGGAGGTTCCTCAAAGAGTTAAAAATAGACCTGCCCTCGGACCCAGCAATTGCACTGTTGGGGATTTACCCCAAAGATTCAGATGCAATGAAACTCCGGGACACCTGCACCCCGATGTTTCTAGCAGCAATGTCCAGAATATCCAAACTGTGGAAGGAGCCTCGGTGTCCATCGAAAGATGAATGGATAAAGAAGATGTGGTTTATGCATACAATGGAATATTACTCAGCTATTAGAAACGACAAATACTCACCATTTGCTTCAACGTGGATGGAACTGGAGGGTATTATGCTGAGTGAAGTAAGTCAATCGGAGAAGGACAAACAGTGTATGTTCTCATTCACTTGGGAGATATAAATAGTAGTGAAAGGGAATATAAGGGAAAGGAGAAGAAATGTGTGGGAAATATCAGAAAGGGAGACGGAACATAAAGACTCCTAACTCTGGGAAACGAACTAGGGGTGGTGGAAGGGGAGGAGGGCGGGGGGTGGGGGTGAATGGGTGATGGTCACTGAGGGGGGCACTTGATGGGATGAGCACTGGGTGTTGTTCTGTATGTTGGTAAATTGAACACCAATAAAAAATTAATTTATTAAAAAAAGAGTACCATTTATTGACTAGATATGTGACCCTGAATAGGTCATTTGATATCAATGTGTGTTTTTTTTTTCCTAAAAGTACATATTATGTATTTTTTTCTCAAGGCTGCTGTAAAAGATTCCCATAAACTTTGTAGCTTAAGATAAACAAAGAGTTATTTCCTCACAGATCTAGAGGCCAGAAGTCCAAAATCACTATCACTGAAACAAACTCAGTGTGTCAGCATGGCTTAACTCCTTCCAGAGGTTCTCTGGGAGAATATGGTTCTTGCTTCTTTCAGCTTCTGATGGTTGCTGGCATTCCTTAACTAGTGACCATATCACTTCTATCTCTGCCTCCATGGTCACACTACTTCTTCTGTGTTGAAAGTCCTCTGCCTCTGTTGTATAAGAATAAATGTGATGGCATTTGTGGTCCACCAGGATAATCTCCCCATTTAAAATCCTTAAGTCAGTCACATATCCAAATAATCTTTTTCAAAGTAAGGTAATATCCATAGATTCTGGTGATTAGAACATGATGCCCTTGTGCACATCATTATTCTAAGTCTAGCATATCCTTTTTAAAATGATTGATTATACAGCTGAGTTTATTTTGTTTTATTTGGGGGGCATTATTCAACCTACTATAAGTGATAACAGCAACTACCTAATGGAGTTGTCATAATATTAAAAAGATAATTTCAAATATAAAACTTAGAACAATACTTCAACAGAGTAAGTACTCACTGTTAGTTATTTTTATTATTCTAACACATTTCCTTTTTTTCAGAGTCCCTTTCTCAAGGTAAGCCACCTAATACGAAGTCTATGATCATGTTTTATCAATCTCATCTCCTTAATAATAACTTAAATAATAACTCATTTCTTCTGACTTAGTTTACTTATAAGCCTCTAATATATAGCATACTGACTTTACCTCATACTTCTCCTTCCACCTATTGTTGGAGTTCTATGTCTAAAATAAAGACTGGTCATAATTGTCCTCCATATAACAGCTTTTTGGCATTCTCTCTGGCCCATTCTATTTTCCCAATTTTATCACAGTTTCCACACTGTCTTAGTTTGGATGTTCTACCCCCTATCTTGCCTGACTGCGATCAGAATCCAAGATTAATTTTAGACGTTACATTGCCCAAGAATTTTTACTTCTCTCTGCCTAACATACTTTTACTAAACTTCTAATAGACATAATAACATTTATTCCACAAAGCATCTATTTCACAAACCAATCAGTGTATGATTGGCACTGAGAACACAAAGAGAATGAGACATAGTCTATTAGGTAAGATTGTCAAAAAACAATTGTGGTTGGTGGAAAAATAGACCACCAAAGATATATTCACTACCTAATCCTTAGAAACCATGAGTATTATCTTAAATTGTTAAAAATGTGATTAAGAATCCTGAGAGGAGGGCAGCCCTGGTGGCTCAGTGGGTTTAGCACCGCCTCCAGCCCAGGGCGTGATCCCGGAGACCCGGGATCAAGTCCCACATCAGGCTCCCTGCATGGAGCCTGCTTCTCCCTCTGCCTGTGTCTCTCTCTCTCTGTGTCTTAATAAATAAATAAGATTTAAAAGAAAAAGAATCCTGAGAGGAGGGAATCCTTGGGTGGCTCAGCGGTTTAGCTTCTGCCTTTAGCCCAGGGCATGACCCTGGAGTCCCACATCGGGCTCCCTGCATGGAGCCTGTTTCTCCCTCTGCCTCTCTGTCTCTGTCTCTGTCTCTGTCTCTGTCTCTCTCTCTCTCTGTGTGTGTGTGTGTGTGTGTGTGTGTGTAATCCTGAGAGGAGGAGTTTACTCTGTGTTACCTGGGTGGACCATGTATTCCTATAAAGAGAGGCAGAAGGTTAAAATAGACACACATGAAGAGCACAATTTGAACATGAAAATAAAGATTGGAGTCATGCAGTGACAAAGCAAGAGAAAGCAAGAAATACGGGCAGCCACCAGACACTAGAGGAATCAAAAGACAGATTCTACTTAGAGCTTCTGAAAGGAGTATGGCCCTACCGGCACCAATTTTGGATTGCTGGCCTCCAGAATTGTGAACAAAAATACATTTTAAATTATTTTAAACCACCAATGTTGTAACAGTCTGTTATAGCAATCCTAGGACATTAATAAAACAAAGCAGAAGTGCAATGGAGATCAGCATGCAATTCCTAAATCATCATGGGTAGGGAAGCGAAACTAATTAGGAACACTTCTTAAAAGAAGTACTAGCTGAAATGAAGCTCTCAATTGAGTAGAAACTGATCTACTCAGTTTCCAAACTGATGGAAAGAAAACACACATTACATAAGACCCAAAGTAGGTAAGAAAGCAAGAAGTGTTTGGGACACTACATGCATTTTGGTACTGCTGAAATTTTGTCAGGAATATCCACCAATGAAATTGGAGATAAAGTTAGGAACAGATCATATAAAACAATATTTCCTTTTATAAAGAATTTGAACTTTATCCTATAGATTACAAGAGCCACTGAAATTCTGAAACAAGATCCTATTTAAAATGGTAGCTATGTGATAGTTGCATTACAGTGGGACAAGATAAGTAATAAGGAGACCACTTAGAAAGTTGCAGGGATGAAGAGGAGGGATGTATTAAGAACTTTTTAATAGATGTAATCAGTAAGATTTCATGATTATTTAACTGGTTTGGAGAAGGACAGAAAAAGAGGGAGATAGATATTCAGGTTTCTAGATTCAGTGGTTTTGCTTGACTGGGGATAACTATTGTATCTGCAGGTAGAAATATTTATTTTTTTAAAGATTTATTTATTTACTCATGAGAGACATGGAGAGAGAGAGAGAGAGGCAGAGACACAGGCAGAGGGAGAAGCAGGCTCCCTGCAGGAAGCCTAATGTGGGACTCATCCTGGTACTCCGAGACCACTCCTGAGTCAAAGGCAGACGCCCAATCACTGAGCCACCCAGATGTTCCAAAAGCAGGTAGAAATATTTAATATGTGGTCAAACATATAAGTTTGAAATTCGTGGTAGAAGTGTAGGCTGAGGATACAAATCTGGAAATTGCCAGAATATATAACACACGTATATATTTTAATTCCCTTCTCTCTCTCTACAACCCAAAATTTTTTAAGGAAAGGATCTATGTCTTATTACTTCTCATATTCTCAGGTCTTAGCAGAAAATACAGAAGATATCCAATATATGCTTAACAAATGAGTTAATGTTTTGGTTTGAATATTGCTGTTTTTAGTATGCAAAATTAGACCTGTTTTGAGTAAAATGCTGTTTATTAGAGTTTAACTCCTTGTAGAAAAAGTCTAAAATAATCCATTCCCCTCAATAATAAATAATAATGCCATCACCTAATTTAAGGAAAAGGAAATATTATAAATTTTAAAAGGAAATTATATAGTATACATACTTTCTTTTTAAGTAAAGTTACAAGAAATGGGAACAGAATAACATCAAAGAGACATTTATAGAGAAAAAAGGAATAAAAGGCAAAAGCAAATGCATCCAATAGTGAGCTAAATTCTAATTTGTGCTATTTTAAGCTGCTCTATAGTACATGGAATTTTTGAATAAAGTTAAAATCTGTACTAGTAAGGGATAGAAAAAATAATTGTTGGTTTTTTGTGTGATTTCTGTGATTCTAGGAATTTTGTACTTCGCGTTCCTTTGTTTCTAAAGACAAAGCATTTAATAAAAGATTCTCTCTATATCAAGCAGCACTAAATAAAAATAACCCTAATTGGGCCAGGAAAGTTGTCTTTAAGAATTAAATTCAAAGCAAAGATGTCTGAAAAATATTTTAAATTATATCTACTATTTATTGCCCTAATCATTTTTCTGTTATGAAATAACACATTTTACATAAAAAGAGACTTTTAAAAACATATACACAGATTTAATAATCTTAGATTTAATAATCTTAGATTATTAGATTTAGATTTAATAATCAGCCATTATTGTGTTGTGTTGTGTTGTGTTGATTAGTCTATTGTTGATTAGTCCGATTGTTTATTGTGTTGATTAGTCCGATTTTCACACTTCTTACATGTAGAGGTCAAGGCTTAAAATGGAAAGAATGGGGATCCCTGGGTGGCGCAGCGGTTTGGCGCCTGCCTTTGGCCCAGGGCGCGATCCTGGAGACCCGGGATCGAATCCCACATCGGGCTCCCGGTGCATGGAGCCTGCTTCTCCCTCTGCCTGTGTCTCTGCCTCTCTCTCTCTCTCTCTCTGTGACTATCATAAATAAATAAAAAAAAAATTAAAAGAAAAAATGGAAAGAATGTACTCTATGATAGCACAGAAAAAGAAAAGAATGGAGGGTCAGTATTTTTCTCAAGTAATCAAAGCAGATTGATTTTGTTTAAAAACATTTTTCATTGTTAGTAAATTTTTAGTGAGGTTGGCTTTTTTTTTGTCATCTTTTCCTTCACAAATAACATGTGATGTAGAAATGTCGGCCTTGAGTCCATTTGAAGTTCCCCAAAAGTAGTCATTCTCTAAAACCTGTATTCTTTGAGATGCTCTACAGTAAGGATTGTACACGGCAACTTCTCCTGTAATTGCAGTTGCCTTGATTAATGATGCTACTAATAAATAGCAAAGTCTAGCATATGAAATATAATTGATAGAATATTTGTTGAATGACACAAAGTCATTATTATTACTTCACAGAACTAGTCGAGGAATAACTTTTAAGACATGGCATAGACATGCCCAGAAACAAGCATTGAAAATGATAAGAAGGGATCCCTGGGTGGCGCAGCGGTTTGGCGCCTGCCTTTGGCCCAGGGCGCGATCCTGGAGACCCGGGATCGAGTCCCACGTCGGGCTCCCGGTGCATGGAGCCTGCTTCTCCCTCTGCCTGTGTCTCTGCCCCCCTCTCTCTCTCTCTGTGTGACTATCATAAATAAATAAAAAGAAAAAGAAAAAGAAAATGATATGAAGAGTTAGAACATAGCTGGAATTGAAGTAAAGAAAGAGAAGAAACCAGCTTTGTTATAAAATGATAGCCATGCTTTATATGTGAGATTGAATACACTTACCAATGGAAGGAATAGACAAAATCATTAAACGTAATATCTGTTTAAAATTGCCCTTTTCTAACAAGAATGGAATCTAATGAGATACATACATATGCATCTATATAAATAAATTAAATAAATTATAAAAATAATATAAATTGTGATGAAATAAATTGTTTTTGAAAATTAATAAACCAACACAACTTGAGCACTGGTTATAATTTTGTCTTTTATAATTTTGTCTCAGTATAAGGACTTATCAAGGATCAGTAGTAGTATAAAGTATGTTGTTTTATGTCTTTCTGATATTAGAGACTGTGGGGAATACTTCTAGCCTTATCTCCTCATTTCACCTTGGGATTATAATCTATATGTTAAAACTTATTTTCACTTTCATGCCTCTTTAACTAGGCTTAAATATTCTAGCCTGATTCTCTTTTAGAAGATTCATTTAAAAGGAATGTATATTTTAATTTGTTTTCTTCTTGTGTATATCAATATATTAACATTTAACATTATTTTGATTGCAAAGAGTGCATATATAATTTAATCATATGTGTGTGTATAATTTGTGTGATATTAAGATAATTCTCTATAAAATATAAAAAGGAGTTTTTTTTAATTTAATGGGTTGGCAAAATTCACCTATTTTGAAAGACTGAATATATTTTCATAAGTGATGAATGAGAATCTTGAAAGCGTAATAAAATATTAAAAATGAAAGAGAATCTTGTAAAAATATACATAAAAGAAAATTGACACGGGTATCCAATAAAGTCCTTAGGGACCCATAATGGTGGTGATACAGAAAATAGGAGAATGAAGAAATAAAAATTTGAAACCATAGTATTTTGCCCCTCTGTGTTGTATTGGCTTACCAATTCAAAGGAATAGTAGTTTAAAGTTTAAATGCTTTTAAAGATTAAAATTTAAAGCTTAAATATATAATTTTAATTGTATGACATATAAATATAAATAATAAAATAAAATATTATTAGTGTAAAATATGGCTCCAAAACAATCATAATTCCAATTGGGTAATTTAAAAAGGATAACTACATCAAACTAAATTGACATTCAAAATAACTTTTTTTGAGGACTGTACTATTATTGCAAAGGTTTTGAAGTTGAAAAGATCATTTTTGGAATCCTAATTTATAATATTATTAGAAAATTACTTCTAAATTAGACTTTTGTACCAAAAATAGTGATTTTCAACTTGATTGTTTTCGCATTCTCACTTTCAACCCTGAATGACTTCATCTCTTTCCAAAAACGAAAATCAAATTAAATCATTCTTGACACGAGTCCTGAATGTTCACTTGAAAAGTTATTTCTAGTAAGTTTTGTGCAAAAGAAATATCACTTTTTATGTGTATGTTTTTTGATGTATGGTCTTTGTGTTCTTAAAAGCAATTAATAGTAATCACTTTTGAATAGATTAGAATTGCATATACTAATTTTTAATAAATAATAAAATTACAAATTCTGATTTTTACAACTTAAAACTAAAAGATTGAGTATATTTTTATTGTTCTAAAATATGCATACATAAAGTTTTCTACCTTAACCATCTTTAAAAGTACAGTTCGAGACAGCTGGGTGGCTCAGTGGTTGAGCATCTGCCTCTGGCTCAGGTCGTGATCCAAGTCCCAGGATCAAGTCCCACATGGTACTCCCCTCAGGGAGCCTACTTCTCCCTCTACCTATGTCTCTACCTGTCTCTCTGTGTGTCTCTCAAGAATAAATAAATAAAATCTTAAAAAAAAAAGTACAGTTCAATAGTATTAAGTACTTTCATACTGGCATGCAACCAACCACCAGAACTTTTTTCATCTTGCAAAACTGAACTCTATACCCATTAAACAATAATTTCTCATTTTGCCTTTTCCTAGGCCCTGTCAATCACCATTCTACTTTCTGTCTCTATGATTTTGACTACATAAGTCCTTAACAAAGTCAAATTATACAGTATATTGTTTGTGGGTGTGACTTGCACATTTCACTTAGCATAAGTGCTTAAGATTCATCTGTATTGAAGCATATGTCAGAATTTCCTTTCTTCTTAAAGCTGAATATATGCCTTATATTCATATATGAATATATGTATGTATACATACATACATACAATTATTTTGCTTATTCATTTACCCATCAGTGGACACTTGAAGTTCTTCCACATTTTAGCTATTTTGAATAATGCTTCTATCAACATATATGTAAATATCTCTTTGAGACCTTATTTTCCGTTCTTCTGAATATATACCCAGAAATACTATTGCTGGATCATGTGGTAATTCTATTATTTTAAATTTTTCATGAACCATCTTACTGTTTTCTACAGCACCTGTACCATTTCACATTTCCCCAATAGTGCACAGAGCTTCCAATTTCTCCAACATCCTTGCCAGCACTGATTGTTTTCTGTTTGTTTTTTGTTTATATTCATCACTCTAATGGGTATGAGTTAGTATTTCATTGTAGTTTTGATTTGCATTTTTTTAATTTTTTTTTATGATAGTCACACACACAGAGAGAGAGGCAGAGACATAGGCAGAGGGAGAAGCAGGCTCCATGCACTGGGAGCCTGACGTGGGATTCGATCCCCGGTCTCCAGGATCGCGCCCTGGGCCAAAGGCAGGCGCTAAACCGCTGTGCCACCCAGGGATCCCTGGTTTGCATTTTTTAAAGACTATTGATTTTGAGCATCTTGTATAGTGCTGGTCATTTGTATATCCCCTTAGAAGAATATCTATTTGTCTTTTGCCTACTTTTGAATCAGATTTTTTGTTCTTGTTGCATTTTAGGAATTCTCTATATATTCTGAATATTTATTCCTTATTGGATACATAATTTGCAAATATTTTCTACCACTCTAAGGGTTGCCTTTTCCTCTGTTGATAGTGTCCTTAGATGCACAGTTTTCTTTTAATTTCCATAAAGTCCAAATTTTCTATTTTTATTTTATCACCTGTGCCTTTAGCATCATATCAAAAAAATCAATACCAAATCCAATGTTGTGAAGCATGGGTACTTATGTTTATGTTTTTGGATTCATACAAGCCATCAACATTCTTTTTTTTTAAGTGGAATCATTAAATTTAATTTATTTAACTGTATGTACTGAATCCAGTTTTTTTTTTCATTTTTTTATTTTAATTTTAATTTTTTTATTGGAGTTCAGTTTGCCAACATACAGCATAAATACCCAGTGCTCATTTCTAAACTGACATTTAAAACAGCAGTAACATCTTTCTCACACTTCAAGTTGCCAGTTTTTAACGATACTTTAATATCTTATTTTGTATTCCTTCTCTCCTAGGATTATTATACAATTCTATGAGCTCCTAGATAGCATGAGTAGGTAAGTGGTGGTGATCATGGAAAAATCTAAACCAAGTAAATCAAGTTAAAAATACCAATAACTACCATGGATAAGAGTTAACATCCTTAGGCATCAAGCAAGGATATGTATGTGTGTATATATATATATATATATATATATATATATATATATATATACACTTTATAATTATATACTATATATTGTGTATTATTCACTTTATTATACATACAATAAATATATATTCAGTTTATATGACATATACATATACATATATGTTATATATTATTATATATAAAGTGAAATAATTTCAAGAGGCAAAGAATTACAACACTATCTTCAAAGGACTCCAACAGGTAGGATTCCAAGGAAATGCCTCAAAAATTGACCCCAAAAAACTAATAATTAAAAAACATAAATTCAATGATAATTCAAACTGCTTTGCACAATAGATGCAGTTAAAAAAGAGAATCAGTTACTTAAAAACATATGGAAACATTATGTATATCTGAATAAATAATGTTTATTCAGATGGAGTAGAAATGGAGCATGATGGAGCATGATGGAGTAGAAAGAGAAAAATTGATGCCTGGGATTTCTGCCTATTTTGCTCATTTCCTCCTCAAAACTTAGAACTGCCTGGAATATAGTAAGACCTCCATGATTATTTGCTGAATGAATTAATAAATGTACTCAAAGTGTACCTTGCTTATATGTTATTAGAAAGCATACATTATTTTGTATGTAACTAATATTTTAATTTTTATATTAATGATATACTAAGGTTTTCCATTTTTCTATCATTATTTATATGATCATGACTTATGATTTATACATAAATATTTATCAATATTTACATATAAAATGTAAAAATTTTATACTGTTCCAGGAATTTACCCATTCATGCAGGTCGGGCATTAGCAAACTATAGCCTGATGTTCATTTTGTACGGTTTGTAAGTGAAAAATAGATTGAATTTTTTTTTTTTATTTTTTATTTTTTTATTATTATTTTTTTTTAGATTGAATTTTTTTAAGGTTCGTAAAAAAAATGGGGAAAAAATATGAACAGAGACTGTATGTGCCTCACAGAGACTGAAATATTTACTATCTGGCACATTGCAGAAAACATTTGCCCACTCTTGATAAAGGCTATCTACTTTATTAACATATAGTAATTCATAATACCATTATTTTTATTTTATTTTATTATCTTAAAAAGAAGCAATTTAAAAAGAGACACTATGAAACAATCGACAAGAATCAGATATGACATAGATATTAATTAAACAATGAATTTGGATTACTTTTGATTAATCCTGAAGGACTCTAATATAAAAGATAAAAACATGCAAGGTGAGAAGTGTAATTTATGAAAACAGAAACAGATTATTTAAAAAGTATTAATAGAAATACTAGATTTGAAAATGCAGGATTATAAATGAAGAACACTTTTGATGAGCTCACCAAAAGACTCAAAAGAGCCTCAAAAAATCAGTAAATGTGAAGATACATAACTTATAGAAATCATACTTATATACATTGTTAAATAAACTAAGTTAAATGAATTATATACATAAGCCATAAAAAGAAAATGAGTAAAGAAAGAATAATAATAGTAATGATAAAGAACAGATTATTCAAGATCTGTGGCATAATATTAAATAGTATAATTTATATTCTGGTATTCCAGAATATGAAAGCAAAAAGAATAGAACATAGAAAATATTTGAACAGATAATGGCTGATAATTTTCAAAATTAATGATCACATCAAACCATATATCCAAGAATCTCAGAGACCATTAAGTGGGGTACACACACACACACACACACATCTAGGCAATAAAAGATAAATCTTCAAGAGAGCCTGACAATAAGGCATATATACAAGGGAAAAAAAAAATCAGAAGACATCTTGTCAGAAACCAAGCAAGTAACCACCTGGGAGACTCAGTCAGCTAAGTATCTGCCTTCAGCTCAGGTCATGATCACAGGGTTCTGAATCAAGCGCTGTGTGGAGCTCTTTGTTCAGTGGCAAGTCTACTTCTCTCTCTCTCTCTCTCTCTCTCCCCCCTCCCCCCTCCCTGCTTGCTCTCTCTCTCAAATAAATAAATAAAATCTTTTTTTAAAAAAGAATTTGACACCCAGAGAAAATGACATTCAAACTTGAAGGCAAGATATAAGATATACTTTCTTTTCTGGAAATATGACATAGATGTACTTTTCCCTAGCCTTCCCATTAAATACAACTAAAATCCTGGATGTAACATGTAAAATATGAAAATAATCTAAAAGGCAGAGAGAAGATGGTATATTGTTTAGGGAACTCAGGGTCTAAGGAACCATATGAAGTTAAGTTCCTTGTATTTCCTTTTTTGCCTGATGTATCCCAGAGTTACAGCCAAAGAATCCCAGCACCCTAGAAATTTCAATGACCTCACACAAAAAGCAACCCTGTATATCCATATCCAAAAATAATAATAATAATAAAAACAACCTATGGCCCCAGCCCCAACCACATCAACAAATTACAGAAACTTGCTAGGGTATAATGGACATCTCAGCCCACTCCACTCATCTCTCTGAACCCCTTTAAATTTTATATCAAAGAAAGCTCAGTAAGGAGATTATTCTCATGAGGTAATAAGATTTCTCCAATGCTATGGTATCAGTGGGAGCTATGAGGAGACTGGACTTAATCCCTCACTATACTAGTGAGGTAAATTAACAATCTCTTTTGGGTAGCACCAGAGATCTAATGGACAGTCAGGGTTTCACCACTGCTCAGTATTACCAGACAACCTCTTTTTCCATGAGGTCAATGGAGCCTATAGGAGAAACAGTAATTACATACTTCTAACTCTTGCAACCAGGGAGTCATCAGTAGATCCTAAAGGGGAGTCATAACTCCTACCCTTGCCTGCCATTAACATGAAACTCCCCTCAGTTGCCAACAGAGGGTGAGTGGGGAACATAGTAAAATGATGGTGACACTCTCTTCTCACCACAGCAGTGTAAAAGGAAGCCAGCTTTGAAAAAGAAAGTGTAAATACAACCAAAAGTCTCATAGTATAATACCCCAAATGTCAAAGTTTCAACTGAAAATAATTTGTACCATTAATAACCAGGAAGCTCCAAATTGAATTAGAGAGAGAAAGAGACCAAACGCCAACATCAAGATGACAAAGATGTTAGAACTCCCTAACAAAGATTTTAAGGCAGCAGTATAAAAATGTTTCAATGAGAATTACAAAATGCTTAAAACATTAAAAAAGGTAGGAGATCCCTGGGTGGCTCAGCGGTTTAGTGCCTGCCTTTGGTCCAGAGCGTGATCCTGGAGTCCTAGGATCAAGTTCCACATCGGGCTCCCTGCATGGAGCCTGCTTCTCCCTCTGCCTGTCTCTACCTCTGTGTGTGTGTGTGTGTGTGTGTGTGTTTCATCAATAAATGAATAAAATCTTTTTTTTTAAAAGGTAGAAATTCTCAGCAAATTAATATATGATATAAGGAAAAATAAAGGGGAATTTTAGGACTCAAAAATACAAGAGCCAAAATTTAAAAAGTCAATAGAAATTTCTGGTTTTTGATCTGGTGTGGAAGGACTTTGGAAATCATCATCTCATCTACACAGGAAAAAAGAAATGAATAAACTAAAAACCAACAAGTATTCCTTATATTTACCAGAAAACTGAGGTCACAGGGCAAAACCACTGCCCCTGAAATTAGAGAGAGTGTTGGATAGAGAGAATCACAATTAATTGGAGAAGAAATCTCTAGGAAAATCTGTATCATTTTAAGAAAACGAGGTATAATGGATGAATTTCTCAAGTCGCAGTGCAGACAAATTTGAGAGTTAAAAATTCCAGAGGAACTCAGTCTTAGTTTTATTTTTAAGAGTCCTACTAGATTCTCAGGGTGGAGATTTGATCTCTTTGTGGGACTAGCAAGGAAAGGGGAAAATAGCCATTTTAAAATACATCCAAAGCATTCTGTTTTTCTTAACAAGTCCTATTAACAAAAGAAACAGTTTTACCAGAGCCTAACCAACTGGGGTTTTATCAGAGCTTAACTGACCTGGGGGAAGGGAAATTGCAACTCCAACCTGCTTTAGTCTTTATGTCTCACCCAAAGCAATGGCTGGTGGGAAGGGCACCAAATATAACTTATTAAGGTAACAGCCCAGAGGCACAAGCTCACAGAAAGTTTGAGGTCTAATCCCAAGACTGGAATGCTTCCCTCCTCTAAACCAAACCACTACATCAGCAGGGCATCTCTATAATAACAGGATAATGCACTGGAAATAACTGCACTTCTCAGACCTTATTTAAGAAACCTCTAGGAAACCCCAAAGATCATACAGGAGAGAAAAATATCCCCAGAAGAAAATGTAGCCACTAATACCTACAGTAACTGCACACAATAAACATAGCCCAACAACCAGCTGTTACTGGTGAGAAAGTCTGCCTTGTGTGAATGGAGGTCCCAGATCTTGGATTCCCCATGAAAAGATTTACATGAGGCTCCATGGTCAAATGAAAAACAGCCAGAAAGAAAGTAGCAAGTACAAAGCATATCCATAGCTATAACTACCAAAAGCATTGTTGTTAATATTACTTTAAACAAGTTGTCATCTGTTAGAACAACTAAAAATAAGAAAAATAAAACATGAATTTGTTAAAGCAAAAGTATACTCTCAAGGTGAAGAGTGGACAGGTTCTACCTTGTGGAACTAGCTTGTTTTGGAATTAGATATTATTAAGTCTTTCTGGGCTGCAACGAACTGTGACATACAGTGTGATAGTCTCTACAGAAGCTGCTTCCAATCATTCAGGATATTCTCCCACAGGTGTCTGTGGGGAGTTTAACCCTATAAAGTTTGTACTAGAACCATCATAGTAGCCTTTCTCCATGGAGAGGCTATAACTGCAATGCAAGTGCATTATAATGAGCCTAGGGGTTACCCTGGAGCATGGGTAGAAGAGAACAGTGCGTGCTCTGCACCTGTGGCTCTTGGTTGGTCAGCTCCAAAGTCTCGGAAGCCACAAAGTCAGGGTGTTGTGCCCCCAGCTTCTAAGATGTAACCTATTTATCACCATCTTTGCCTCCAGCTCAAATCATTCTCCCCTCAAGGACTTAAGAGTCTTCCTCAGGGTGTTCCTTCTGCTGCTCATATCTAGCTGCTACCTAACATAGCCAGATAAGCATACAACTTCACACCAAAGGCCTATTTACCTGAGTTCCTTTTACTCAGTAGGTCATATTCAGTCTCTAACAACACATTATAAGTCATATTAAAAGAACACAATTTGAAGATACTAAATAAACATCAGAACCAGTTTCAGAGATGGCAATGATGTTGAAATTATCAAGCCTGGAATTTAAAAGTGAAAAATAAGTTAAGGACTCTAATAAAAAAAAGATGGACAGCATGAAAGAGGACAGGTAATATAAGGGGAGAGATGAAAGTTCTAAGAAAGAGTCAAAAAAAGAAATGTTAGAAATAAAAAGCACTGAAACATAAATAAAAATGTAATGAAATCGCCAGTGAATTGGGTACAGATGAAGAAGGACGTAAAGAAATGTGAATAGAAATTTCCTGAACTGGAATGCAAAGGGAAATGAAAGAAAGAAGAAAAAGAAAGAAAGAAAGAAAGAAAGAAAGAAAGAAAGAAAGAAAGAAAGAAAGAGGAAGGGAGGGAGGGAGGGAGGGAGGAAGGAAGGAAGGAAGGAAGGAAGAAAGAAAGAAAGAAAGAAAGAAAGAAAGAAAGAAAGAAAGAAAGAAAGAAGAGCATCATAGCAAAGAAATGTAGGACAACTACAAAAAAAATGTAGCATACATGTAATAAAAATACAAAAGGTGAAGAGAGAAAGGAACCAAAAAATATATATTTTTGAAGCAATAATGACAGAATTTCATAAAGACACAAAAAGATTAAAACTAAATGGATAGAGAAGAAATACCATGGTAATAATAATCAAAACAAAGCTGAAGTAGCTATATTAATTTAGAAAAAAGTATACCCAGAATAGGGAAGATTATCAGGAATAAAGACAAAGCAGTACAAAATAATACAGAGGTCAAATCTCCAAGAAGATCTAACAATCCTCACTGTGTATGCACCTAGCATCAGAACATTAGTGTACATGAGACAAAAACTGATAAAAATGCAATAAAGAAATACATAAATCCACAATTACGCTAAAGACCTATCAGTAATTGACAAGTCTTGCAATCAGAAAATCAGGAGGAACAGAGTGGGTCTGAGTAGTATCATCAACCAACTGTATTTAACTGGCATATACAACATACTTCTTTCATCAACAACACAATACACATCTTGATAAGCTTACATGGAATATTCACTAAGATCACATTCTGGGTCATAAAGCATACCTTAACACCTAAAAAATTAGAAATTACATAAAGTATACTTTTAGATCATAATAGAATTAAACTAGAAATCAGTAACAGAAAGCTGAAAAAAACTCAGTGAGCAAACAACACACTTCTAAATAACATGTGACTCAGAAATTTCAAGAGAAATTCAAAATATGTAAAACAAAATGAAAAGAAAAATACAACTTATCAAAACGTGTGGGATGCAGCTAAAGCAGTGCTCAAAAGTAAATTAACGGTGAATACAAGCATTAGGAAAGAAGAAAAACATAAAATCAATAATAGGTGGAGACATCACCAAGATCATGAGGTAGGAGACTCCATCTTCTATCCTCTCACAAAGATCAATTAGATAGCTACCCATGAACAAAGTGGCCTAGGAGAGCTCAAGAGCCCATTTAGAAACTTCTGAACTACACAGAAGGAGGAAAACAAACAAACAAATGTTTGAAAATAACTTCATAAAAAAGAAAAATAAACAGCTTCATTTTGCCTGGATTATCTCATCCTCCAAGCTGTACTGCTATTAGCCAGGAAAGAATTCCTTTGGCCAAGGAAAGAAGAGCCAGATGAGCATCCAGCTTCCCCAGTCTTTCAGAATACTTCATAAAACAAAACAAAACAAAACAAAACACCTTTGATTTCATTTCCCCAGAGACTAGTAAAGCTGAGACATAAAGAGATAGCTGAGAGAAAGGAAGAAGAGTCAGGGCTACCAGCACTGACCACAGAATAAGAGTGACAATAATTCCCAGTGACCTGCTTTTCAGATGACCCCAGGAGTTTTTACCATTGAAGAAACTAAAAGCCAGCGTAGTTGCCACAAACTCCCTGCAGATTTCACTGATTTTCACCCTACAGATATTTGTCTTTGAAAATGCCAGCTGACTGAGTCCCTCCCTGCTCTTTCCTGCCTTCTCTCCTCTGCCCTAGCAGCAGTCTGGCATTTGCACTGTAAGTAAGCCGAGATCTCTGCATCTGCAAAAGTGTAAGACACCAGCTTAGACTCCTGTGGCTGACCACACCATTGTGCATGTGCTTGGGACTAGCTCCTTCAACTGCGTATTTGCCAGCTTGACCCTGAGTTACCACCTTCTAATACTGTGGGTGTGACTGTGGGGAGATCTTGCAGCCACAGAAGTGCATGACAACAGCCAAGACCCTCACAGCTGCTTGTGAGCTCAGATTCTGCCCTGTCTCTTGTCACTGGTCTGTACCCCTGCATTGGTCTACATTTAACCCCTCTAGCTGTGCATCTGTATGCTCTTGACCCAACCATATCACTGGATTCTAAGGCAAAACACTGCAGCCACAGAAGTGCACACTGTGGTTAAGGCCACCACAGCTTGTAGGCCCAGTTTGGCCCTGCAACCAGCCCTGTCACTCTATGGGAAAATGCTGCTGGTCTTTACAGCTGAGTGTGTGTATATCACTAGCTCTGGTCACCACTGCTGTCTATCCTGATCCATTACCATAGGATCTGGAGGACTGCTGAAGACTTCAAATTTCTTGTAGCCTCTGCAAATCATCAAGCTAACACAAAGGACCATGAAGTTGTCAATGCTGTGGACTCTAGCAACCTGAACAGAAAAGAAATCATATAGCTTTGGACATTGAGTTGCTAAATGCCCCTGCACTTGGGGCTCTTCACCATTAGACCTGGGATCACAGAATGCTACATATTGCCTCCTACTACAGATAAACATCTTTTCTTACTGAAATTAGCCCATAAAGTTTGAAAGAAGTCACTGCTACTTCAAATGTGCTCAAACTTCCACAAGCTTACCAGGATCACAAACAATCACAGATACATGACACTATCAAAGGAACACAATAAAATTCCAGTGAAATGGAGATATATGAATTGCCCAAAATGAATTCAAACCAAATTTCCTAAAGGTGCTATAAAAGAATACAAATGAACAATAAAAAATCAGGAAGACCATACAACCACAAAATAAAAATTTCAGCAAAGAAATAGAAAACATGTAAAAGAACCAAATCAAAATTTTGGAGCAGGATAATAGACTGACTGAGCTGAAAAATTCAATAGAAAGCATCAGCAACAGACTTAATCAAGTAAAAAAGAATTAATGATCTGGAAGAATGATGAAGCAACAGTATCAATCAGAGAAAAAAAGAAAGAGAAAGAAAGAAGAAAGAAGAAAGAAAGAAAAGAAAGAAAGAAAGAAAGAAAGAAAAGAAAGAAAGAAAGAAAGAAAAAAAAGAAAGAAAGAAAGAAAGAAAGAAAGAAAGAAAGAAAGAAAGAAAGAAAGAAAGAGGAAAGAAAGAAAGAGGAAAGAAAGAAGGAAAAGGAGGGTGGGAGTAAAGGGGAAAATACACTAGGGCCAATGACTTCACGAATATAGATGCAAAAATTCTCAACAAAATACCAGTAAACAAAATTCAACAGCACATTAAAGGGATCATATACCATGATCAAGTGGGATTTATCCCTGGAATACAAGGATATTTAAATATATGCAACCCAATAAACATGATACACCACATTGATAGAATGAAAGACAAAAATTACATGACTATCTCAATAGATTCACAGAAAGCATTTGATATATATATTAATCAAAACAATGTGCAATTGCCACAAAAATATACAGATAGACCAATGGAACAGAATAAAGGGCTCAGAAATAAATCTTTACATATATGGTCAACTAACATTTGACAAGACACACATAATACTCAATGGAGAAAGGATAATTTGTTTAATACATGGTGTTAGGAAAGTTAAATAATCACATGCCAAAGAATGAAATTGAGTCCCTATATATACAACTCAAAGGCATTAATTAAAAATTAATTAAAACTTAAACAAAAGACGCAAATTGTAAAACATATTGAAGAAAACATAGGAGAAAAGCTGGACATTCGTCTTGACAATGAACTTTTGGAATATGACACCGAATGCACAGCAACAAAGCAAATTATATAAGTGGCACTAAAGATTTTTATTAATAAAATAACATTTATTGGTGTTCAATTTACCAACATACAGAATAACACCCACTGCTCATCCTGTCAAGTGTCCCCCTCAGTGCCCATCACCCACTCACCCCCACCTCCCGCCTTCCTCCCCTTCCACCACCCCTAGTTCATTTCCCAGAGTTAGGAGTCTTCATGTTCTGTCTCCCTTTCTGATACTTCCTACCCATTTCTTCTCCCTTCCCCTCTATTCCCTTTCACTATTATTTATATTCCCCAAATGAATAAGAACATATAATGTTTGTCCATCTCCGATTGACTTACTTCACTCAGCATAATACCCTCCAGTTCCATCCACGTCGAAGGAAATGGTGGGTATTTGTCGTTTCTAATGACTGAGGAATATTCCATTGTATACATAAACCACATCTTCTTTATCGATTCATCTTTCGATGGACACTGAGGCTCCTTCCACAGTTTGGCTATTGTGGACATTGCTGCTAGAAACATCGGGGTGCAGGTGTCCTGGCGTTTCATTGCATCTGTATCTTTGGGGTAAATCCCCAGCAGTGCAATTGCTGGGTCGTAAGGCAGGTCTATTTTTAACTCTTTGAAGAACCTCCACACAGTTTTCCAGAGTGGCTGCACCAGTTCACATTCCCACCAACAGTGTAAGAGGGTCCCCTTTTCTCCGCATCCTCTCCAACATTTGTGGTTTCCTACCTTGTTAATGTTCCCCATTCTCACTGGTGTGAGGTGGTATCTCATTGTGGTTTTGATTTGTATTTCCCTGATGGCAAGTGATGCAGAGCATTTTCTCATGTGCGTGTTGGCCATGTCTATGTCTTCCTCTGTGAGATTTCTCTTCATGTCTTTTGCCCATTTCACAATTGGATTGTTTGTTTCTTTAGTGTTGAGTTTAAGAAGTTCTTTATAGATCTTGGAAACTAGCCCTTTATCTGATATGTCATTTGCAAATATCTTCTCCCATTCTGTAGGTTGTCTCTGAGTTTTGTTGACTGTATCCTTTGCTGTGCAAAAGCTTCTTATCTTGATGAAGTCCCAATAGTTCATTTTTGCTTTTGTTTCTTTTGCCTTCGTGGATGGATCTTGCAAGAAGTAGGTGTGGCCGACTTCAAAAAGGGTGTTGCCTGCGTTCTCCTCTGGGATTTTGATGGAATCTTGTCTCACATTTAGATCTTTCATCCATTTTGAGTTTATCTTTGTGTATGGTGCAAGGGAGTGGTCTAGTTTCATTCTGCATGTGGATGTCCAATTTTCCAGCACCATTTATTGAAGAGACTGTCTTTCTTCCAATGGATAGTCTTTCCTCCTTTGTCGAATATTAGTTGACCATAAAGTTGAGGGTCCACTTCTGGATTCTCTACTCTGTTCCATTGATCTATGTGTCTGTTTTTGTGCCAGTACCACACTGTCCTGATGACCACAGCTTTGTAGTACAACCTGAAATCTGGCATTGTGATGCCCACAGCTATGGTTTTCTTTTTTAAAATTCCCCTGACTATTCTGGGACTTTTCTGATTCCACACAAATCTTAAAATAATTTGTTCTAACTCTCTGAAGAAAGTCCATGGTATTTTGATAGGGATTGCCTTAAACGTGTAAATTGCCCAGGGTAACATTGACATTTTCACCATATTAATTCTGCCAATCCATGAGCATGGAATATTTTTCCATCTCTTTGTGTCTTCCTCAATTTCTCTCAGAAGTGTTCTATAGTTTTGAGGGTAGAGATCCTTTACCTCTTTGGTGAGGTTTATTCCTAGGTATCTTATGCTTTTGGGTGCAATTGTAAATAGGATTCACTCCTTAATTTCTCTTTCTTCAGTCTCATTGTTAGTGTATAGAAATGCCACTGACTTCTGGGCATTGATTTTGTAACCTGCCACACTGCAAAATTGCTGTATGAGTTCTAGCAATCTTGGGGTGGAGGCTTTTGGGTTTTCTATGTAGAGTATCATGTCATCGGCGAAGAGGGAGAGTTTGACTTCTTCTTTGCCAATTTGAATGCCTTTAATAATGTCTTTTTGTTGTCTGATTGCTGAGGCTAGGACTTCCAGTACTATGTTGAATAGCAGTGGTGAGAGTGGACATCCCTGTCTTGTTCCTGATATTAGGGGAAAGGCTCCCAGTGCTTCCCCATTGAGAGTGATGTTTACTGTGGGCTTTTCGTAGATGGCTTTTAAGATGTTGAGGAATGTTCCCTCTATCCCTACACCCTGAAGAGTTTTGATCAGGAATGGGTGCTGTATTTTGTCAAATGCTTTCTCTGCATCTAATGAGAGGATCATATGGTTCTGGGTTTTTCTCTTGCTGATATGATGAATCATATTGATTGTTTTACGAGTGTTGAACCAGCCTTGTGTCCCAGGGATATATCCTACTTGGTCATGGTGAATAATTTTCTTAATGTACTGTTGGATCCTATTGGCTAGTATCTTGTTGAGAATTTTTGCATCTCTGGTCATCAGGGATATTGGTCTGTAATCATCCTTTTTGGTGGGGTCTTTGTCTGGTTTTGGAATTAAGGTGATGCTGGCATCATAGAACAAATTTGGAAGTACTCCATCTCTTTCTATCTTTCCAAACAGCTTTAGGAGAATAGGTATGATTTCTTCTTTAAATTTTTGATAGAATTCCCCTGGGAAGCCATCTGGCCCTGGGCTCTTGTGTCTTGGGAGGTTTTTGATGACTGCTTCAATTTCCTCCCTGGTTATCGGCCTGTTCAGGTTTTCTATTTCTTCCTGTTCCAGTTTTGGTAGTTTGTGGCTTTCCAGGAATGCGTCCATTTCTTCTAGATTGCCTAATTTAGTGGCGTATAGCTGTTCATAATATGTTTTTAAAATCGTTTGTATTTCCTTGGTGTTGGTAGTGATCTCTCCTTTCTCATTCATGATTTTATTAATTAGAGTCTCCTCTCTCTTCTTTTTATAAGGTTGGCTAATGGTTTATCTATCTTATTAATTCTTTCAAAGAACCAACTCCTGGTTCTGTTGATCTGTTCCACAGTTCTTCTGGTCTCGATTTCGTTGAGTTCTGTTCGAATCTTAATTAACTCTCTTCTTTTGCTGGGCGTGGGGTCCATCTGCTGTTTTTTCTCTAGCTCCTTTAGGTGTAAGGTTAGCTTTTGTATTTGAGTTCTTTCCAGTTTTTGGATGGATGCTTGTATTGTGATGTATTTCCCCCTTAGGACTGCTTTTGCTGCATCCCAAAGATTTTGAACGGTTGTATCTTCATTCTCATTAGTTTCCATGAATGTTTTTAATTCTTCCTTAATTTCCTGGTTGACCCTTTCATCTTTTAGCAGGATGGTCCTTAACCTCCACATGTTTGAGGTCCTTCCAAACTTCTTGTTGTGATTTAGTTCTAATTTCAAGGCATTATGGTCTGAGAATATGCAGGGGACGATCCCAATCTTTTGGTATCGGTTCAGACCCGATTTGTGACCCAGTATGTTGTCTATTCTGGAGAAAGTTCCATGTGCACTTGAGAAGAATGTGTATTCAGTTGAGTTTGGATGTAAAGTTCTGTAGATATCTGTGAAATCCATCTGGTCCAGTGTATCATTTAAAGCACTCGTTTCTTTGGAAATGTTGTGTTTAGAAGACCTATCAAGGGTAGAAAGAGCCAGATTGAAGTCACCAAGTATAAGTGTATTATTATCTAAGTATTTCTTCCCTTGGTTATTCATTGGTTTAAATATTTGGCAGGTCCCACATTCGGGGCATATATATTGAGGACTGTTAAGTCCTCTTGTTGGATAGATCCTTTAAGTATGATATAGTGTCCCTCTTCATCTCTCACTACAGTCTTCGGGGTAAATTTTAGTTTATCTGATATAAGGGTGGCTACCCCTGCTTTCTTTTGAGGACCATTTGAATGGTAAATGGTTCTCCAACCTTTTATTTTCAGGTTGTAGGTGTCCTTCTGTCTGAAATGAGTCTCTTGTAGACAGCAAATAGATGGGTCCTGCTTTTTTATCCAGTCTGACACTCTGCGCCTTTTGATGGGGTCATTAAGCCTGTTCATGTTCAGAGTTACTATTGACAGATATGAGTTTAGTGTCATCATGATATCTATTCAGTCCTTGTTTTTGTGGATTGTTCCACTGAACTTCTTCTTAAAGGGGAATTTTAAGAGTCCCCCTTAAAATTTCTTGCAGAGCTGGTTTGGAGGTCACATATTCTTTCAGTTCCTGCCTGTCTTGGAAGCTCTTTATCTCTCCTTCCATTTTGAATGAGAGCCTTGCTGGATAAAGTATTCTTGGTTGCAAGTTCTTCTCATTGAGGACCCTGAATATATCCTGCCAGCCCTTTCTGGCCTGCCAGGTCTCTGTGGAGAGGTCTGCTGTTAACCTAATATTTCTCCCCATCAAAGTCAGGGATTTCTTGTCTCTTCTGCTTTAAGGATCTTCTCTTTATCTTTGGAATTTGCAAGCTTCACTATTAAATGTCGAGGTGTTGAACGGTTTTTATTGATTTTAGGGGGGGATCTCTCTATTTCCTGGATCTGAATGCCTGTTTCCCTTCCCAGATTAGGAAAGTTTTCAGCTAGGATTTGTTCAAATACATACTCTGGCCCTCTGTCCCTTTCGGCGCCCTCGGGAACCCCAATTATATGTAGGTTTTTCTTCCTCAGGCTGTCGTTTATTTCCCTTAATCTGTCTTCATGGTCTTTTAATTGTTTGTCTCTTTTTTCCTCAGTTTCCCTCTTTGCCATCAACTTGTCTTCTATGTCACTCACTCGTTCTTCCACCTCGTTAACCCTCGTCGTTGGGACTTCTAGTTTGGAGCCGCACAGCCCCCTCCATGCGGAGCCTCTTCCTCTCCTGGAGCCGCCCCCGAGGCCCCCGAGCTGCTCCCGCCCCGCAGCCCCCTCCGCGGAGCCGCCCCCGAGCCCCCCTCCGAGCTGCTCCCGCCCCGCAGCCCCCTCCGCGGAGCCGCCCCCGAGCCCCCCGAGCTGCTCCGGGTCCCGCCGTGCGCGCTGCAGCCCTTAGGGAGCTCGGCGCACTGTCCCGGGGCGCAGGTGTCTGTCAGTGTCCCCGGGAGCCCGAGGCCATCCCCGCCCTCCTGGGTCCTGCTCCACCCCCTGGAGCCCCTTTCCCCCGGGAAGGTCGGTGCAGCTCCTGCTCCTCCGGGACGGGGCTCTCCTGTCCTGGGGACACTCGCCCCGGCCTCAGCCCGGCTCCTCGCGGGCTCCTCCCCCTCGGAGGCCTTTTGTTCCTTTATTTCTTTTTCCCGTCTTCCTACCTTGATAGAAGCGCGAACTCTTCTCACTGTAGCATTCCAGCTGTTCTCTCTTTATCTCAGGCCGAATTCGTAGATTTTCAGGATGATTTGAAGGTTATCTAGGTAATTTGGTGGGGACAGGTGATTTGGGGACCCCACTCTTCCCCCATCTTGCCCCTCCTCCAATGCTACTCTTTAATACAGGCAGTCTCTTCTAAAACTCATAGCATTGTGTTGTTAGTTTGGCTGTGTTATGTCTAAGGTATTTATGAAAGATCAAGTTAGAGCGAGCTTTGAAAATTAGAGTTGTGGAAATGGAGAAGATCACTCTGAAGAATATTTAGGTTTTTATGAAAAAGATCCAAGGATAGAATCTGTAGGTAAGAACCTAAGTGCAAGAATATGGAAAGAGAACAATAGAACCTGAAAAGAAAGAAAACTATGAAGGGGGATTCCAAAAGAAGAGAATTTTAAAAGAGGGAGAGAGAAGAAAGGAAGGAAAAAGAAGGAAGGAAGGAATAAACAGAAGAAGGAAGATATAACTTTTACTACATAAAAAACTCATTTAACTCTATATCTGTGACTCACGCAATTTTCTATACATGTGTTATATTTTAATAAATATTTACTTATAAAATATTGCATTAAACCTAAGGAATAGAAATGAAAATAATGCATTGGATTATCAATTGATAGGTACTTGTTATGCCAGCCAGACAGTTTAAAGTTCTGCAGTGATAAAATCCTAAATGTTATATAAAGACGGAAATAAAGGGGAAGCAGCAGGACAAGTTTAGATAATTTTTCTAAGGACATTTTTATTGACTTCTTAAACAAAGTTTGTAAAAAGGAAGAACTTAAATGTTACAGGGAAAAGAGTACCAGTAGATCAAAGTCCTTGAAAGAAATAGAAATTATATTAATAGCAAAGGCTGAAAGACATGCCTTGAACAGAAGAACTGTAGCCTCTCCTGAATTGCAGGAAGGAAGAGCCAGAAATAAATATGCAGGTATGGACTAAGAGGAAAAGGAAGCTCCTGATTTTACAAGCACTTTTTTTGCCCTCCTTATCAACTAACTTCTATCACTAATTTTGCTTCCATTCAACTCTATTGTTAGTACTACAATTAACATATGGAGAATTATTTCTTTTATTTATTTACTCATGAGGGAGAGAGAGACAGGCAGAGACACAGGCAGAGGGAGAAGCAGGCCCCATTCAGGGAGCCTGACATGGGACTTGATCCCAGGTCTCCAGGATCACGACCTGGGCTGAAGGCGGTGCTAAATGCTGAGCCACCCAGGCTGCCCATTTCCATGACTTTTATGTTCTTCTTTTGCATAGTTTTTTAAGACTGGGTTTGGGACCCATGCAATATTTCATGTGAATTCAATCTTCTTACAATGTGTGTTAAACCAAGCACTATTAATAATGTTTTCAGTGAAAAAGGCTGTGAATCATCAGAAATCAAGGATTAAAAAAAAATCAGACCTAGCAAATTTTACCATGTTATCCATAAATTTTCCTTGCATTGTAAAATTTTATTGTCTACCTAGTATTAGAGACATCTGAACAGAAGGTATAGGCACAAAAAAAAAACCTATGATACTGACTTTAAAAATTTTTTATGATATACTCATTTCATAGAATATGAAATTAAGCTTAAAATTCCAAATTTGTACATACAGACTAAAGGCAAAGGGGAGGAGTAGATTACAATGACTCAGGATGATTTTAGCAACTTCATGAAGGAGAGGCTTTGAATGGAAGAAACATAAATGTTTAGAAGAAGGAGTGACTATGCCTTATAGGTCAATGAATAGATAAAACTTAATTAAATATAATGTAGGTATCAGATGTCCTGAGTATTTTCTGTAAAACAGAATTTAAAACAAACAATGAAACTTTCCTTCACAGAATGTATTAAAGAAGAATAAGCTTTTCAGAGAGGCTGCATCAGTTTCCATTCACGCCAAAAGTATAAGAAAGAGGGTTCCCCTTTCTCTGCATCCTCACCAACATCAGTTGTTTTCTGTGTTGTTAATTTTAGTCATCCTGATAGGTGTAAGGTGATAACTCATTGTACTTTTGATTTGTATTTCCCCAATGGTGTAATGTTGAGCATCTTTTCATTTATCTGTTAAGCATCTGTCTGTCTTCTTTGGAAAAAAAAAAGCCTATTCATATCTTCTACTCATTTCTTAACTGGATTATTTGTTTCTTGGGAGTTGAGTTTGATACAATTTTAGATACTAACCATTTATCCCCTTTGTCAGATATGTCATTTGCAAATATATTTTCCCATTCAGGAGGTTGCCTTTTAGTTTTGTTAATTGTTTCCTTCGTTGTGCAGAAGTTTTCTATCTTGATGAAGTCCCAATAATTCATTTTTCCTTTTGTTTCCCTTGGGAGATGTGTCTAGTAAGAAGTTGCTATGGCCTGTGTTAAAGGGGTTTCTGCCTGTGTTCTCCTCTAGGATCTTGATGGTTTCTTGTCTCACATTTAGGTATTTCATCCATTTTGAATTAGCTTTTGTGTATGGTGAAAGAAAGTGGTCCAGTTTCACTCTTCTGCATTTTGCTGTCCAGTTTTCCCAATACCATTTGTTGAAGAGATTGTTTTTTTTTCCATTGGATATTCTTTCTTGTTTTGTCAAGCAAGAAACACTTAAACACATATGTGTTGAACACATGGTGTAATATTATTCAGCCATAAAAAGAATGAAATCTTGCCATTTGCAATGATGTGGGTGCAGCTAGAGAATATTATCCTAAGTAAAATAACTCAATCAGAGAAAGACGTACTATATGATTGCACTCATATGTGGAATTTAATAAATGAAACAAAGGAACACAGGGGAAAATAGGCAAACCATAAAACAGATTCTTACCTATAGAGAACAAACTGAGAGTTGTTGGAGGGGAGTAGGGGGAATGGGTTAAATAGGTGATTGATGTTAAGGAGGGCAATAGTGATGAACACTGGGTGTTATATGTAAGTGATGAATCACTACATTCTACTTCTGAAACTAATATTACATTGTATGTTAACTAACTGGAATTTAAATAAAAACTTGAAAAAAAAGAGTTTTGTATTCCTAGGTAAAATGTGCTTTGTAAATAACCAAGATTATATTTCATTTATGTGTTTATTTTTCCCATTAAATATACCTTCCTCTTTATGGAAAGATTATTTTTTTACAAGTTGAGGTTTTTATCACTTACTTTGTATGCAGCTCAAAATTCTAGTGTTTTCAAACTTTTCTTAAATATCTTGTTAATATGTGTTCTATTATTTCAAAAAGTATTAATGTCTGATTTGTAAGACAGTAATTAGCAAGTTCACTGTTTATTCCTATTTTAAAGCTTAATACACGACTTTATTGTTTAATTGGCTTTTTTTTTTCCTCTGCTGGGTCTATTTATGTTTCAAGATAATTGTAGGTGACAAATCAATGCTATTGCTTTGTGTATACTCAGGTTAACATTTTAAATCCTCCTTCTTGCCAACAAATTCTCTCGTACAGTGTCTTTTATTTTTATCTTTAAATTATTAAACATTATCTTATGCACTTAATTCTCAGTTACTTGGCTTTGAAGCAGCCGATTTTTTCATTATATTATCCAGAAACCCTATTATCTGTGTTTAAATAGACATTTTTATTTTAATATGTCTTTCTAATTTTCAGGAATATACTTGACTTCTATTAGGGCAGGGGAAACAGCCTAGGGAGGCTTTCAGTTTTACAAATATATACACAAAAGTTAATTTTTTTATTTCTATTGGAAACATAAAAAAGAGACAGATTATTCAGTAAATGTAATATATGTATATAGAAAATCCAAATACGGGATCCCTGGGTGGCGCAGCGGTTTGGCGCCTGCCTTTGGCCCAGGGCGCGATCCTGGAGACCCGGGATCGAATCCCACGTCAGGCTCCCGGTGCATGGAGCCTGCTTCTCCCTCTGCCTGTGTCTCTGCCTCTCTCTCTCTCTCTCTGTGACTATCCTAAATAAATAAATAAAATATTAAAAAAAAAAAAAAAAAAAAAGAAAATCCAAATACTCAAATACCTCTCACTCTTCTTTCTTTCTTTCTTTCTTTCTTTCTTTCTTTCTTTCTTTCTTTCTTTCTTTCTTCTTTCTTTCTTCTTTCTTTCTTTCTTTCTTTCTTTCTTTCTTTCTTTCTTTCTTCTTCTTCTTCTTCTTCTTCTTCTTCTTCTTTCTTTCTTTCTTTCTTTCTTTCTCTCTCTCTTTCTTTCTCTTTCTTTCTTTCTTTCTTTCTTTCTTTCTTTTTCTTTCTTCTTTCTTTCTTTCTTTCTTCTTTCTTTCTTTCTTTCTTTCTTTCTTTCTTTCTTTCTTCTTTCTTTCTCTTTCTTTCTTTCTTTCTTTCTTTCTTTCTTTCTTTCTTTTTTTTCTTTCTTTTCTCCTTCCTTCCTTCCTTCCTTCCTTCCTTCCTTCCTTCCTTCCTTCCTTCCTTCCTTCCTTCCTTCCTTCTTCCCTTTTTCTTTTTTCTACCACAATATGAATTTATTTTTACTAGACAATTACTGAAACTATCATTTAAGAATTCAGTAACCAGGCAGCCCGGGTGGCTCAGCGGTTTAGCGCCACCTTCAGCCCAGGGTGTGATCCTGGAGACTCCGGATCGAGTCCCACGTTGGGCTCCCTGCGTGGAGCCTGCTTCTCCCTCTGCCTGTGTCTGTGCTTCTCTCTCTCTCTCTCTCTCTCCTCTCCTCTTTGTGTCTCTCATGAATAAATAAATAAAATATTTTAAAAAAGAGAGAATCCAGTAACCATAACTGTGCCCCCCCCTTAAAAAAAAAGTTTGAGCTACTTTATAACATCAAGACCTCAAGAAAACTAATTAAAAAATAAAGAAAAGCAAATTTGTAAGTGAATATGGGCATAGTTACTGTCTTAGTAATTAAACCACAAAGCTGGTGCTTTCAATGCTTGTAATGATTCAGTAGAGGGGAATTAACAAATTTCCAGAAATGGAATTGGGAGCTAGAAACGTGTATGGCAACATAGATTAGAAGAAGGAAAATTCTGAAAAGAAAAAAAAAAAAAAAGAAGAAGGAAAATTCTGGAAATTCAACTTGGTAACACATCAAGCTGCCAGTTATACAAGTTTACCTAAGCCTGGGAGAATTATATCTAGAGCTTTGTTCTTAATCTTTTCCTTCTATGATGCACAAGAGAAATGCCGTTATATGCTCACTATATTGCCATAACTATGAACAAATTTGATAAAGGAAAGATTTCACATGGAAGAAAAGTATTAAAATATAAAAATTTTTAATTATAATAATTATTGATGTTCCATCAATAGTAATCATTCACAAAGAACATTAATTAATTCACATTGTGAAGGTACTCTTTTAACTGTACTAAATCACAACATGTCAAAAGAGATTGCTATAGGTGTTCATAGGGAGAGCTATTGCCTCCTTTCTATAGCTTTATGCTTTTTTATATTATATTAATTTTGGCCCTGAAGAATCTAAAAATATTTTGCTTAGATGAGAGAGTAGAAAGACTTTCTGGCAAAATAAACTTTCTTACACAGAGGAGAATAAATTCTCAAATAATGTCTGAAGGCCAGTGTGACTGCCCACTTATGTAATATACTGTTCTTGAATAGTTATTATGGAAAAGTAATTCAAGACAAAATGGGGAAGGCTTATTTTACTTGCTATCACCTAAAAATTGAATATAGTAAACCCTTGAAAACATGGATTTGAACTGAGTGGATCCAATCATATGGGAATTTTTAAAATAGATACATTGGAAAACTTTTGGAAGTTTGCAACAGTTTGAAAAAAACAGATGAGTCACATAGCCTTGAGATATAAAAAGAGAAGAAATAAAAGAAAAGAAAAGAAAAGAAGAAAAAAGTTAGCTATGCCTTAAATGCATAAAATGTATGTAGATACTAGTCTGTTTTTTCATTTAGTCTCATAAAAAATATACTCACATATATTATCTAAAGTTAAAATGAATCAAAACTTATGCACACAAACACAGACATGGTGTCATTTGCAGTTGAGAGAAATGTAAACAAATAAAGATGCGGTATTAAATCATAACTGGATAAAATTAACTATATGTACTACTGTAATAGTTTTGTAGCCACCTTTTTTTTTCTGTTGTGGTAAGTTCAACTGCTGTGAGTATTCATTTAAAAATGTCATGTGTCATGATGCTCTGCAGAAGCAATTCCTCTTTTCAATGGGATTACATATGGCAATTACAGTTAATATTCTATTTTTCACTGAAGAAAAATTCAAAATAAACATGCATTATGCTTTGGATGTGCTCCTAAGCAATCACTAGCTAACAGTGAACACAGAAAAGGTGATCTGTTTATCATCTGGTGATCTGTTTGTATTTGATAAATCAATTATCTTCTTTTTCTGCAGTTCTCAAGCCCATGACTTATTTTTCTGCACCCTGCTCCCTCATCATGACAGATAAAGGAAACAGAACGCTGTGCTAGGAATGTAAAGAACACTGACTGGCTCTAAAATATTATGCTAAGTAAAATAAGTCAATCAGAGAAAGACAATTATGATATCACTCATATGTGGAATTTAAGAAACCAGAGGATCATAAGGGAAGGGAGGGAAAAATAAAGTGATATCAGAGAAGGAGACATACCATAATAGATTCTTAACTATAGGAAAGAAACTGAGGGTTGCTGGAAGGGAGGTGAGTGGAGGGATGGATAATTGAATGCTGCATTAAAGAGAGCACATGATGTAATGAACACTAGGTGTTATATGCAACTGATGAGTCCCTGAACTCTACCTCTGAAAATAATATATGTTAATTAATTTAATTGAAAAAATGGTATTTCCATCTTCCTTTGTGTTTTAAACACCTCACATTAAGTGCTAGATTTAAATACACATACACACACCATTATATTGCTTAAAACAGATTAAAAATCTATAAATTGTGACTATTTTCCTTAGTCATTGTCCTATCAATATAGTCTCAATGTCCTTGTACATAATAATTACAAGATAAAGTATTAGAAGAATAGAAAAAGATGTAGCTATAATGAATTAGAATCAAACAGTATGGCAGTAACCTTTTATCTTCTGTCAACTTTCTAAAACAGGAAAATCTAAGGAAAAGATATATCTATTAAAACAAATTAATTAAAATTTCATAGCAATGTCAGAATCAATCCAAGAGCCGTTGAAAGTCAAAGATGATAAATTTCTTCCTTATCTTGGATGAGACAATTCAGATATATGCTTGCACCTAAAAATAATAATATATGTATGTTATATACATATATTTCCAAACATCATATCTAAGTGGAAATAGTGTTTCATAATTAGTAACTAAGATAAAATTACATACTGTTACTAAATGAACAGGAAGCACTTGATTAAAGTGTTTTAAAACTTTCTATGATGAATGTAATAAAATATTTTAATATATTTTAATTAACCCAAAGGAAAAATATATAATTGACCCTTAAACAACTCAGGATTTTGACACAGTTGAAAATTTAAATGTAACTTTTGAATTTACAAAAACTTAAAACTATTATAGCCTACTGTTGATTGGAAGCCTTAAAATAACATATAAAGTTGATCAACACATATTTTGGATGTTATATGTATTATATATTATTGTTACAATAAAGTAAGCTAGAGAAAAGAAAATATTTATTAAGAAAACATAAGGAAGATAGTGCATTTATAATACTATACTGTATTTATTTATTTTTTTAAGATTTATTTATTTACTAATGAGAGACACAGAGAGAGACAGAGACAGAGACAGAGAAAGAGACATAGGCAGAGGGAGAAGCAAGCTCCTCACAGGGAGCCTGATGTGGGACTCCATCCCGGATCCTGGGATCACGACCTGAGCAGAAGGCAGGTGCCCAACCGCTGAGCCACCCAGGCATCCTATAGTGTATTTATTGATACATAAGTTTATACTGTATTTATTGATACATAAGTTATATTTTATATTCATCTAAACAGACAAGATGAATCATCTGTCAGTACCTAAATCAGTATTGTAATTACATGACACAAAAGACTAGATGTTATATAGATTACTAACACTAAGCATTAAAAATGGAAAGAGGATGAGCACGGGGTGTTATATGGTGGCAAGTCAAACTTCAATAAAAACAAAGCAAAAATGAAAAGATATATAAATAAAAATAATAATATGAAAAGAATGAGAAGTTGTTCCTGCCTGAGGGGTGGCAGAGGCAGAAGTAGAAGAGGTGGAAGGGCAGGCAGGAGAGGCAGGCATACTTGGTGTAACTTTGCAGAAATACATTGCAATTTTTGTCCGACTTTTTGCTTTTTCATCTCAAGAAATGTTTCTATACAATACCAATCCTTATTCTGTCATTTGCTTTAGTTTGATTGCCTGTATCATAGAAGTGTTCATGTTGTAAAATAAGTCAAAAGCATTCTTAAATAATCAGAACCCTTCTGCCAGATTGTCTACCATCAATTTGTTTTCTGGTACTGCTTCATTTACATCTTCTTTTTCATTATCTGGCACTTGTTTAGATGCATGAGTCTCCCTTAAGTCATTGTCTGTTAATTCCTCTGGTGTGGTGTCTATTAGCTCTTGAATTTCTCCAAGATCCCTATCTTGAAACACTTCATTCCCTACCTTTTACCCCATATCCACAATCACTTTTATTATTTCCTTGATTGGATCTGTTGTAAATCCTGTGAAGTCATGTACAACATCTGGACACAGTTTTCTCCAGCAGGAATTTATTATTTTAGGCTTGATGGCTTTCAAGGCTTTTCTTTAACAAGGATAGCATTTCCAATGGTATAATCCTTCCTGATTTCAAGATGTTGTCTTTATCAGGGTTCTCTTCCATAGCATTGGCAACCCTTTCCTTAGAGTACCAGATGTAATGAACCTTAAATAAAGGTCCTTGTGAATTTCTGATCTGGAGTGTAAATTAGGGATGCCATGTTTGGGGGCATGTAGGCCACTCCTATGCCTTCAGTGTTGAACTCATAGGGTTCTGGGTTTCCAGGGGCATTGTCCAATATCAAAAGAACTTTAACAGGCAATTCCTTACTGGCAAGGAAATTCTTAACTTTAGGGACAAAACATAGATGGAATCAATCCTGAAAAATGGTTCTTGTTATCCAGGCCTTGTTGTATAACAAAATGATTAGTAGCTCTATTTTTTTCTTTTAAGGCTCAAGGTTTCCTGGTTTTACAGATGAGGATGGTCATCATTATAAACCTGACTGCATTTCCACAAAATGGTAGAGGTAGCCTATCCTTTTCCTGTCTTACATCCTGATTGTTGTTTCTCCTACTTACTAATAAATGCCGGTTGCGGCACCTTTTTTCCAGTATAAGGTATTTTAATTTGCATTAAAAACCTGTTCAGGTGGAGATCCTTTACCCTCAACGACTTTCTTAATGACATCACGGAATGCCTTGCTGCCTCTTAGTTGACAGAAGCTGCTTCTCCAATTGACATTATTTTTTAAAGCCAAACTTTTTTCTAAAACTATCAAACCATTCTTTGCTGGCATCAAATTCTCCAATTTAGATCTGTCACCTTTCCTTTGCTTTAAGTTGTCATAAAATGGCTCTGCTTTTTCTCAAATCACATTAGAGTCTAAAAATACATGTTCTTGTACCCACATAAAAACTGCATTTTCAATACAAGATAAAATGATATTTCATGAAAAGTGCAAGGTTTTCACACTTGTTGGCATAGCTGCAGTGACAGCTTCATGCATTTCCTTTTCTTTTTTTGTAGTGACCTTTATTCATGGATTCAATTATCTTCAAATGACAGGCAGCTCCAGCTGCACACCTCACCTCAATCTATATAGTACATTTCAAACAATTCAACTTTTTCTTATAATGTCATGACTTCTCTACTTTTTGGGAGCACTTCCAGAATCACTAGTGGAACGTTTTCCGGATCTCATCTTGTTACACTAAACATGATGAAAAATACCTGAGAACTGCAAGAGACCACATTTCCCTGCCATATGCACTTGTGGTGAGCACCGGGTGTTGCATGTAAGTGTTGAATCACTTAAAAATATTACACTGTTAACTAACTGGAATTCAAATAAAAACCTTAAAACAAGAAAAAAAGACTGTTATTATTTGCCAAAAATAGTGAGTGAATTAAGGAAAGGGAAAGTCAAAGAATACTATAGCTTTATCTTTTTCAATCTGTAAACCATTTTTTTAAAGGTTTTATTTATTTATCTGAAAGAGAGAACAAGAGAGAGCACAAGCAGGGGTGAAGGGCAGAGGGAGAAGGAAAAGCAGACTCCCTGCTGAGCAGGGATCTTAATTTGGGGCTCAATCCCAGAACCCTGTGTTTAGGACCCAAACTGAAGGTAGACACAACTGAGCCACCCAGGTACCCCAACTTATAAACTACTTAAAAAACTTTATAATTTTCTCTGGATATTTGTGGGGTTTTCATTTCTGTCTTGTTATATGTCCTATTTACAAGTCCTGCCAAATTAGGTTTAATTTATCAAGTTAAGTTTTTAAAAATTTCAAGTTCTTCTAGAAAATAACATTTATTTAAAATAAGTTAATGAGATTTTCTAAATTAATTATTAGAGTAGATATTAGGGAGAGGAGATAAAATGATCTGAGTCATGCCTGGACAGAAGGAAAACCCAAAGCTTTTTAAGCAAGAAACAGGGAGTTGCTCTGGTACAGAGAACACACAGTAATGGAAAGCTATTAACCTACTGACACCAGAGACTTTAGCCAAATTTTATTTTTTTTCTCCTAAGGACTATCATAGTAACCTATTGCTCATAACCATAACTTCAGTCTGGTGGTGTAATGAGGAGTGAACAGATCAGGCATTACTTCATCCCATCCTATAATTTTAAGAAAATCTTACTATTTTTAATTTAAATATATATGTGTATATATATATGTTAAATTTTTAAAAATAAAAGTAAGAAAAACAATATATATTTCCAGTTCAATATTATATATAGCCTGGCAACTATTTAAGGAAAAACTGAAAATCTGAGATTTCTTTTTAATTAACCAGTGAAAGATTCTTTGGCTCAAGGTGATATCCACATTCAAGGAAAGGAGGAAAAAAATCTGATTTTAAGCTCTATATTTTATGTATCAAATATATGTTACTAATATATTAGCTTTTTGATATTAGATATCATTTCTTTGGAAAGGAGTTTATTGATAAACTTTAGAACCTGAACATTTATTTACCTATGAATATCTAAATACTAAAGTTAATTTTATTCCTAAATATAACTTAGTCTTTTTGTACCTTGAATTTTCTATTATAATAGCATATGTTATTAAGAAAAATAAATTATTTTACCATCATTATCCAATCTCACTCTAGAAGAAAGGTTAAAATCTCTGTATCTGGTATAATATCTATAGAAGGATCTGGTGCTGTCATCTCAAAATACATTATTATGAAGGAAAGAAAGCACTTTGGCCAAGATGAAGTCAACTGGATCTGAGATGCTCTGAGCTTTTTTTGAGACTGGAGAGAAACTAGGAGCAAGGTAGTAGAAGTTGATACTTTAACTGGATAAGATGAGACTGTCATTCTTTTTTTTTGGGGAGTGTCATCCTTGAATAATAGCACCCAAGTACAGATAGTTGGCCTAGCACTCCACCATAACTTCCTGTAAGTAAAACAAAAGCAAAGATAGCCTCCTGTGGATAGTCTGTACCACTCACAGTCTTTCCCTGGTACCCCTTAAACCCAGAGTTCATGTATGATTATATGCAGGGGATAAGAAAAAACTAAAATGACTGACATTGGAATTGCTAATATCCTAGTAGGTTACACTCTAGAGGAATTTATATTTAATTCACAGTTCTATGGAAATGCAATTTTTTTCAATGCATATCACCCTGATCAAACTTTATATACCTTGAACTTATAACAGTGGATGTAGCATTATTAGACTACTTAGCTAAACATCTTTTTTGTATATTTTGATATATAATTAATATTTAAATAAATATAACTCTCCCCCGGGGATAAATAGTTCTTAAAGAGGACATAAAGGAACCTAACTGTAACAAAACAAATTTGACAAATTGGAATATGTTAAATTGAGAATTTTTGATTGTGAAAGGTACTATTTAGATAACAAATACAAAAGCTAGAGAATGTAAGAAATTTTGAATATCTAAAGTATTCAATAAAAGATAGACAATTAAATGGAAGTATAGACAAAAGATTTGAAGAGGACTTACCAAATAGGATATTTAAATAGCAAGTATACATATAAAAAAAATACTCAATTTTGTTAGTTACCAGGAAAAATGCAAATTCAAATACAATATATCTGCATTATCATCAGAATGGACAATATTTTTGAAAAATCATATAATAGGTTGATTTGGTGGTGAAGTAACTGAAATCATATATGCTATTTGTAGGAGTACAAATTTGGATAACTATTAGAAATATCACTAAACATGTCCTAACCCAGCAATTAGTCCCAGAGTAGTCTAAGGAAAATGTTCGAGAGAAATATGTACATATTTTTGGCAAAAAAATATGTTAAAATAACCATTGAAGAACTGTTAGTGTCAACCTGAAACCAGTAACTACCTAAATATTCATTAGGGGACAACGGATAAACTGTATTCACATGAAAAATCAAACAGCCATGAAAATAAACTATTAACTGTTCATAGGATCACTAATGAATTTTACAAACAAAATGTTTGTAAGATATGAAAGTCAGGTATGAAAGAATACCGTTGTAAGTTTTCATTTTTAAGAAATTTCAAACAGGCAAAATAAACCTATGGTGTTAGAAATCAGGATATAACTTTGGAGAAAGGCAGAGGTTGAAGCTGGGTGGAAAAGAGAGGGAGCTTAATGCTGTGTCTTAATCTGTGCAGTGTACATAGGTGTGTCACTTTGTAAAAATTATTTGAACTGCACACTTACAATTTATATATTTTCTTGAATTTGGTTATGTTTTGCTTTATTTAAAAGTGTTTACTTAAAAATATAATCATCTTTAAAATATTGTTTATGCTTTCAGCTATTAACCAAATTCTAATTTCCAGATCAATAAGGGGGGTTTATTTTTACAAAATTTATATATCTAAATTATCTATTAAAAGTTATCATTTTGTTTGTTTTGTATAATCTGAAGTATTGATGAAAAACATCAATAAATTTTAATGTAATTTACTTGAGTGATATACCTTTAGTTATTGCTAAATGATGGAAATAATTAACTCCTATTTTCCAGTAAACTTTCTAGCCGATCACCCAAGAAGCATTTTCTCTCAAAGAACAAAGAGAACAAGAGAGGAGAGGGGAGGGAGAATGAGACATTGGTTATCCAATCCTCTATCATGCATTCCTCTTTGTAATATAATCAGTTTGTTGCTTGGATACAAAATTTATTAAATCACAAGGCACTGAACAAATTCAAGATGAAGGTGGTTGGAAGTGAGTATTATAAAGATACATCTCACATTTTAGCCACAACAAATAATTACAAATCTCCCATCCGTACAGGACAGTTTTCTATATTTTAATTTTCAAATTGTGGAAGATGAACAGATTCTAGATAGGGGAGCTATCAGCAGGTACAAAAAACATTGGGTCTTGGAGAGAAAGGAAAAACATTCTTTTTTTTTTCTTTTTTAGGAAAAACATTCTTTACAAATTATTCCATTTAATAGATTTTGACAGCTTCCTACTATTCTGAAAGAATTACTTTATTTCTCTCTCTCCTTCCTTCCTTCCTTCCTTCCTTCCTTCCTTCCTTCCTTCCTTCCTTCCTTCCTTCCTCCCTCCCTCCCTCCCTCCCTCCCTCTTTCTTTCTTTCTTTCTTTCTTTCTTTCTTTCTTTCTTTCTTTCTTTCTTTCTTTCTTTCTTTCTTTCTTTCTTCTTTCTTTCTTTCTCTTTCTTTCTTCTTTCTTTCTTCTTTCTTTCTTTCTTTCTTCTTTCTTTCTTTCTTTCTTTCTTTCTTTCTTTCTTTCTTTCTTCTTTCTTTTTCTTTCTTCTTTCTTTCTTTTTCTCTTTCCCTCTCTCTTCCTCCCCCTGCCCTTCCCTCTTCTTCTTGTCCTTCCTGTAACAGTCACAGGAGCTGTTTAAGAATCAGAGGATACTTTGCTCTAAAAACTTTATGAATTCATACTCTTACATAAATAGTTTGCAAGCTCTTCCAATGTATAGTCAGAACAAAGAAAAATAGATAAATATATTTTAAAACTTTATCTAAATATAAAAACTTCTTGAATTTTTCTCAGATATCTGAATCCTCAGAGACTGTTTTCCCTGTCTTTTTTTCAGCAATGTGGAATCCAGTTTAGGTAATCTTTGTCAGATTTATCTAAAAAGTTTTTAAAGAGCTGTGCTAATAGCCCAAGGACAGATACGTTATAGATTACAATTACATTTATAGCATACCCACTTAATTTTATTTACAAAGTAATCTTTTGTGTTTTATTTTTACAAATTTGATATATAAAAACCCTGATACAAAACAAAGGGATCTGGGATTGATTGGGAAGAAAGATTATTTCCTTTCAAAACTTTATGCAACAAATTATTAGGTTTCACATACATATTCAGAGCACAGTGATTTAATGGTAAATGGAATAATGCTTAAGCTGTAAAATGTTAGATACAACTATGATTCTCATTTTTATGATATACTTAGATCTTCATTCCATATAGAGATATAAAAATACTTCACAGAGATATTTTAGACAGTGATGGAGTTAGTAATGTGACTATAAATAAAATATTGTTCTGCTAATCCTTAGGCCATCAGGTTTGGCTATCTCCACCAGAAATAACATAAATGAGACACAAAATATTATAATAGTCTGACACTATGAGTTTTGGCATATCTTTCCTTCTTTGACAGACAACTGGTTTGTATCTGAAAGTTTTCTTCACACCTCATTTAGTACTTTATTCTAGTTTAGAGACATGATTCAGGAATGAAAAGTTGCTATACGTTTGGGTTCTAAATATATTGAAAGGAGAGTATTACCCAAATAAAAACCATTGCTATTATTGGCAATTTTAGCAGAAACTTCCTGTACTATGTGGTTTTAATTTTCTTGAGGAGCTCAAGATGTTAAGGTCATCAATCAGAGATGCTTAAGTATAATATAGTAATTTCTTTAGAAACACTGCAAGAGGAAATTGGTGGAATCATTGCATTTCCTAAATCCAGATGAGAATGATATGATCCAAATACTTGTTACGACACATACTACTGTTCTGTAAATCAACATTACAATCCATGAATTATTCCTGGTCTCAACACTATGACAGGAAGCCTGCATTAAGGGTAAAGGGAAATGATGAATTCAAGATTTTTTGTTTGTTTGTTTGTTTGTTTGTTTGTTTTTTTTGAATTCAAGACTTTTCTTAATGGATCCTGGTTGCCCATGCTGTAAGTGACTTTATAGTGTACAAAGCGTGCAAAACACAGCCCTATTTATACTGAATGTACAAATCTCAGAAGGAAGACAGTGTTTGTATATGTTAAATAATTTGATAAGGCAAAGCAAATAATGCTATAAGTGTATTTTTCAAATGATTCCATTCAAATGGAATTTCAGGAAGGAGAAAGGTTGATGTAGGCTAGGGATTTGTAGAAGCAAGATTCAGAGAAAAAAGTCTAGAACTTGAGTTGTATCTGTAAGACCTAACAAAATTTGGAAGTTGAAAGGACCATAATTTCTAGAAAAGTGTCCAGTTTCTTCTTGCCTCTGATTCTTACATATTATATTTACTATGCATAAAAATATTCTGCATTTTCCACTTTACCATGCAATTTCATCTCTACCTAAATCTACACTAGTTTTTAGATACAAAGAATAATTTATCCAGGAAGACCATTTTCAGTTCCCTAGGATCATTATGGTATCACAGCTCTCTAAATTTTATTACAAAATATATATTTGAATTCTTTAAAATGTTCATCTCTCTTACTTGTGTGCATATTCTATGAGGATAGAGACTGTCCTATTCAATATACTCAGTATCTGGTATTTATGATTAATAAATATATAAATAATTACCGAGTAACATATTACATATGCCATTACCCTTATGCCAATGAAAGTGAAAAGACCTAGGTTGCACAGAAAGATGTAGCAGAGCTAATATTACAATAATATATGCAGACTTTCACCCAATGTTCTTTATATTCTATCATGATGCCTCACCTATATTGCATAGAGGAAGGAATTATGCAAAGGAGAAAGTCTTCCAGAGAAGTAAATGAGCATGGATTATCAAAAAACTGTGAAAAACCTGTGTTTTTTTAGAGCACTAGACATTTAAAAGGGATGAGTATAATGCATTAAGCATATTTTCCAGCATATACTTTCATCATCATTTGACTACTATCATCTTCAGATCATCCACCCCACTTTCCTTTAAAACCTAAACCATACTCCATTTTACATGGAAATACAATCATATTGTTGTTAAGCAGAAATCATTTCTGTAGACCTTGTATTACAATTATTCAAAGGTTTTGAAATACATATTCTTACGCTTCATTTAATGTCACTATTTTGACAATAAAACAATATATCTTAAGATAAATTGTTCCAACAAACCTAGTTTATTTTTCCTGCTTTTTTGAAATATATTTGATATATGACATTGTATAAGTTTAAGGTGTACAATGTGATGATTTGATACAAATATATATTGCAGATATATATTAGGTTAGATACACATCCTTCACCTCACATAATTACTATTTTTGTTGTTGTTCTAGATGGTGGGAACATTAAAACTCTACACTCATAGCAAATTTCAATCATACAATAAAGTATTGTTAAATATAGTCTCTATACTGTATTTAGATCCCTCAGAATTTATTGAAAGTTTGTACTTTTTGACCATCTCCCCTTTTCCCCCGCCCCTCCACCCCTAGAAATCACCATTTTGCTTGCTGATTTTTAGATTCCACATATAATTGCTATCATATAGTGTTTGTCTTTCTCTGACATATTTCACTTAGCATAACACCCTCAAGGCCCATCTATGATGTCACAAATGGAAGAATTTCCTTGTTTTTAATGGCTGAATAATATTCCATTACAGATATAGATTAAATAGATGAGAAAGAATGAGAGAGAGAGCAAGAGAGAAAGAGAGAGAGAGAGAGAGAGAGATTTCTCACATCATCTTTACCAATTCATCTGTCAGTGGACGCTTAGATTGTTGCCATGTGTTGACTATTATGAATAATGCTGTAATGAACATGCAAATGAAAATATATTTTAGAGAATATGATTTCATCTTCTTCAAATGTATAACAAGAAGTGAGATTGCTGGATCCTATAGTAGATCTATTTTCTGTTTTTTGCTTTTTAGAATAAGTGTAAGATAATATTTCATTGTGATTTTTAATATACATTCCTCTGATGACTAGCACTTTTCCATGTGTTTGTTGGCCATTTGAATGTGTTATTTTTTTAAGATATTATTTATTTATTCATGACAGACACACAGAGAGAGAGATAGAGGGAGAGGCAGAGACACAGGCAGAGGGAGAAGCAGGCTCTATGCAGGGAGCCCGATGTGGGACTCGATCCCTGATCTCCAGGATCACACCCTGGGCTGAAGACCGCGCTAAACCACTAGGCCACCAGGGCTGCCCCTGAATGTGTTCTTTGGAAGAATATTTATTCAGTCTTCTGCCCACTTTTTTTATTTTTTTAACAATGAGATGTAACGCTATCTTTAGTAAGGCTAACAGATGAAGAAAACAACACAAAATTTAATGATGCTGACGTGACTGCTTTCAGACTACATTAGATAGGATTTTTTTCATGTGATGTATACAATTTCATATAATGTTTTCTTTCTTTTTTAAATTTAAATTAAATTAATTAACATATAATGTATTATTAGTTTCAGAGGTAGAGGTCAGTGATCCATCAGTATTATGTAATACATAGTGCTCATATCAGGTATTCATGCACCCAGATAGCTCAGTTGGTAGAGCATCAGACTTCTGCCCACTTGTTAATACATTTTTCTTTTTTTGCTATTGAGTTGTATATACTCTTCAATATACTCTTCATAATTCATATATTTTGAATATTAACCCTATAGAGATATATGGTCTGCAAATATATTTTGTAGGTTACCTTTTCACTTTGTTAAACATTTCTTTGCTATGCAGAAGATTTTTAGTTTAATGTAGTCCTTTTATTTATTTTTTATTATTTTACTTGTGCTTTTGCTGTCATATCCAGGAAATCAGTGCCAGAATCAATGTAAAGGAGTTTTTCCCTACGTTTCCTTCTATGAGTTTTATGGTTTCATTTTAGTCCTGTTTAATCCATTTTGATTAATTTTTTGAGTGATAGAAAATAGGGGTCTATTTTCACTTTTTTTTGCATGTTTTAATATTCAGTTTTCCCAAAATTATCTATTTTTGTTTCAAATTTTTATTTAAATTTTATTAAATCCTAGTTAGTTAACATATGGTGTAATATTTAAATTATAGTTAGTTAACATTTAGTCTAATTATTGGTTTCAAGAGTACTGATTTATCGCTTACATATAACACCCCATACCCATCACAATGAGTGCCCTCCTTAATATCCACCACCCATTTAGCCTATCCCTCCCCACATTCTCTTCAGCAACCTGTTTATTTTCTACAGTTAAGAATCTCTTATGGTTTACCTTCCTTTTCTTTTTCCCCCTTCCCTTATGTTCATCTGTTTTGTTCATTAAATTCCACATATGAGTGAAATCATATGGTATTTATCTTTCTTCTGTTGACTTATTTTGCTTAGCATAATACACCCTAGCTCCATCCACATTATTACAAGTGGCAAGATTTCATTCTTTTTCATGGCTGGGTAACATTCCATTATATATATATATGTGTGTGTGTATATATATATATATATATATATATATATATATATGTACATATACATATTTCATTATATATATACACACATTCCATTATATATAGATACATATATAACATTATATATATAACATTCCATTATATATACATATATATAATATATATATATATATCCCACATCATCTTTATCCATTCATCAGTCAATGGACATTTGGGCTCTTTCCATAATTTGGCTATTATTGATAATGTTGCTGTAGACAACAGTGTGCATGTGCCCCTTTGAATCTGTATTTTTGTATCCTTTAAGGAAATATAGTAGTGCAATTGCTGGGTTGTAGGGTAATTCTATTTTTAATCTTTTAAAGAAACATCAAACTGTTTTCCAGAGTGGTTGCACCAGTTTGCATTCCTATCAACAATCTCAATACCATTTATTGAAGAGACTATCTTTTCCCCATTTACTATTTTTGATTCCCTTCTCAGGTATTAGTTGACTGCATATGTGGAATCACAGTAGATCATACTGTGGCCCTGGGTCTAGTTCTGCAGGGCATCAAGTATGGAAGCATCTGGTGGATCTGAGAAGGCATAATATGTCATTGTTTCAGTCTGCCTGTGTCTAGAACATTGACAATTGCGTGCTGAGTGTAAGGTATCTACAGTTGTTGCAAGAAGTGATTGGATCCACAACAGAACCTCTAGATTCAGTGACTATATATCAGTGCTGGCAGTGATGGTGAGTAGACTAGTCGTGTCCACATGATAAACTGTAGGGACCAGGTGCATTTGCTTTGGAGTGGCAAGTGCTGGTTGCAAACATATGCATAGTATTTGAGGCCAGTGCCATCAGGGAGGGCCAATGTTTTTTGTTTTTGTTTTTAAGATTTTTATTTATTCATGAGAGAGAGAGAGAGAGAGAGAAGCAGAGACACAGTCAGAGGGAGAAGCAGGCTCCATGCAGGGATCCTGATGTGGGACTCAATCCTGGGTCTCCAGGATCACGCCCTGGGCCGAAGGCAGGCACTAAACAGCTGAGCCACCCAGGGATCCCCATGGAAGGGCCAGTGTTAACCACACTTACACTGGAAGTTATAGGGGCCCTGGACGTTTATATACACCATATTAGTTCATGGTTTTCCTATGGTAGAGTTCACTGCAGTGGAGACCAGTGACAGAAATCAGGCTGAGGGGGTACAGGTGCATGTACATGGCAGGATATGTCAACAGGTGTGTTGACAACAACACTTATGTTGTACTCATGCAGTCACTAAGCCTGAGGTTGGCTACCAGTGTAGATTCCCAACTCTCAGAGGCAGATGATGAGCAGGAAAAGACTCAGGCTTCTGCAACTGTGAATACTGAGGGGCAACAAACAAAATATGTAGGAGATCCTTGACAGCTCTGCTGGGCATTGATATCTTTATTGGCAAAACATCTTGAGTCCTCTGCAGAACAGGTCACTGTTACCTTCTTCTTCTTCTTTTTTAAGATTTTATTTATTTGACAGAGAGAAAAAAAAGAGTACAAGCATGTGGATCAGAAGAGGGAATAGCAGAGTCCTCACTTAGCAGGGATCCCAATGTGGACTCAATCCTAGGATGCTGGGATCATGACCTGAGCAGAAGGCAGATGCTTCACTGATTGAGCCACCCAGAAACCCCCTATTGCTACTCGTGTTATGTGCCTGATACTTATAGCCCCTGCTTTTCTTTCTTATTACTTGATATCTCGACATGTCTCAGTTTTGCTAATCTAGTGGGGTAAAACTGAACTAGGTCCTTCTAGGGGTGCCCCAAAAGTCTGGGGAAGATGGTTGCTCACCACAATCTTATTTTTCTAGCAAGAGGATCTCCTATCTGGGGAGTTCTCTCTTTGTTTTGAATAGTGCCCGCTTGGGGAAGAGATGATTCAAGTTAAATGAAGCTGCTCTTCCTTCCATTTTGTGTGGTTAACTTCAGGAGTTATTTTGTTCTACAATGTTGCTCAAGTTTCCTCAAGTGGGTTCCTGTGATTCCTCAGAACTGCTTTTGCTTATGGATAGCTATCTACCTGTTGATTGTTATCAGGGGATGGAGGGTGGGAATTCACCATTTTGGTGACATCACCTTATCTTTTGTTTTTAAATGGAAATCACACATATGAAATATTATTAGATCACTTGAAAGTGGAAAATAACTAGAAATTAATTATAAAGTCTGTACTAAAATATTGCAAGTTCAAAGCAAATAAAAATGTTTTTTTTTTTCTTTTAGGTGTGTCTGAACTAGTTTTACAAGAATGCTTTGAGTTTGTAGAGTTACTTAAATTAAATTTAAAAAGAGATTATACAAGTGAAAATAAAATTTAAATACATTAGGAGGAAGCAAGGAAAATTTCAAGAACTTAAGACAATATATAAATATAACCCCAATGTTTTCATCTAAATACAGAAACAATATGTGAATGAGTGAACATGTTCACAGTCTTCCCATATTTTACACATGCTTTTCTTTCCTTTCTTCCTCCCAGTATCATAAACTTACACTGATGTTTCATTTTAGGCAAAATGCCATGTCACCATGAACAGAATTGCAGGCAGGAAGAGAATTGGGTTTTGAAATCTCAAGGGGGCTCACATAAAAGGAGAAAGGAAAACATAAAAAGTGTGATAAAAAATGACATCCCTTTTCAAACTGATAAAAATGTTCACACTTTTTTTTCCCCTGGTTTGACCTAGAAGTACGAAAAGAAACAAAAGAAAAAATACTCTGCTCATGAAGTTAATCTGACTGAAAGTAATATAGCTCTTTTCTGGATTAAAAAAATTCTTCTTAGTTTCCTCTTGTATAAGTAAAACAAGCACACCCAAATGTCATAAATAGGATATAAGGGGTGTGCATTGGTGTGTGGAAGAGTGAATGGGATTGGAAGTGAGTGCCTCCTGGAATGAGGTCTAGTAAATGCTCTGAACAAGACACTTTTATTTACATTCTTTTATGTCTAGTTTCCTTTCCAATCACTATATTTTTAAAGAAGGCTAGGAAAAGTTTGAAGTGAAGTGTATGGCGTCTTGGGACGTAGAAATATATAGCAGATTGGGAATTAAAATATCCACAAAAAATTTAAGGTTATGTAAAACATTGTTTATCAGCCATAATCCTTGTGGTTGGCAGTGGCAGAAACTCAAATAGATGTACTTTAGTTAAAAAGGAAAATTTATTGACCTGCAGAATCTCAAAAAAGTGTTGAACTACTAAAAACAAGAAAAATGGGATTGTTGGAACTCAGGGAAGACTTGAATTATGGACTCAAATGCTGAGTGCTGTTGTCCCTTCTTCCTGATTGGGTTCTCTTGGCATGTCAACCTCCATTTTTTTCCACACTTACTTCTTTCATGTTGTGGAAAACATGAACATTTATTACTATCAACCTTATATTTTATGGCTAAAACCACCAAACTAATTATGTCAGTTAAAACAAAAACATACACACACAGAATAAATTTGATCAGCCTTTCTCTAGTCCAAAGACTTTGGATGATTAAGTAAAAACACAGCAGCTTTCATTTGGAGCTGAAGGAGAGGCAATTCATTGAGAATAGAATGATGGCAAACGGTCAATGTTTGCCAGAAAGTTTAGAATTAAATTAGAACATATAGTCAATAATCAACTTACTTAGAACATATAGTCAGTAATCAACTTACTTAAGATCATGTATTTTCCACTATTTTCTATAATGTTGCTTACTTTGTCAATTATTATGTTTTTTACTGTTCTTTTCTATGTTTTTTTTTTAATAAGTCTATTGACTCTTTTGGAAACAAATGAAGAGCAAAAAAATACTCAACAAGTAATTCAAAACAAAACATTGGACTTATAGGCACTACATTTGCTAAGATAATTTCCTTGAATGAATATTAAGGGATATTTAGTATATCCTCAAAAATATTAGAGAATACACCATTGAAGAAGTGTATATATCTTTTCTTTAATTTTGATAATGAGAAGAATTTGTTTATATATTTTTAAGATTTATCTATTTGAGAGAAAGAGAGAAAGTGTCTGTGTGTAAGGGTGGTACAGAGGGGGAGGGAGAGAAGCAGACTCCACCACTGAGCATGGAGTCTGACATTGGGCTTGATCCCAAGACCCATGAGATCATGACCTGTGCCAAAACCAAGAGTAGGCCTCTTAACTGACTGAGTCATCCAGGCACCCTGACACCGGGAAAAATTTAAATATAATCTCCAATTCTCCTCCACTACAAGAGTAGAACAATTTTCCCTACAAATGAGACGCTATGCTTTGGTTGTCAAGAAAATAGTATTGACAGTAGAAGACAGTCATACAAGGCAAAAGCAGCAAAAGAAGTAGTGGGACAACTGTCTTAGTACATACTGGTCCTCCACATCATGTGCTTAATTTTAGTGGCTGGCTTTTCCTTATAAATGGCTAGGAAGATATATTTCTTCCTGCTTTATTGTAATCATAATAAAAATATCCTTTTCAAATCTCAGCTACCAGACCTGTATAGCAATGAATGAACTAAAGTTAGCTGATTTTAAACTAGAGAAGAATATCTTCAGATGTAGAATTTTGCCATTAAGCTTGCTATGGCCCTTGATAAAATGGCTCCCATTGCTGACTTTCTTCACATTAAAGTTATATTATTAGTGGCTCCAAAAGGACTGTTGATAACTATTAGCATTAACAATATATAAAATAAATTTTAAAAAATTGAAGTCTTACCAATTGACCCAAAGGGTCATTTTTAAAATTAATCTATCTAAGTTTTTATTTCAAGATAAGAGTGGTTTTAGAATTTCATTTTGGAAAAAACAATATAATTATTATAAAGAAAATCCTTTAAGTAGGGCTCAATAATATCAATAATTTGTGGTTTTCTTTGTTGAAGTGAACAAAGTTGTATAAAAGAAATTAGACACCCTCTGTTTGTGATGAGTGACTTGGTTTTCTCATAATTTATCAGACTTCAGGTTTTGCTCCATAAAAATGTCATTGAACCAAAAACAAAATAGTTTCTTTGTAATATTCAGAAAATATTGTTTGTACTTATAGTATAGCCACATCCATGTAAATTTTCATTAATTCCTGGTAAGCTTTTTAATGGGACACTGCTAAGAAACATTGGCATTTAAATAATAAACAATTATTGTAGTTGTAGTGGCTACAGAAAAATATTTAAAATTTCCGGTGTGTTTAGTTGGTAAAATCAGCAGCTCTTAGTGTAGACATGTGCAGTGAGGAGTAAGAGGAGTGAGGAGAAAGCAGGCACAGCTCCCAACATTCTGACTTGGTGAATAGGATAATATTTTCTAAGATGGTGGATAGTGTTTTCTAAGACGCAGAACATGTTACATTTGAGAAGCTTTGGAGCAGTCAATGAAAAGTTGGCTCTGATAATTTTTTTAATTATTATTTTATGATATCACTGAGGGAGATTGCATTGATTGAGTAGAGAAGAGGGTCCGGGACAGTACCCTAAGGATAGACAATATGAAATAGGTACAAATAAAAAGCCAAGGAGACCAAGAATAGTGATCAGTAAGTTGGGAGAAACATTTGAAGACAAGTGTTGAAAAAACAAAGGCAAGTATCAGGCACCTCATGTGAAGAGGAGTAAAAAGAGAACACTATCAAATGCATCAGAGAAATCAAGAACTGTAAGAAATAAAATGTAAATGTGACATCTTAGAATATCTGAAACACAAAGCACAATTTTGCTTACAAAAATGATAGCATAATATATTAAAATTATATTAGATAATAAATTTATATTACCATGGTTATTATAACTTAAATATCTTCAATTTACCTCATCCAATGAATTTAAAAAATTGCAAAAGATGAATTATTTGCTTCAAGATAACCTGGATACTAACAAAGACTGAGAGATAGCAAAACACAAAGTAAGACAAGTGGAACTTCAGTTAAATAAAGGGAATGAGGAAATTGTACAGTTCCTGTTATCAATTCTCTGCCTGACTCAAGTGTTACATCCCCATACACACACACTCACCTGCACATCCAATATGGTTAAGATCATTGATAGTATCTTGTGGCTAGGGACATGGGTAGGAGAACTGAGATGACCAGACTAGTTAACCAAGAAATCTTTACACTGTCAAGAAGTGGTAAGTAACTTTCCAGATTTCCCTTTCTAATGGAGATATGTTGAATATGTTAGAGGATGTAAACTGGGTCATTTATTTGCAAATTACTAAATCATGAGAAGCCACATCTAGACCTGACTCAAAAGATGTGTGTTACTCAGTATCTTGGCTTAGAAAAAATACTAGATAAAATCTGCGTCAAGTTGTTTTTGGTTTTGTTTGAGTGGTTTCTTTTGTTTTTTGTTTTTTTGTTTTTCTTTGTTTTGTTTTGGTAAAAGAAAGATTGCATTTCTTATTGAATACAGGATAATTTCTAATTTTAGGTAGAAATATTTTTATAAGAGTATATGTGGAAATAAATATGCTTGTCAAAGCGTCTTTCTCTAGGGGACTTAGCCATCACTTTTCCAATAGTTCTGACTGGCCTTAGGGCCAGGCATACAATCTATGCTGAACCATTCAGAGTCCTAAAATTCTATCAGCAGCTGGTTCAGAGAGCATTATGTCATCTAAGCAAAGATAAACAATTTTTTTCTGGGACTATATAATAGAATTGAGAAGGAAAAAGAGAGAGAGAGAGAGAAAAATTATATCTGCCTTAATACATGAGCAAAAAAACTACAATATGCCACAGGCTGTAAACTACATGTAATAGAAGGAAATATACGTTCATTTAAAATTAGTCATTTACATTTCAGGCAGTTAAACAGTGATCCATCTGTTATTGGTTGGCCCAGGAGTTAATCTTCATGATTCTCCAATGCCATAAAGACATAAAAATATAAAATGATAAAAGTCATGCATTTAAAGATTAAAGTAAAAAATAAATAAAAAAAAATAAAGATTAAAGTATAAATATATGTGCCCATAAGCTTATATACACATATACAAGAAACACAGGAAAATAGGAAAACATATATAATTTGAAAACAAATTTTTGTATTTGTCAGAAGACCTTAATCCAAAATTAAATATGATCATTATAAATCTACAATAGAACTTATTAGAGCTTTCTAAACCATGACCCAGATGCAGAGTCAGCAATCTTTTCAGTGACACCACCAAATATGGGCAGCATGAGGAGTTTCTGTGTCCTTTGAATGACTCTCTAAGCTAAGGGAGAGGTGCAATAGGTGGAATGGACTTCACAGATATGAGTAACTCTTTCTATCTTCCTCACTGCTTCACACACGCACACACACACACACACATTTTGTTCTATTGTTTTTTCCATAATATGTCTAGAAATGATCACAAAACCTGCTTTCATTAAATAAATAAGAAAATAGTTTACTTCCTGACTCCTTGTTCCCTCAATTCTTATACCCTCAATTGAGGCTGTCATCCAGAGGTTTAGAACTCAAGAGAAGCTAAATTATTCTATCTCCTAGAATATAATTCTGACTCTTAGATTGATGTTTAATGTAATCAATAAACAGAAAGTGTTCTGGTCCCTCAGGAAGGAAATATTATTAGGCAACTTCAGCAAAACTAGTTATGCTTGTCTTTATATTAATTATTTTATTTTTACATTTATTTTATAAAATTAATTTTACTCTGAACAAAATACCTCTTGGCCCTCAATCAGTGGAAGATTATGCTTTTCTTTAACAAATATGTCTTAACTATCACATGATCACTTAAAATTTCTAATTAGTCAAATTGTCATTATGCTTGAAGTCAAAAGCTAGGTTTATAGCATCTCACTATTCAGTCCTGCATACCTATCTGTACACTAAATGTTATTGGTTGAATTTTATCCACTCCAAATTTATTTTATCTTCTTTATCTACTTCGTTGACTTTCTGAAATTAGCAGATTTTAAAAATAATAATGATGTTTCTTTAACCCGAGTGTAATTGATACTTGAGATAGTTTATTAGGGGTCTCATGTTCTTGAGTTACCTCAAACTCACAATTTTACTACCTGAATTTGATGTGTCTTTGGCTAACACATTTTCTGACATCCTGGAGGCACCAACACCATCTCATAACTCAGTCTCTGTTGAAACATTAAACCAATGTTAATGCTTTGTTTGCCCAGCCTACAATGAAAGTCAAGTTTGCACAACTATGAAGCAAAGAAGTGAATTGTTGGTATTACTAAGGAATGTGAGTCCTAAGAAATGATCCTTCCTGAGTGCTGAGGGCAACATTTTTTAATGAACCAGTAAACAATCAATCATCAAGGATAACCAGAAAATATTTAACCAAAGTAGTTTTTGTACTTACAGATAGGAAATCTAAATCATCCATAGAGACTTATTCTGCTTTTTCCCTTCACAGTGATTCTTCACATTTCAATTCACCAAAATACTTATTTCAATATTATCTGAGGCAGTTGTTCAGAAGTCATGGTGAAAAGCAGAGAAACCCATGCTTTTTTCATTTGCTTTTTTACATCAATTGTCAAATTGCTAATTCATGTACCCTCTGGATACCTAACTATATATATTTTATATCTGTGTAATATATTGAATGAAGAGTTAGAAGAGGGAGAGGTGTGGGTGAAGGAAGGCAAAGAGGAGGAAGAAAGGAATGAAAATTTAAGTAAAGGGGAAGAAAGGAAAGAATTAAGGAAACATAATTTGAAATACAAATTATATTAGGTCATCAATATTGTACAATGCCTTCACCCATTCAACCTCAACTGAGAAGTTCCACTCTCAGAAAATATGATTAAATATATTCAATATTAATTTTCTGGATAACTTTATAGTATGAAATCCCCCCAAAATATTTTCAATAACATATTTCTCCTTGGTGATATCCCTCTCTGAAATGCCACATGTAGCAAGTCCTCAATTCCCCAAAATTATAGGATGTAGCCATGACAATTCCAGAAGAAGTGACAAGGGATATTTTCTTGTCCATGTGGGTGGGGTTTAAAGGATCTAAGAGGAAGATCCAAATTTAAATATGTAAAATGCTTAATACTCCCTAAGCCACTAACTTGACACCTTCCAGAAAAAGAAATGAAGTAATATAAATATGTGCACCACAGTTTGAGTTGAATTATGCAGTTGACCACCCTGCTCTCTGCATACTGTGAAATACTGCATCAATTATTAGTTTAATACAGAAATTATTCCAAATCTCACTCTGCTCTGATAACAGAAATATCATACAAAGATGTTTCTCCACATTAGCTTAACCTCTAAGATTGGAAAAATTATTTATGCTATTCATTCTTTACAAAAAAAAATAAACCCACTTATGTCTCTAACAGGTATAATAAGTCTTTGTAAGGGTATTAGAAACAATGAAATGAATAAGTGTTACCCTTATCCTCAAGGATCTCATCCTGTAAAACAGGGAACAAATATCTTTTTTTTAATTTATTTTTTATTGGTGTTCAATTTACCAACATACAGAATAACCCCCAGTGCCCATCACCCATTCACTCCCACCCCCCCTCCCCCCCTTCTACCACCCCTAGTTCGTTTCCCAGAGTTAGCAGTCTTTACGTTCTGTCTCCCTTTCTGATATTCGCCACACATTTCTTCTCCCTTCCCTTATATTCCCTTTCACTATTATTTATATTCCCCAAATGAATGAAAACATATAATGTTTGTCTGTCTCCGATTGACTTACTTCACTCAGCATAATACCCTCCAGTTCCATCCACGTTGTAGCAAATGGTGGGTATTTGTCATTTCTAATAGCTGAGTAATATTCCATTGTATACATAAACCACATCTTCTTTATCCATTCATCTTTCGATGGACACTGAGGCTCCTTCCACAGTTTGGCTATGGTGGACATTGCTGCTAGAAACATCGGGGTGCAGGTGTCCCGGCGTTTCATTGCATCTGTATCTTTGGGGTAAATCCCCAACGGTGCAATTGCTGGGTCGTAGGGCAGATCTATTTTTAACTCTTTGAGGAATCTCCACACAGTTTTCCAGAGTGGCTGCACCAGTTCACATTCCCACCAACAGTGTAAGAGGGTTCCATTTTTTCCGCATCCTCTCCAACCTTTGTTGTTTCCTGCCTTGTTGATTTGCTCCATTCTCACTGGTGTGAGGTGTTATCTCATTGTGGTTTTGATTTGTATTTCCCTGATGGCAAGTGATGCAGAGCATATTCTCATGTGCGTGTTGGCCATGTCTATGTCTTCCTCTGTGAGATTTCTCTTCATGTCTTTTACCCATTTCATGATTGGATTGTTTGTTTCTTTGGTGTTGAGTTTAATAAGTTCTTTATAGATCTTGGAAACTAGCCCTTTATCTGATACATCATTTGCAAATATCTTCTCCCATTCTGTAGGTTGTCTTTGAGTTTTGTTGACTGTATCCTTTGCTGTGCAGAAGCTTCTTATCTTGATGAAGTCCCAATAGTTCATTTTTGCTTTTGTTTTTTTTTTTTTTTTGCCTTTGTGGATGTATCTTGCAAGAAGTTACTGTGGCCGAGTTCAAAAAGGGTGTTGCCTGTGTTCTTCTCTAGGATTTTGATGGAATCTTGTCTCACATTGAGATCTTTCATCCATTTTGAGTTTATCTTTGTGTATGGTGAAAGAGAGTGGTCTAGTTTCATTCTTCTGCATGTGGATGTCCAATTTTCCCAGCACCATCTATTGAAGAGACTGTCTTTCTTCCAATGGATAGTCTATTCTCCTTTATCGAATATTAGTTGACCATAAAGTTCAAGGTCCACTTCTGGGTTCTCTATTCTGTTCCATTGATCTACGTGTCTGTTTTTGTGCCAGTACCACACTGTCTTGATGACCACAGCTTTGTAGTACAACCTGAAATCTGGCATTGTGATGCCCCCAGATACGGTTTTCTTTTTTAAAATTCCCCTGGCTATTCGGGGTCTTTTCTGATTCCACACAAATCTTAAAATAATTTGTTCTAACTCTCTGAAGAAAGTCCATGGATTTTATAGGGATTGCATTAAACGTGTATATTGCCCTGGGTAACATTGAGATTTTCACAATATTAATTCTGCCAATCCATGAGCATGGAATATTTTTCCATCTCTTTGTGTCTTCCTCAATTTCTTTCAGAAGTGTTCTATAGTTTTGAGGGTAGAGATCCTCTACATCTTTGGTTAGGTTTATTCCTAGGTATCTTATGCTTTTGGGTACAATTGTAAATGGGATTGACTCCTTAATTTCTCTTTCTTCAGTCTCATTGTTAGTGTATAGAAATGCCACTGATTTCTGGGCATTGATTTTGTATCCTGCCATGCTACCAAATTGCTGTATGAGTTCTAGCAATCTTGGGGTGGAGGCTTTTGTGTTTTCTATGTAGAGTATCATGTCATCGGCGAAGAGGGAGAGTTTGACTTCTTCTTTGCCAATTTGAATGCCTTTAATAATGTCTTTTTGTTATCTGATTGCTGAGGCTAGGACTTCCAGTACTATGTTGAATAGCAGTGGTGAGAGTGGACATCCCTGTCTTGTTCCTGATCTTAGGGGAAAGGCTCCCAGTGCTTCCCCATTGAGAATGATACTTGCTGTGGGCTTTTCGTAGATGGCTTTTAAGATGTTGAGGAATGTTCCCTCTATCCCTACATTCTGAAAAGTTTTGATCAGGAATGGATGCTGTATTTTGTCAAATGCTTTCTCTGCATCTAATGAGAGGATCATATGGTTCTTGGTTTTTCTCTTGCTGATATGATGAATCACATTGATTGTTTTACAAGTGTTGAACCAGCCTTGTGTCCCGGGGATAAATCCTACTTGGTCATGGTGAATAATTTTCTTAATGTACTGTTGGATCCTATTGGCCAGTATCTTGTTGAGAATTTTTGCATCCATGTTTATCAGGGATATTGGTCTGTATTTCTCTGTTTGGTGGGGTCTTTGTCTGGTTTTGGAATTAAGGTGATGCTGGACTCATAGAATGAATTTGGAAGTACTCCATCTCTTTCTATCTTTCCAAACAGCTTTAGGAGAATACGTATGGTTTCTTCTTTAAACTTTTGATAGAATTCCCCGGGAAGCCATCTGGCCCTGGGCTCTTGTGTCTTGGGAGGTTTTTGATGACTGCTTCAATTTCCTCCCTGGTTATCGGCCTGTTCAGGTTTTCTATTTTTTCCTGTTCCAGTTGTGGTAGTTTGTGGCTTTCAGGAATGCGTCCATTTCTTCTAGATTGCCTAATTTAGTGGTGTATAGCTGTTCATAATATGTTTTTAAAATCGTTTGTATTTCCTTGGTGTTGGTAGTGATCTCTCCTTTCTCATTCATGATTTTATTAATTTGAGTCTTCTCTCCCTTCTTTTTAATAAGGTTGGCTAATGGTTTATCTATCTTATTAATTCTTTCAAAGAACCAACTCCTGGTTCTGTTGATCTGTTCCACAGTTCTTCTGGTCTCGATTTCGTTGAGTTCTGCTGTAATCTTTATTAACTCTCTTCTTCTCCTGGGTGTAGGATCTATTTGCTGTTTTTTCTCTAGCTCCTTTAGGTGTAAGGTTAGCTTTTGTATTTGAGTTCTTTCCAGTTTTTGGATGGATGCTTGTATTGCGATGTATTTCCCCCTTAGGACTGCTTTTGCTGCATCCCAAAGATTTTGAACGGTTGTATCTTCATTCTCATTAGTTTCCATGAATCTTTTTAATTCTTCCTTAATTTCCTGGTTGACTCTTTCATCTTTTAGCAGGATGGTCCTTAACCTCCACGTATTTGAAGTCCTTCCAAACCTCTTGTTGTGATTTAGTTCTAATTTCAAGGCATTATGGTCTGAGAATATGCAGGGGATGATCCCAATCTTTTGGTATCGGTTCAGACCCGATTTGTGACCCAGTATGTGGTCTATTCTGGAGAAAGTTCCATGTGCACTTGAGAAGAATGTGTATTCAGTTGAGTTTGGATGTAAAGTTCTGTAGATATCTGTGAAATCCATCTGGTCCAGTGTATCATTTAAAGCTCTCGTTTCTTTGGAGATGTTGTGCTTAGAAGACCTATCGAGGGTAGAAAGAGCTAGATTGAAGTCACCAAGTATAAGTGTATTATTATCTAAGTATTTCTTCACTTTGGTTAATAATTGATTTATATATTTGGCAGCTCCCACATTCGGGGCATATATATTGAGGATTGTTAAGTCCTCTTGTTGGATAGATCCTTTAAGTATGATATAGTGTCCCTCTTCATCTCTCACTACAGTCTTCGGGGTAAATTTTAGATTATCTGATATGAGGATGGCTACCCCTGCTTTCTTTTGAGGACCATTTGAATGGTAAATGGTTCTCCAACCTTTAATTTTCAGGCTGGAGGTGTCCTTCTGTCTAAAATGAGTCTCTTGTAGACAGCAAATAGATGGGTCCTGCTTTTTTATTCAGTCTGACACCCTGTGCCTTTTGATGGGGTCATTAAGCCCGTTCACGTTCAGAGTTACTATTGACAGATATGAGTTTAGTGTCATCATGGTATCTATTCAGTCCTTGTTTTTGTGGATTGTGCCACTGAACTTCCTCTTAAAGGGGAATTTTAAGAGTCCCCCTTAAAATTTCTTGCAGAGCTGGTTTGGAGGTCACATATTCTTTCAGTTCCTGTCTGTCTTGGAAGCTCTTTATCTCTCCTTCCATTTTGAATGAGAGCCTTGCTGGATAAAGTATTCTTGGTTGCATGTTCTTCTCATTTAGGACCCTGAATATATCCTGCCAGCCCTTTCTGGCCTGCCAGGTCTCTGTGGAGAGGTCTGCTGTCACCCTAATACTCCTCCCAATAAAAGTCAGGGATTTCTTGTCTCTTGCTGCTTTAAGGATCTTCTCTTTATCTTTGGAATTTGCAAGCTTAACTATTAGATGTCGAGGTGTTGAACGGTTTTTATTGATTTTAGGGGGGGATCTCTCTATTTCCTGGATCTGAATGCCTGTTTCCCTTCCCAGATTAGGAAAGTTTTCAGCTATGATTTGTTCAAATACATATTCTGGCCCTCTGTCCCTTTCGGCGCCCTCGGGAACACCAATTAAACGTAGGTTTTTCTTCCTCAGGCTGTCGTTTATTTCCCTTAATGTATCTTCATGGTCTTTTAATTGTTTGTCTCTTTTTTCCTCCGTTTGCCTCTTTGCCATCAGCTTGTCTTCTATGTCACTCACTCTTTCTTCCACCTCGTTAACCCTCGTCGTTAGGACTTCTAGTTTGGACTGCATCTCATTCAATTGATTTTTAATTTCTGCCTGATTAGATCTAAATTCTGCAGTCATGAAGTCTCTTGAGTCCTTTATGCTTTTTTCTAGAGCCACCAGTAGCTGTATAATAGTGCTTCTGAATTGGCTTTCTGACATTGAATTGTAATCCAGATTTTGTAACTCTGTGGGAGACAGGACTGTTTCTGATTCTTTCTTTTGAGGTGAGGTTTTCCTTCTAGTCATTTTGCTCAGTGCAGAGTGGCCAAAAACAAGTTGTATTGGGAAAAGGAGAAAAAGAGAGGAGATAAAGAAGGAAAGAAAAGAGAAAGAGAAAAAAAAGGAAGAAAAAAAGAGAAAAAAGAGAAGAAAAAAAAGAAAGGAAAAAAAGGGGGTGGGGGAAGGAAACAAATCAAAAAGCAAAACAAAACAAAACAAAACAACCAAAAAAAAAAAAAAAGAAAGAAAGAAAAGAACCACGGGGGAGTATCTTCTGCTTCTGTGTACTTTAAGTCCCTTGACTTCCCCTGGAACTTATCCGTCTAGCTGGTCTTCTGGGGGCGGGGCCTGTTGTGCTGATTTTCAGGTGTTAGCACTTGGGGGAGCTGCTCTGCCCCCTGCCTGGTGCAGGGCTCAGTGGGGGTTGTTTACCCCGTGAGGCCCCAGGAGCAACAACCGCAGTGGCGGGGCCAGCTCTGCAGCCCTGGAGTCAGCCCCCGCAGTAGCTCCAGAGCTCTCGGTCTGCAGGGCCTGGAGGCTCCGGGGCGGGGCCGCTGATCTGCTCAGCTGGGGCAGGAGCGTCCTCGCTGTCCTGGGCCCTCCCGGCCTCTGCCTGTCCCGGGGGGAGGCCGGATCCTGGGCTGTGTCCCGGCGCCCTGTGCTCCGGGGCCTGCGCTGTTGGATTCACACTCCTGCCCCACAGCCCCCTCCGCGGAGCCGCCCCCGAGCTCCCCCCGAGCTGCTCCCGCCCCGCAGCCCCCTCCCCGGAGCCGCCCCCGAGCCCCCCCCCAAGCTGCTCCGGGTCCCCCTTGCGCGCTGCAGCCCTTAGGGAGCTCGGCGCATTCCCGGGGCGCAGGTGTCTGTTAGTGTTCCCGGGAGCCCGAGGGCATCCCCGCCCTCCCGGGTCCTGCTCCACCTCCCCGCGAGCCCCTTTCCGCCCGGGAAGGTCGGTGCAGCTCCTGCTCCTCCGGGACGGGGCTCTCCTGTCCTGGGGACACTCGCCCCGGCCTCAGCCCGGCTCCTGGTGGGGCCCCTCCCCCTCGGAGGCCTTTTGTTTCTTTATTTCTTTTTCCCGGTCTTCCTACCTTGATAGAAGCCCGAACTCTTCTCACTGTTGCATTCCAGCTGGTCTCTCTTTAAATCTCAGGCCGAATTAATAGATTTTCAGGATAATTTAAAGGTTTTCTAGGTAATTTGATGGAGACAGGTGATTTGGGGACCCTACGCTTCCCCCATCTTGCCCCTCCCCCCCGGGAACAAATATCTATTTAGTATTTGCTATAAACCTAACACTAATCTAAGTGCTGGCATCAGAAAATTCCTGAGTTTATAGAAATAAAATAATGTAAAGAAAGCCATTAATTACATTTGCATATAAGTGTGACAAATGTATAAATTAGAGTTGCACAGTGTTATAAGATTCTATATGAAGAGACATTAAACTATAACCCATGGGCCATATCCAGCCTACTGTTTACTTCTGTAAATCCCATGAGCTTTTACAACTTTAAGTGATTTCATTTTAAGTGGTTATTTAGGTCCCTACATAGCAATATTCTTGATTTTCCTATTAGAATACAAAGCCTAAAATATTATCTATTTGGTACTTTACAAGAAAAATTAGAAAATTTTTATTCTATATTATAGAAATTTCATCTACTTGGGGTGGTAAATAGAGAGCAATGAAATAGAGACAAACTAAAAATTATAAATGTCTATGAATTAAAAGTTAATGTATTTTGTATCAATCACTTAATAGAAAAATATATACATAAACAATTAAAATTAATCTCAAAATATATTGCATAAAATTATATTGTATATGTAACTGAGTCAATGATAATATAGTATGTTGCATTTTTTCTTCAGGTGACTTGGGATTTGGATATTGGACTTTTCTATATGTATCTATTGTCATAGAAGAAAAAAAATTTTCTATTTACTTTCTGGTTAGAAAATCAAAGAAAATGTACAATATACTTGAAGGTTGTAATAGGCGATGAGAAGATTTTTGGATATTTCCCATCAAAATATATGACGATAGCAGGAGTGGTTGAATAAAAGACAGGGGACTCTAGGCTGGCAAAGACTGATTTTCTGCCTTCTATATATTACTCCTGATTTAAAATTATGAAATTTAAATTTTTCTCAGTGTGAACAAAATCAGATGATCAGGATTGTAAATCAGTAAATAAGGAAAATAATAAGAACTATTATGATATAATTGAGGAGAATCAGAGCAAGCCTAAAAGCTTTGCAAGCCAGTCCTGAACAAATAAAGATTGATATTTTTGAGGCATTAATCTGTTTACTGACATCAGCTTCATTTTCTTGAATCATTAGATTTAAGTAAATCTTTCTCAATACTTTCACTGCTCCAAAGATAAGTCTGACCTACCTATATGGTTAGGAAATGACTTTTGGGTCTACATTACTCAGTTTGGTGAGATAGTTGATGCCACGGTTTTAGCTATAAATATGTACTATCTATAACTTGTAAAAAATAAGCAATGTTTTTCAGGATGGTGAAAGCAGAACAAGAATGATACTAACACCAATGCAAATGAATAATTCTTTTATTTCAAATAGACTGTATTTCCCAGAGGAAGTTAAGTAAAAAAAAAAAATTTGGAAGAGTTAATATCATGAATAATCATTGTTAAATATAGTTCTACTTGTTTTATTTGCAATTGGTCACTTTATTTTTATTCTAAACCTTGCCAACCTTTCACTACTGTATGCACAAAATTTATGTTGCAGGGTCTTTTAATCTTAGGCCCTGAGGGAAAGCACAGCTAATATTCAAAAACAAAAAGAAGGCAAAGATAACTTTAGCCTCAGAATGTTAGCAATATAGTGAATAGGTTGATAAATAAGTTGATTGGGATCCCTGGGTAGCGCAGCGGTTTGGCGCCTGCCCTTGGCCCAGGGCGCTATCCTGGAGACCCAGGATCGAATCCCACGTCGGGCTCCCGGTGCATGGAGCCTGCTTCTCCCTCTGCCTGTGTCTCTGCCTCTCTCTCTCCCTCTGTGACTATCATAAATAAATAAAAAATAAAAATAAAAAAAATAAGTTGATTAAAAGGATGTTCAAAAGAATTGTAAATAAAATTTAATATAAAATGAAACACATAGTAGTGATGGGACATTTAAAAGCTATTGTACAAATAACTTCCAAAATAATTGCAATTTCAATACTTCTAGAGATTAAAAAGCAAGTAGTATGTTTAACTCTGCATCTTTGTTTAAACAGTTCAATGAAACTTTATCTTGATATTATTGAGGATATTTTGTACTGTAATATAATGTCTTCTTATCATAATTCACAGCAGATTTTTTTTTCTCTCAGATCTCAATCCCAGTTAGGTCTTGTTAGCAAATACTTTGCTTTCTAAAAACCCGATTTTATGAAATTCTGAGTTGATTAGCTTCTTCAGGTTGGTAGCTCATGTAACTACTTTAGCATGAATGATGTTGTATGATGATTACATTAAGTTCTTGCTAGAATGCAATTTAATAAAGGGCAAGAATTTTACCTCCATCATTTTCCTCCCTATGCTAATAGACACATGAAAATCCCTCAATAAATATTAGCATATTTTAACAAAATAAATGCTTAGATAAATGAATGAAATATAGCTTAGGTCCAGCCAATATATAGGAATTTATGGCCTACCTTTTAAAATTTTTATCTACCCTGTAACTTTTTCCTATCCTGACTTTTAAAATGATAATTTCCTACATATTTTAAAACTATTTGCCAGCTCTTTATAATCCTTGATCCAAAGAGAGGTGTATAAATTCACAAATAAGTAGATTAGGTAGATGATGATGATAGATTTATAAATCACATTGTCTTAAACACTTCTTTAATACTTAGCATTTACGGATGCCTGGGTGGTTCTGTGGTTGAGCATCTGCCTTTGGCTCAGGGTGTGATCCCTAGTTTGGGGATGGAGCCCCTCATTGGACTTCCTGTGAGAAGCCTGCTTCTCCCTCTGTCTATGTCTCTGCTGTATCTCTGTGTCTCTCATGAGTAAATAAATAAATTCTTTTAAAAAAATTTAGCATTTAGAGTAGTGTGAGAGAAAGAAGGAAGAGTCCTATAATCTCTTGTGATTTGTACGGCAATTGCAATAATGGAAATGATTAAACACATTTGAATAGTGAAAATTGTCAACCAAATTCAATTTAGAAATTCATAAGCTAAGCACCTAGTACTGTATCCATCTCTGGACTCTTGCATCTATTTTCTTTCTTTTTTTCTTCATCTATTTTCTTTCTGTTTCAAATAACATACTTCACAATAAGACTGAGAAGGTGACCCAATGAATAACATTCAGATGTTTTGGTAGTTTAAAATCATTGTAGATAGATCACAGATATCAGCTGTAGTTGAGATAAGTGATCAGGTCAGGACTTCAATACTAATTGCCTCACTGGGGAAGACACAATCAACTTTAAACAGTCTGATGTAACAAACATAATAAGGAAAATAGTTTTTAAAAGCCTGTCTAAATATTTCTAGTTCACTTGCTATGAAATCTAAAAATAATAATAGCATTTACTATTTCTGAAGCCTTCTACTCTCATTGAAAACAACCTCAGTTTACTAGCTCCTTAGATTTTGAGATGATCTTTCTCAATATGATTTTCACAGAAAGGGGTAAATATGGCACTTCTTGTTTTTAAATAAATAAATAAAATATGTCCCACAATTCATGTGCCTAATCACAGTATGCTGATGAGATATGAAAGTACACATAAAATGATAGATTTTACATTGACATAATTGTAAGAAAATCTTCCAAATTCTGTACTGGTTGATCAAACATAAGAATCTAAGATGAGGTTGCTTTAGTTTTTGTTGTTTTTTCATTTGACTGAATGATTTACTTGTGAAGTTTGGTATTTTATATACCAACCTGACTGGATCACAGGATACTCAGATCTTTGACTAAATATTATTTCTGGATATGTCTGTGAGGATATTTCTTTTTAGAAAACTTTTAAAAAACATTTTATTTATTTATTCATAAGAGACACACAGAGAGAGAGGCAGACATAGGCAGAGGGAGAAGCAGGATCCCTGTAGGGAGCCTGATGGAGGACTCATCCCAGGATCACACATTGAGTTGAAGGTAGATGAACAACCATTGAGCCACCCAGGCATCCCTGTGAGGATGTTTCTGAATGAGATTAACATTGTAATCCGTAGTCTATACAAAGCAAATTGCCTTCTCCATTGTGAGTGGACATCATTGAATCCACTGAAGTCTTGACTAGAACAAAAAAAGTAGAGGAAGAGATAATTTGCTTTCTATGCTTGACTGCTTGAACTGGAACATCAATTTTCTTCTGACCTCAGACTGAAAACTATGCCATTAGCTCCCCAGGTTCTCAGACCTTCAGACTCAGATTGAAGTACACCCTTGGCTTTCCTGGGTGTCCAGCCTACAGATGCTAAATAATGATACTTCTCATCTTCCATAGCCAGGTGAGCTAATATATAAAACTATAAAACCCTCTTCCTCTCCCCTTGATGTGTGTGTGTGTGTGTGTGTGTGTGTGTGTGTGTGTAAAATTGGGTTTATTTCTCTGGAGTTGTGAAATTGGAAAAACAGAGGATTTTTTTGAGTGTGTGGATATAAATATTCTAAAAATAGAATATGGATCATTCCATTCATTGATAGAGATGAGACATGAGTTAAATCATGGGTAACTATTTCCCCATTACTTGAAGAATAAAGACTATTTTTGGTCATAGAGGGCTGCTATGTGTAATTTTTTTTTTTTTTTTAGGTTTTGTTGTTTTCTAATTTATTATTCTAAAAAGATGATACTGAGGAGCCAGGCTGGAAAAACCTAAGGCAGGAAAATTCCTTAGTGAAAATTTTAAAATTCTATAGAAATATTAATCTACCATTATTTTGCTTGGGACCATAGAAAACTTAATTGTTTTCAGCTTTTGCCTTCAGTGCTGTAGGACATGTTTTTTTTTTTTTTTCAAATATATGGTTCATTCAGAAGTTAGTAAATAACAAAGAATATTTTAGTGTATTATACAATAGCACTTATATAGAGATTTTTTCTCTATTAATATTGGATCACAGAATTGCCACATACTGAAATTTTTTACTTTAGACAACAAATGATTAAAACACATAGATCACTCACTTAAGGGGGTTTTAAAGAAAGAAAAAGTTGGCAGAAATGGAGAGAAGCTAAAACACTATGATATCAAAATATCAGATTTTCCTGCAAACTAATTTTACACCCAGCTTTTCAATTCTTTTAAAATGTTGGTATTTTTCTGGCTGATGATCACTTCATAAGATTACACAGATAAAATAATACTTCTTATTTTTATGAGGAAGCATAATTAAATTTAACAAAAGCTGTATGCAAAACAGAGAAGATAGATGCACAATGGATAATTATGTCCACTGAGTTGTTCCTCTCCTACCATAAAGAACCTAATTAGATCTTAAGGGACAGTGCATCTCTGCTAATCATGTGTCAGTCACAGCCCATATGCCCTGATTTTCTAGCACACTCTGCAGGTTGCTGAATATTATTCAACTGTTTCTTTCCTATGGTACAAATCCTCCATATTTAACTTTTTCTTTTGAATGTTTCTCCGTATTAATGAGATAATAGCCACATCTATTTTCTTGTTAAATGAAAATGGTTTTAATTATTTTTCTAGAATAACATGCACATGTATGCAGAGAAATCTAATTGAAATTTAAAATTTGCGTTGTTTGCTATTACAATAAAAGGTTTTTTCAACATGATTTAGCAGTGGATTTTATTAGCTCATTATGAACATAAACTCAATTTCCTGGAGGTAACTTACCATTTGTTCAAATTAAAGCATTTATTTTGTCCATAATTCAAGAGTCATTGATTCTATTTTTTGAGGTCACTTCAGTTAATAAAATGAGAAAAAGATTGTCAATGGCAAACTACAAATATTACTTCTGCAATTAAAATGATCTGTGCTTCCTTCTTAACTTTCTCTTCATTTATTCATTAAAAATTGTAAAATACCCCGGCCGCGCCACGCCGCAGTCCTCGCGGCCGCCGGGAGGGGGCTTGGAGGGGGCTTGACCCCTGCCGGGTGGCTGTCGGGCGTGTCCTTGTGTGCGTGTGCCCCACCCCCGCCGCGTCCCCGGTGTGGGGTGGGGCGGGGCAGGTGGGAACCCCCGGGTGCCTGTGGGGTTGAAAAACAAACAAACAAAAACAAAACAAACAAACAAACAAAAAAATTGTAAAATACAGTTGACTGTAACTGTTTTAAATATTTTTTTCAGGAAATGAGTCTGTAAACTAGATGTAAGACAAAATGTATTTAAACAAAACTCCATTATGACAATCAAGTCCCAGAAGAGAGAGGTCTACAATAAAGAACTGAAAGGAATTTATTATTAACATGAAAATTGCTGTCTGTACAGAGGAATGGAACTTTGGGGGTAGAAAAAGTCCTCATACACTTATTGAGTACACTTATATAACTGCATGAATACTGGTATTAAAAATGTATTTAAGGGGTGCCTGGGTGGCTCAGTCAGTTAACTGTCTGCCTTCAGGTTAAGGTCATGATCCTGGGGTTGAGACCAGAGTTGGGCCCCTGCTCAGTGGAGGTCCTGCTTCTCCCTCTCCCCCTTGCTACAAGCTATCTTGCTCTTAGTCTCTTCTCTCTAAATAAATAAAATATTTTTAAGAAGTTATTTAAACTAATAAATTGAGTAGGGTGGTTCTTAATCACTAGGTATTTATCAAAATCATCTGTAAAGCTTTTTCTTTTCTTTCTTATTTTAAAAAGTACACATGCTTGGACCAACTTATGAAGATTTTGACTATAGAATTTGAAAAAGAATATGTAAATCTGGAGAATTACAATTTCCACAGATAATTCAGATATATTTGGAATTAAGAGTGAGGAAACGCTTATTTATATAAAAACATAATTATTTAAATCAATTGACTATACGTGTAAATCATCCTTCCTAATTTGTGAATTCAAATCAAATATTATAATTATAGTTCTTAATCATGTCTCTCAGAAAAGACTTTTTCTTTAGATAGGCTCTTCTAAGCCCTCTCTTCTACAAGGCCTCTTCCTTGGTTCCTTCCTTTAACTTAATGAAGTTAGTCTTAGTAGAGATCCTGCTATTTGCCAATCCTCCTTGATATCTGCTCAAGTTCTTCATTCCCAACCATTGATGGGTAAGTCCTTATCTTATTTTTAGTAAAAATATTGTTAAGTCATCTTACCAAGAATCTCCCTACCCTTTATGTCTCTTAGTAATTTTTCATCCACTGACTCCTTCTCACCAATGTATTCGTTGGCTATAAATCCCTGCTCTTTCTTGTATTCAGAATATAGCTCATTCGTATGCTGAGATCTTTTCCCTGTTGCAATGGTTACTGAATAAAATCTGTCTTGACTGCCTTTAATTAGTACGTGGCTTTATTTCTCTTGAACATTATAGAGGCAAATACATTAATAACAATAACACAAAAGAAGTTACAGTGTTGCTAATAGCTTTTTGAGCAAATGGTCCTTAAAACTGTTTTTCAAAGTAAAATACATAAGGCATAGTGTTTGAGCTTGTGTTGATCATGTAATCTTAAAGAATTCTTAAATATCTTATATTTTCCTACTTAAAAAGCCCCATGGTTCAAATTCTAAATATAATATGTGAAGCTAGGAAAATGTACTCAATGATAGACCATTTAGATTGGTTTGTCCAGTATTAATATTGCCTAAATTTATGGTCAAAATAATTTGTTATCAAACTCAATATCTATTAACTGTATTTTTCTGATGTGGAAAAAATGTATTTCTCTGAGTAATGAATTCAATTTTTTTCCAATTTTAAAAATGTTTTTTTAAAGATGTAATTAGCTAACATTAAATGAATCATAAATTGAGAAGCATCCCATCTAGCCAATAGAGGGAAGCTCTGAGTTATTGTAGAAAACAGAAGGTTAGCCTGCTTCTCCCTCTGCCTATGTCTCTGCGTCTCTCATGAGTAAATAAATAAAATCTTAAAAAAAAAAAAAGAAAACAGAAGGTTTGATAGGGAGGGTGGGGTAAGAAAGTAGTAGCAAAGGAAAGGACTGTTCTAGACAGAATAAATTAAGAAGCTTAAACAATTAGGGAACAGTTCAAAGTATAAGGTAATTCAAATAAAAAATAAGTTTATGAAAAATAATATGTTTATGGAAAAGAAATTAAAACTAAAAATCTCGATTTTCTTTTCTGACAATAAGGCAGACTATATAATTTGAAACACTATCTCAGAGAAGTGAAAAGGAAATGATACTTCAAGTTTCCCTGAGGTGAACCCAGTCTTTGCAACCAGATGAAGCCTCAGACATTTTAAAGGTGGTATATTAGAAATGATATCCCTATATAAACACAGGATGACCTAAATATTATAATTGCCAAGAAAAGGGTGACACATAAAATGCTAGTCATTAACAAAAGAGAAGATTAAAAAACTTCCCTGCCTTAGTCTGGGCTCTTGTTAAGAATTTAGAGTCTCCTGAATCACTTAATCACTATGTAACTATGAACCAGGTTTCAAAAGATATACTCAGAGAAAACTCCAGGAATGTGAGTTCCCATTCTTACAAATTGTTGCATTGGACCCTAAAATGCTCAGGTAGTAGACTTACCTATTATGTATTTGATAGTATTAAATGTTTATCAAGTGTTTAAAATACCATTACATATTAAAAATAAGACATGAATAGAAATTTAAAATATTAGAAACTAAAGAACATCAAAGGAGAAAAAGATTTGAAAAGTAACTAGACAGGAAAAAATATCAACTAACAACTATGATGCCAATAGTCAACTTCTCAACAGTTAACAATATATAACAATTAACAATATAACAATGAAAGGAGAAAATATTGAAAAAGCAAAAAAAAAAAAAAAAAAAAGCTTGAATTTTAAATTCCACTAAATATTTTTTCCTTTTAACTGATTTATTTAAGTATTACTTAAGAATGAAGCAATATAGATATTTTTAGGACCAGAAGGAAACAATATAGATATTTTCAGACCCAAAGAATGGCTTAGATTTAACAATGAAGTTCCTTATTGAGATAATTAATAAAAATATATTTTGAATAAAAATATTGTGATGTCCAAATGGAAGGGCTGAGATATAGATATGAGTAGAAAATTTAGAAACATATAGGTGGATCTAAAGAAGCATTGGTAATATAAAAGTAATCATAATAATAAAAAATATTGGGAGTGTTTTATATATAGTGAATTTAATATCCTGGAAAAATAGTAAATTAAATTGTAAGTCATTACAGTTAAGGTTTAAGAGGATAGACATGCTGATTGATTTGAAAATCCATATAAAAATGATAAGCTTGATCTTTTTGTTAGAATGTAGGTTAAAAAAGACTATCAATTTCATCCTAACAATAAGAATCAGCATGAGAAACTACAAAGTCATTTTTTTCCACACCAGAATACTGAATAAACACAGAAATCTAAATAAATTAAATTCCAGAAATTGACAAGGCAGGTGAAGGAAGGAAGAGTCATAAAGCTGTTGCCATCTATGTTAGATTAAGAGGAGAATAAATCCATCATGAATGGAAGTGAAAAGAAATCATCCCAGCTTTTGTAAAACCTAACAACGATATGTTCATTTGTGTGGCTTATAAATATCCTGAATCATTCCAGTCCCAAAGCAAGTAGACACTCACATTTCAAAATTTTCTCATGGACTTTCACTGAGTAGAAGGTGGTCATGTGCCACAGGCAAGGGCAAAATCAAAAGACAGAATGATCTCCTGAGCAACTGGAAGGTATTAGGCAGAGTGAAGTAAGTCAATTGGAGCAGGACAATCATTTTATGGTTTCCCTTATATGGGGAATATAAGAAATACTGAAAGGGATTATAAAGGAAGGATGGGAAAATGAGTGGGAAAAATTAGAGTGACAAAACATGAAAGACTCCTAACTCTGGGAAATTAACAAAGGGTAGTGGAAGGGGAGGTGGGCTGTGGGATGGGGTGACTGGGTGTCAGGCACTGAGGTGGGCACTTGACGGGATGAGCACTGGGTATTATACTATGTGTTGGCAAATTGAACTTCAATTTAAAAAATAATAAATAAACCTACTCCTATCAACACTGATTAAAAAAAAAAAGAATGATCCCCTGATCATGTGGGTTCTTCCTCAATTTTAAGTAAGTTGCCTACAGAAGATGGAGAGCAGATTAGAACTAAAAATAAATCACCTTAAGACACTCTATGCCTTGACTAATATTCTGCAGTGGACTTTTGGAGTCTTGTTTGCTTGGGAGGAAGACATTAGGTGGGAAAAATGTCAGCAGAGACACAGAAACTTAGAGCAGGACTAAAGAGTAAAGAGAATTCACAAAAACCCTAAAACACTAAACTTAGTTATAAAATATGGCACCTTCACGATTTGGAAAGGAAATAGATGGAGTAGAAAGTATAAAGTATTCACTGAAGACTTACAAGTACTCAGAACACACACTCAACTAAAAAGAAAGTCCTGGTTCTGTCCTCAACACACTATCTGGCAAGGGAATGAAATATAAATAAAACTGCAACAAAACCCACATCAGCCACAATGACAAATTAGATTGTCTCAGCATACTCACATTAGCTAGTTGGCCCAAAAAGATGCTTGCCCACTAAGTAAAAAAAAGAAAGACTAAACTAAAATAAGTAAAAATCATAGGTGAAAGATATTATAACTGATACCACAGAAATACAAAGAATCATGAAACTACTATAAAGAAACTGGATAATTGAGAAGAAATAGATAGTCTTAGAAATATGCAATTACCATGACTGAATTAGGAAAAGATAGCAAATCTGGACAAATCAATAACTAAGAAGATTAAAACAGTATCTCCCAACAAAGAAAAGCCAAGCACCAGATGATTTAACTAGTGATTTCTGCCAAACGTTTAAAGAATAATTAAAATTAATTATTCTGAAATACTTCTAAAAAATCAAAGAGGAGGGAACACTCTCAGACTCATTTTAGAAGGTTAATATTACCCAGAAAACAAAGCCAGGTAAGAACAGTGCAAGCAAAAAACACTATATATAGGCCAATATGCCTGATAAATATAGATGTAAAAATTCTCAACAAAATACCATCAAATCAAATTCAACAGCTTATTAAAAAGATCATACACTATGATCAAGTGGAATTTATCACTGGGATGCAAGGATGGTTCAAGGTATGCAAACCAATAAATGTGAGACACCACATTAATAGAGTGGAAGGTAAAAATCTTATGATCATCTCAATAGATGTAAAAAAAGCATATGACAGAATTCAACATCCTTTCATGATAGGCATTCTCAACAGATTGGGCAGGGAAGAAACATACATCAACATAATAAAGGCCTTATATGAAAGTCCATGGCTGATATCATGCTCAATGGTGAAGTTTGAAAGTTTATTTAATAATGGGCACCTGGGTGGCTAAGTAGTTGAGTGTCTGTGTTTGGTTCAGGTTGTAATCCCAGGGTCCTGGGATCAAGTCCCACATTGGGCTCCCCTCAGGGAGCCTGCTTCTCCCTCTGTGTGCCTCTGCCTCTCTTTGTGTGTCTCTCATGAATGAATTAGATCTTAAAAAAAGAGAAAAATTTCCCATAAAAACAGGAGCAAACCAACAATGTTCATTTTCACCATTTTATTCACTATAGCACTGGAAGTCTTAGCCAGAACAGTTAGGCAAGAAAAAGAAAAGGTAACCAAACCGGAAAGGATGAAGTAAAATCATCTGTTTGTAAATAATATGATCTTAGGTATAGAAAATCCTAAAGACTCCACCAAAAGAAACCTGTTAGAATTAATAAACAAATTTAGTAACATTTGAGGTTATGAAAATCAACATACAAAAAGTAGCTGTATTTCTATACACTAACAACAAACTATCAGAATGACAAAGAAACCAATCCCATTTACAACAGCATTAAAAATAATCAAATATTTAGACATAAATTAAACCAAGGAGATTAAAGATCTGTACAATGGGAATGAATTAGAAGACACTGATAAAACAAATTAAAGAAGAAATAAATAAATGGAAAGATTTCCATTTCATGGATTATAAAATTAATATTGTTAAAATGTTCATACTACCCACAGCTGTCTATAGATTCATTGTAATCCTTAGTAAAATTCCCATGACATCTTTTACAAAAATAGAAAATAGAAATCCTAAATCTGTATGGAAACACAAAAATCCCTGAATAGCTGAAGAAATCCTGAGAAAGAACAACAAATCTGGAGGCACTACACATTCTGATTCCAAACTTTATTATAAAGTTTTAGTAATCAAAACTGTATGCTCACATAAAAACAGACATACAGACCAATTAAACAGAATTGAGAGCGTAGAAATAAACATAGGCATACGAGGTCTACTAATATCCAACAAATGAACCAAGAATACTCAATAGGAAAGGAGAGTATCTTCAATAAATGTTTTGGGAAAACTGGGTATTCACACACACAACAATAAAATTGATCCTCTCTTCTTTACCACTCACAAAAATTAACTTGAAATGGATTAAAGACTTAAATGTAAGAGTTAAAACTTTAAAACTACTAGAAGAAAATATAGGAAAAATTCTCTTGACACTAATCTTGGCAATTTTTTAATAGGCTACCAAAAGCACTTTAACAAAATATAAACAACCAACCAAATATGGAGGAAGATATCAAACTAAAAAGCTTCTGCACAGCAGAATAGAGGATCAACAAAATGAAATGGCAACTTAGAGAATGTGGGGAAATATTTGCAAACTATCTGGTAAGGAGTTAATATCCAAAATATACAAGGAATTCAAAACTCATTAACAATAAATAACCACTACAAAATAGGCAAAGAACCTTAGTAAACATTTTTACCAAAGCAGACAGAAAATGACCATCACATATATGAAAAGGTGCTCAATGTCACTAATTGTGAGGGAAATGCAAATAAAATCATAATGAAATGCCACCTCATACCAATTAAGATGTCTGTTGTCAGGACAGACAGCAAATGTTGGCGAGAGTATGGTGAAAGGGGAGCCCTTATATAAGGTTGGTGGAAGTGTAGTTTGTTGCAGCCACTGTGGAAAACAGTCTGGATGTACAAAAACAAAACAAAACAAGCAAACAAAAACAAACAAAAAACCTACCTTATGAATCAGCATCCTACTTTGGGTATATATTCAAAGGAAATAAAATCTAGATCTTGAAGAGATAACTGCAGTCCCATGTTTATTGCATTATTATTCACAATAGCAAAGTTATCAATATAACTTAAATGTCTGTAAATGAATGAATAGATAAAGAATATGTGGTAGACATACATAATAGATTAATATTCAGACAAAAAAAGTAGAAAATCCTTTTGCAAAAACATGGATGTACATTGAGGGCATTATATTAAGTAAAGTAAGTTAACGAGAAATAGAAATAATACATGTTTTCAGTTTATATGAAATATAAAACAGCTAAACTCATTAAAATGAGAGTAGGGAGGAGGCGGGCAAGATGACAGCATAGTAGGGGTCCTGAACTCACCTGGTCCCACCATCTTACCTAGATAACTTTCAAAACACCCTGAACACCTACAAATTTGGCCTGAGATTTAAAGAGATAAGAGCGTGAACACTACAGAGAAAAAGTTTTCGCTTCTGGCAAGGAAGGAAGGCGGAAAAAAAAAATGGAAAAGGATAAAGTGGGGCAGGGGACCCTCAAAGACATGGGCTAAAGCAGAGCAGGGAGAGCCTCTGGGATAGGAAAGCCCAGTGCTGGAGAAGCAGGAACTTTAAAAACCCGCGCCAGATTTTTGAGGGACAGAAGTGTGCTTAGCAGGGATACTGGGCAGACTCACAAAGGAGCAGTGAAGCCTCCAGTTTCCCGGAGTCACTAATAGAGGAGGTGTGCACCGGGAAAAGTGCACCACAAACTGTGGACCACAATCTCGGGAAAGGGATGGAGCACAGTCGGTGGAAGACTTTGGGAGAAGTCAGTTAGGCAAGCAGGCTCCAGATGGAGGTGTCTATGCCCTGTTGCCTTCAGGAGCCCAGGTCCCAGGGAGCACGGCTCCACAGCATAGGGCCCCGGATTCCAGGGTGCCCTAGCAGACAAAGCCAGCGATCTTCTGTTCCCCCTGGGACAGGCGGAAACAGAAAGGGCACAGAACAGTGAGAACTCTCCTGCTGCTGGGTGCCGTGCAAACTGTGCAAATCAGTGCACCCACGCCTGCCCCGGGGGCATCTATCTAGCCCAATGCAGACTGGGAAGCTGCATTAGTTACTAGCTGGGAGCTGACTCCAGAGCTGGAAATCTGGCTGACACAATTGTTGTTTTTCCTCCTTGTTTCATCTTGTACCTGGGAGAGGTGGGGCCACCAGAGAACAAAGTCCTCACAGAATAAACAGCTCACACTGAGCCCAGCTCCTGGATGGGGGCAGGGCATCTCCCCACCCCGCCCCCACCACCCCCGCACATGAACCTGACAATCAGCACAAAAGACCCCTCCCCCAGAAGACCAGCTGGAAGAACAAAGGAAGAGGAAATTCTTGACCAACCAGGGCTTGAAAGCTCCAGGACCAAGGGAAATAGTACATAGAACTAGAGGGTCCCCTCTTCCTTTTTTCTTTTTCTTTTCTTTTTTTTACCTTTTCCCCTTTTTCCATTACAACTTGTTTTTATATCAGACTAAAAATTTCCAATATTGTTTCTGTTTTCCCGCCTTAACTACAATATTTTACCAGCTCTACATTTTTAAGTTTCTTCCTTTTTTACTTTTGTATTTCTACAATTACATGTCTTAGATATATTTTTCACTTCTGGATTCTGTTCAATATACTCAATTGAATTTTGGGAGATATATGAGATATGGGTTTTATTTGTGGTTTTTTGTTTTTGTTTTTGTTTTGTTTTCTCTACCTCATTTTGTTCTACAATGGTTGAAGTTAATACCTTCTAAAATATGACCAGCATGCACCCAGAACCAAGTGGAATATCGCGGTGGTTCATTCTGTGAGATTATATTCTCTCTTCATTCCCATTCTGCCCCCCTCTGTTATCTCCTTTAGGTTTTGGTGGTCAGTGTTGGGGCTTTCTTAAAAGTATTGCTGGTTTAGGGGATCCCTGGGTGGCTCCGCAGTTTGGCGCCTGCCTTTGGCCCAGGGCACGATCCTGGAGTCCCGGATCGAGTCCCACGTCAGGCTCCCTGCATGGAGCCTGCTTCTCCCTCTGCCTGTGTCTCTGCCTCTGTGTGTGTGTGTGTGTGTCTATCGTGAATAAATAAATAAAATCTTAAAAAAAAGTATTGCTGGTTTATATAAATTTGGGACTGAGCGTCACCTAACATACAGAACTTAATCCACTCAGAACGAAGAGGATCACCTTGTAGGACCCCTCAGGTAGACTAAAATCTCCCTCCACTACAACTTCACCACCACCATCTCCCAGGTCCCTCCTCTTTTATTTCTTTTTTTTTTTCCTCTTTACTTTTTTCTTCTTTTTTTTCTTTTTCTTTTTCTTTTGTTTCTTCTTCTTTGGGATATTTGGTCTTTTATTTATTACTACTTTGTTTTAAAATTTGTTTTTCACAATAGTGGCCCTTTTGTTTCATTTTATTCTGATCTTTGTTTTCATTTGCTGGTCTCTGACCTAGTTAGAATCATCTAGGCTGAAATTTACTTACGAGGTAAATGTAGTTGATATGTTTGACTCAGCCCACACATACAGCCACTGTGCACTGAACAGAATGACTAGAAGGAAGAATTCACCACAAAAGAAAGAAGCAGAAGCAATACTGTCTGCCACAGAGTTACAGAATATGGATTACAATTCAGTGTCAGAAAGCCAATTCAGAAGCATAATTATAAAGCTACTGATGCCTCTGAAAAAAAGCACAAAGGACTCTAGAGACTTCTTTACTGCAGAATTTAAATTTAATCAGGCAGAAATTAAAAATCAATTAAAAGAGATGCAACCCAAACTGAATGTCCTAAAGCTAGGGTTAATGAGGTGGAAAAAGAAGTGAGCAATATGGAATACAAATTGATGGTAAGGAAGGAAGCTGAGGAAAAAAAAAGAAAACCAATGAAGAGATCATGAGGAAAGTTTAAGGGAAATAAATGATAGCCTCAGAAGGAAAAAAATCTACCTATAATTGGGGAATCTAGAAAATGCCAAGAGGGCCAGAGGGCCAGAAAGTATATTTGAAGAAATCATAGCTGAAAACTTAACTAATTTGATGAGGGAAGTCCGCACCCAAATCAGTAAAAACCGTTCAACACCTCAACATTTAGTAGTGAAACTTGCAAATTGCAAAGATAAAGAGAAAATCCTTGAAGCAGGGAGAGACAAGAGATTTTTAACTTATATGGGGAGAAATATTAGATTAACAGCAGACCTCTCCATGGAGACCTGGCAGGCCAGAAAGCACTGGCATGATATATTCAGGGCCCTAAATGAGAAGAGCATGCAGCCAAGAATACTTTATCCAGCAAGGCTCTCATTCAGAATAGAAGGAGAGATAAAGAGCTTCAAGGATAAGCAGAAACTGAAAGAATATGTGACCACCAAACCAGCTCTGCAAGAAATATTAAGGGGGACACTGTAAAAGAAAGAGGAAGCCAAAGAAATAATCCACAAAAACAGGGGCTGAATAGGTATTACGATGACACTAAACTCATATCTTTCCACAGTTACTCTGAACATGAATGGGCTGAATGATCCCATCAAAAGATGAAGGGTCTTGGATTAGATAGAAAAGCAAGACCAGGGATCCTTGGGTGGCGCAGCGGTTTGGCGCCTGCCTTTGGCCCAGGGAGTGATCCTGGAGACCCGGGATCGAATCCCACATCGGGCTTCCGGTGCATGGAGCCTGCTTCTCCCTCTGCCTGTGTCTCTGCCTCTCTCTCTTTCTCTCTCTGTGACTATCATAAATTAAAAAAAAAAAAAAAGAAAAGCAAGACCAATCTATGTGCTATCCACAAGAGGCTCATTTTAGACCTAAGGACACCTCCAGCCTGAAAATGAAAAGGTGTAGAACAATTTACCATCCAAATGGTCCTCAAAAGAAAAGACTTTAATTTATAAATTAAATTTTAATAATAATAATTTATAAATTTAATTATTAAGAAAGACTTCAATTTATACCAAGTAAATTAAAGTTTATCCCAAAGACTAGTAAGAGATGAAGAGGGACACTATACCATACTTAAAGGTCTATCCAACAAGAAAACCTAACAATCATGAATATTTATACCCCTAATGTGGGAGCTGCCAAGTATATCAATCAATTAATAACCAAAGTAAAGATATACTTAGGTAATAATACACTAATAGTAAGAGACTTCAACATGGAACTTTCAGCAAATGACAGATTTCTAAGCACAACATCACCAAAGAAAAAAGGTCCATGACAAACTGGACCAAGTAGATTTCATAGATATATACAGGATTTTCCAATGGAATGCAACTGAATACACATTCTTCTCAAGTGCATATGGAACTTTCTCCAGAATAGACCACAACTGGGTCACAAATCAGGACTCAACCAATACCAAAAGATTCAGATTCTCCCCTGCATATTTTCAGACCTCAATGCTTTGAAATTAGAACTGAAACAGAGGAAGAAATTGGGAAGAAACTCAAACACGTGGAAGTTAAATAGCATTCTACTAAAAGATGAATGGGTCAACAAGAAAATTAGAGAAGAATTAAAAAGATTCATGGAAACTAATGAATTGAAGATACAACTGTTCAAAATCTTTGGGACATAGTAAAAGCAGTCCTAAGAGTGAAATACATTGTAATACAAGCCTCCCTCAAAAAATTTGGAAAAAACTCAAATATATCAGCTAACCTCGCACCTAAAGGAACTGGGGAAAGAACAACAAGTAAAATCTACAGCAGGCAGAAGAAAAGAGATAATAAAGATTCGAACATAGCCCAATGAAATTGAGACCAGAACTGTGGAACAGATCAACAAAACCAGGAGTTGGCAGGCAACCCAGGAGGCTCGGCGGTTTAGCCCAGGGCCTAATCCTGGAGATCTAGGATCGAGTCCCATGTTGGGCTCCCTGCTGGAGCCTGATTCTCCCTCTGCCTGTATCTCTGCCTCTCTCTCTCTCTCTTTCTGTTTCTCATGAATAAATAATAATAAATAAAATCATAAAAAAACAGCAGTTGGTTCTATGAAAAAATTAATAAGATAGATAAAACACTAGCTAGGCTCATAAAAAGAAAAAAGACTCAAATTAATAAAATCATGAATGAAAGAGAAGAGATCACAACCAATACCAAGGAAATACAAATGATTTAAAAAACATATTATGAGAAGCTATATGCCAACAAATTAGGCAATCTAGAAGAAATGGATGCATTTCTGGAAAACTAAAAATTACCAAAACTAGAACAGGAAGAAATAGAAAACCTGAACAGGTCAATAACCAGAGAGGAAATTGAAGCAGTCATCACAAACCTGCCAAGACACAAAATTCCAGGGCCAGATGGCTTCTCAGGGGAATACTATCAAACGTTTAAAGTAGAAATAATGCCTATTCTTCTAAAGCTGTTCTGAAGGGTAGAAAGGCACGGAAACTTGTTTTATAAGGCCAGCATCACCTTAATCCAAAACCAAAGACCCCACCAAAAAGGAGAATTATACACCAATATCCGCGATGAACACAGATGCAAAAATTCTCAACAAGATACTAACCAATAGGGTCCAACAGTACATTAAGAAGATTATTCTTCATAACCAAATGGGATTTATCCCCTGGATGCAAGGTTGATTTAATACTCATAAAACAATCAATGTGATAGATCACATCAAGAGAGAAAACAAGAATCATATGATCCTCTCAATAGATGCAGAGAAAGCATTTGACAAAATACAGTATCCATTCCTGATCAAAATTCTTCATAGTATAGGGATAGAGGGAACATTCCTCAGTATCTTGAAAGCCATCTATGAAAAGCCCACAGCAAATATCATTCTCAGTGGGGAAACCCTGAGAGCCTTTCCCTAAGATCACAAACACGACAGTGATGTCCACTCTCACCACCGCTATTCAACATAGCACTAGAAGTCCTAGCCTCAGCAATCAGACAAGAAATAAAAGACATTCAAATTGGCAAAGAAGAAGTTAAACTCTCCATCTTCACCAGATGACATGATACTGAACAATGAAAACCCAAAAAACTCCACCCCAAGATTGCTAGAACTCATACAATAATTCAGCAATGTGGCATGATACAGAATCAATGCCCAGAAATCAGTGGCATTTCTATACACTATAATGAGACTGAAGAAAGATAAATTAAGGAGTAAATCCCATTTCCAATTGCACCCAGGGCAATGTTTATGTTCAATACAATCCCTATCAGAATATCATGGACTTACTTCACAGAGTTGGAACAAATTATCTTAAGATTTGTGTAGAATCAGAAAAGAACCCAAATAGCCAGGGCAATATTGAAAAAGAAAACCAAAGCTGGGGGGATCACAATGCTGGATTTCAAACTGTACTACAAAGCTGTGATCATCAAGACAGTGTGGTTCTGGCAAAAAAACAAACAAACCCAACACATAGATGAATGGAATAGAATAGAGAATCCAGAAAAGGGCCCTCAACTCTATGGTCAACTAATATTTGACAAAGCAGGAAAGGCTATCCACTGGAAAAAGGACAGTGTCTTCAATAAATCATTATGGGAAAGTTGGCCAGCCACCTGCAGAAGAATGAAACTGGACCATTCTCTTCCACCATACACAAAGAGAAATTCAAAATGGATGAAAGATCTAAATGTGAGAGAAGAGTCCATCAAAATCCTAGAGAACACAGGCAACACTCTTTTTGAACTTGGCCACAACAACTTCTTGCAAGATACATCTATGAAGGCAAGGGAAACAAAAGCAAAAATGAACTATTGGGACCTAAGATAAAAAGCTTTTGCACAGGAAAAAAAGTCAATGATACTAAAAGAAAACCTACAGAATGGGAGAAGGTATTTGCACATGACATATCAGATAAAGGGCTAGTATCTGAGATGTATAAAGAACTTATTAATCTCAACACCCAAGAAACAATCTAATCATGATGTGTGCAAAAGACATGAACAGACATTTCACTAAAGAAGACAAACACATGGCCAATAAGCACATGAGAAAATTCTCCACATCACTTGCCATCAGGGAAATACAAATCAAAACCACAATGAGCTACTACCACCTCACACCATTTTCAGAATGCTGAAAATTGACAGGAAATAATACATGTTGGAGAGGTTGTAGAGAAAGGGGAACCCTCTTGCACTTTTGTTGGGAATGTGAACTGGTGCAGCCACTCTGGAAAATTGTGTGGAGGTTCCTCAAAGAGTTAATAATAGAGCTACCCTATGACCCAGCAATTGTACTACCCTGGATTTACCCCAAGGATACAGATGCAGTAAAAAGCCAGGATACCTGCACCCCTGTGTTTATAGCAGCAATGTCCACAATAGCCTAACTGTGAAAGGAGCCTTGGTATCCATCAAAAGATGAATGGATAAAGAAGATGTTGTCTATATACACAATGGAATACTCAGCTATCAGAAAGGATGAATATCCACAATTTGCTTTGACATGGATGGATCTGGAGGGTATTATGCTGAGTGAAGCAAATCAATTGGAGAAGGACAATCATTTTATGGCCTCACTCATACGTGGAATATAATAATATGTGAAAGGGATTATAGGGGAAAGAGAGAAAATGAGTGGAAAAAATTAGAGAGGGTGACAAAACACGAGAGACTCTTAACTCTGGGAAATGAACAAGAGGTAGTGGAAGGGGAATTGGATGGGGGGATGGTGTGGCTGGGTGATTGGTACTGAGGCGGGCACTTAACAGAATGAGCACTGCATGTTATACTATATATTGTATAGTATATATATATATATATATATATATACACACACTATATATATATTGGCTAATCGAACTACAATAAAATATATACACGTAAAATAATAAAAATAGAATGAGAGGAGAATGGTAGTTAGCAAAGGCTGGAATATCAGGCAAATAGGAAATGTTGGGTACCAACTTCCAGGTATAGGATTAATGAGTTCTGGGGAACTAATGCACAGTCTGGTGTTTAAAATTCACAATAAATTGTTGTTACGAGAGTAGATCTTTAGTGTTATATTATACCATATCATGATGTATACATACATCAAATCATTATGTTGTATTTTTAAACTTACAAGTATTACATGTCAATAATACTAATACCTCAAGAAAGGGAAAAATAGGCTTGTTTTTTTAACTGTAAAAATTATGTACTTCAGTCTTGATTTTTCCTTTCTATACAATGCTGAGCATACCAAAATATTTTTAAGAGGTAAAACACTCATAAAGCAAAAGAAAATATGGTTATATTTAAGAAGAAAAATAGTCTATGGAAGTAGATCCATTTATGACTCATATGCTAAGGTTACAACAAGAACTTTAAAATAACAGTAAGTATGTTAATGAGTAAAGCAGTAAAGGTTAACATGTTAACAGATGAGCTATTTTAGCAAAGAAATAGGTGAAAGACGATTCTTGAAAGAAATGTAACATATAAACATATACAAATGAAATGAAATAGAAGATAAACTGTATCCATATTGAAAGATATATATGAGATGTACCTTACTTAATTATTGACATACCTGGAGATTCATTTTTGTGTGTGGAAATCTCAGCCTGTATTATTGTACTGAAGTGGGAATTACTACTGATCTAGAAGTATGAAATCATAGATAAAGTTAAATGTCAACATTTAGGCCAAATTCAATTATCAAGAGCCACATTTTCCATGAAAATGGAGTTTTCATGATTTTGTAGAAAGACCTATTTGTTTTTTGTTGTTGTTGTTGTTATTTATGTCTCTGTATTTTCTTAGTCTCTATCAATTACATATCAACTACAAATTGCTTAAGTCATGAATAGAATAAATGCAGAAGATCAACATGAAATGAAAAGGAAAATGCTTATAGAAGATTTAAAAAATATCTGAAGTATATTACTTTATCAGGATAAGGACTTACTGTTTTCCTTAATCTAGAACTGAAGACACAATAATAATGTGAAAAGCCTAGCTCTGCTTCTTGGAATTTGAGGGTGAATACTTTGACTTAATCTCTATACACTTCAATTCACCCATGAAGAATAAAGTTAGATCATTAAGTTATAATAATGCAAGATACTTTTTATCTCTAAATTCGTTGACCACCGGGATTTAAATAATGAATAATGGAGATCCTGACAACAGACATCAAAACAGTATAGAGTAGGAAACACATTTCAAACTCTTTGGATATTCACTTGAAAAACCAAAGGAGATGATTGAAATTATCATGATATTAAAATGATTTAAAATGGAATTATTTCCTATCATAATGTCTATTGATGTGGTTTGTTTCTCTATGGAGTAAATGAAATAAGGAAATAGTTAAATTATAAGTATAATTTCCTCTATAGGTAGAAGAGCTGAAGTGTTTACATTCATAATAAATTCTGAATTCATTATTAAGTGTGCTTATTCTTGGGAAATCTACCTAAATTAGGTGAGCTTCAGTCTACTCAAGTATAATATAGGAATAATAATAGTCACCTCAAGATATTGTTGAGATTAGTGATAACATTTTTAGTGAAAAGCTTATCATGGTAGATGCTCCTGAATAAATATTGTGATATCCAGAAAATTAAATTCATTCAAAGTGAGCTGCTATGGAAACACATTATTAGAGCAGAAAAAATAGGTTGCTAATATGTTCTTAATATACAGTTAATTTATTTCACTTTGGAAAAAAGTTTAGAAGATTAAATTATTCGTTATAATTTAGTTGGTCAAATTCATAGTAGAGGAAAGTAAACAGGGCCTAGGTAACCAGCTCAAGTTTCATCTTTTATTCAGATTTCAGATAATACAAAGTTTTTGTTTTTATCTTTGTTTTTAATATGTAATGTTGTTTAGTTGCCAAGAGATTCAACTATGCTTTTATTTTATATCAGAAATTATTTTATATCAGATTAAGATATATATTTGGAGTTATATTTGTAGGAAAAGTTTAAAATCTCAAATTCTCATTGTTTTAAAGTGCAATTCATGTACTGATTTTGAAACCTTATCTTCCACAACCATTTTTTTTACTCCCATATCCCTTTCAGTCTACAGAAAATAATTTCCTGTATTCTTACATTTTTTTCTTCCCCTCTTCCTCAGAAATCTATACATGAATGCCTCATTTTCTGCTTTGCCATGGTTCACTACATGTGTTTGCTTATCTCTGTCCCATAATAAGAATTCACCTCAAAAATAATAACTAAATGAATGGCTTTTATTCACTTAATTTAAGATATGTGAGTGGGAGTGTTCTTAAGTAGCTGAACCATCTAGCTTAACAAATGAGTCACTAGGTTAGATATGATGGTTTTTGATACAGTTTTTCCACTGAATAAATAAAATAATAAAAGCTTACAGCATTAACCTACACAACACACAGTAGCAAGCAAAACGTACAACACTATAAACCACTCCTAATATGACTAAGCTTCAGTGGTCACATTGGTTGCATTCTATTGACCTTACCAAATGAATATTTAAGCTATGTGGGAGCAATATACCAGACACAAAAAAGAATTATCAACGAGGGAGGGGAAATAGCTTTAGGCTGTTTCCAAAAAATCAGCATTGTGAATTCACTTTCTGGGGTTAATGTGGAAAAAAAATTGTTTATGGAATAGCTTGTTTTTAATTCTTGAGTTTAACCCATTGTTGCATTGGTAGAATAAGTCCTTGTTCTGGCAACTTTCCTGGTTGCAATACACACACACACACACACACACACACACATATCACATATATATATATACACATATCACATATATATACACATATATATAAATATATAAATGCAATATATATTTGCATTTATTGTTGCAATATATATATACACATATATTTATTTAAATATTTAATTGATTTAATATTTAATATTATATTAATTTTTATTTTATTTACAAATATTTATTTAATATTTAATTATTTTAATATTTATATAAATAATTATATGTGTATATATGTGTATATATATAAATTGTATGTATATAGTTATATAGTTACATATATAGTTATAGATATAGTTATATATAATTATAGTTAGCTTGTCTTCCATCATTAATCTTGAAAAAGAAGAGAAATAATCACTATATCACTATCTCTACCCCTACACACACACACACACACACACACACACACACACTGTAACTATGGTTAAATTTATAAAAATTTTCTTTGAATCTCTAATTTTCAATTTATATCAATTTATATCTAAATATTTGTTAATCAACCATAAAATTAAAATGCACATAATTTGATATTGATTAATAAATAAGAAAGAATTTTGGATTCTTTTAGTGCCAAATTGTCATCAACATGAACATCACTATTTTTTTTTAATTTTTATTTATTTATGATAGTCACAGAGAGAGAGAGAGAGGCAGAGACACAGGCAGAGGGAGAAGCAGGCTCCATGCACCGGGAGCCCGACGTGGGATTCGATCCTGGGTCTCCAGGATCGCGCCCTGGGCCAAAGGCAGATGCCAAACTGCTGCGCCACCCAGGGATCCCTGAACATCACTATTAATGGTGGTGTAGGTATGGAAAATGTTTCTTAGCCCAGGATTATTTAGGAAAAAAAAAAACATGTATGTGCTATATTTCATTCCTCTCATCATTTAAACAATGCCAAATGTAAAACTTAGTGTTTTAGTTTGTTTTTCTAGAAAGATAATGGAGCTTGAATCAGAGGTGTGGCATTGCTTCATAAATATTATCCTTTCTTATAAGTACTTTGTCCCAATATGATAATAGTCCCTGCGAAGTGAGGATTAGTCATTCCCAATACCATATCTTTCAAAAAATACACCTATCCATTAGAGAAATTCAAGTTAGAAGAATATATTAAATAAATGTAAGAGAAACAAACCAAACACACACATACAGACAAGCACATATACACACATATATGCAAAACACATCTCAACCATATTTCCAGATTCCAAGTAAAGGGAGCTATGTTAGACTTACTGAGAGTGATGTCTGAGAGTTCATTCCACTTCACTTTCTCTTAAGTATTCTGGAAAAAGATTAACTGAAAGCGGTTCTCAGATAGGAGGATCCTAAATTCAGCTCATCTTACAGGTACAACTAGCTAACACCTGCACCAGGGTAAACAACCCAGAAAAGGATGCAAAGGCCGGCTGAACAAACTCCACAACTAAATGCAGGGAAAGGTCACACTGAAGAGTATAGGAAGGGCAATGACTTGGTGTAAACCTAAGCCCCATGGCTCTGACCACTGGAGGAAGGTAGCCATGGCTATGGAGAAGGGCCAGAAATAGAAAAGAAACAGAAAAGGGAGCCTACAAAGGGAAGAGAAATGCCCATAGCATTTGGATTTGAAAATCAAAGGGGTGTTTGTCATTTCTAATGGCTGAGTAATATTCCATTGTATACATAAACCACATCTTTATCCATTCATCTTTCGATCAACAAATACTCACCATTTGCTTCTACGTGGATGGAACTGGAGGGTATTATGCTGAGTGAAATAAGTCAATTGGAGAAGGACAAACATTATATGGTCTCATTCATTTGGGGAATATAAAAAATAGTGAAAGGGAATAAAGGGGGAAAGAGAAAAAATAAGTGGGAAATATCAGAAAGGGAGATAGAACATGAAAGACTTCTAACTCTGGGAAACGAACTAGGGGTGGTGGAAGGGGAGGTGGGCGGGGAGTGAGGGTGACTGGGTGACGGGCACTGAGGTGGGCACTTGATGGGATGAGCACTGGGTGTTATTCTGTATGTTGACAAATTGAACACCAATAAAAAATAAATTTATAAAAAAAGAAAAAAAAAGAAAATCAAAGGAGCTGAATTTCATTAGTGCTAACTAGCAAGACTTAAAGCTTGGAACATTAAAAATAAGTGGATTCCACTCCAAGAGAGCCCAGAAGGCAGTAGGAAGCTGAGCTCCTGCCCCTAAAGAGACAGCACAGCAAACAGACTTAAGAGGTTGGAAGAACAGTGAAAGCACCCGGAACTTAAGGGAGGGTTATTTACTAATCTCAGAATTACCTGAGGGACTCCAGGAACAAAGGAGATGGCAAGAACCATTTCTCTCCCCTGTCTTTCATTGTTAAAACACAGTCACTGGCAGGAACCAGTGTACCACCTGCAATCACTACTACCTAACTTGCTTTCACAGCACCTAGCCCTGTTCAGCCTGACTTGCTTCAGTCCTGATGCTGTAGATCACTGCATCCAGAAGACTGGGCAAACTTTGACAAAAAAGTATCTCCTGATATCCCATGGAGGATGTATGCACCTTCTTAAAACTGCACAGCATGCCAACACTTGCTGTGCAGAATGGCCACAGCTGACCTCAGTCTCAGTGGCAGCTGCATATCTCCTGTGGAAGAGGACCAGCATCATCAAGTTAAAAGGACATGATCCATCCACTACTTTCAAGAGCAAGAGACAAAAGACTTTCCTAATATACAGAAACAGAAAGAGAGAGCTAGGCAAATTGAGAAGACAAAAGAATATGTCACAAATGAAAGAACAGGACAAAATCACAGCAAGAGACTTAAGCAAAAGAGAATCAAGTAACATGCCTGATAGAGAATTTAAAATAATTATCATAAAGATACTGACTGAACTTGAGGAGGAGTAGAGGACATTAGTGATACCTTTAACACAGAGATAAAAAAGAATCAGAGATGAAGAACACAATAAGTAAAATTAAGAATACCCTTAAGGAATAAATAGCAAGCTAGAAGAAGCAGAAAATGAATTAGTGATTTACAGGATAGAGTAATGGAAGGCAATCAAGATGAATTAATAAGAGGTAAAAGGATGGTGCAAAATGAGAACAGACTTAGGAAACTCAGTAGTTCTATCAAGCATAATAACATTCACTTTATAGGGATGCCAGAAGGATAAGAGAAAGAAAGGGGGTCAGAACACTTATTGAAGAAAGAATAGCTAAAACTTTCCCTAGTGTGGGGAAGGATAGAGTTACCCAAATTAGGAGGCACAGAGATCCCTCAATAAAATCAACCAAACGAGGTCCACACCAATACCACGTAGTAATAAAATGACCAAAAAAAAAAAAAGATAATAAAAAATTTTAAATCAGCATGAAAAAAAGAAGACAGTTACATTCAAGGAAAAGCCCATAAGACTTTTGGAGGATTTTTCAGCAGAAACTTTGCAAGCCAAAAGAGCTGCATGATATATTCAAAGTGTCAAAAGGGAAAAATCTACAGCCAAAAATATTCTACCCAGTAAGGCTGTCTTTCACAATAAAAGGAAAGAAAAGTTTTCTCAGATAAGCAAAAACTAAAGGATTCATGATCACTAGACAAATCGTACAAGAAGTATTAAAGGGAATTCTTTGAGAAGAAAGGAAAAACCATAAGTAAAAGTGTGAAAAGAGGGAAACACAAAAGCAATAAAAATAAATACTTCTGTAAAAATCAGAGAAGGGATTCACAAAATAAAAGAATGTGAAATATGTCATTGGCACTCCTCGGTGGCTCAGTGGTTGAGCGTCCACCTTCAGCTCAGGGTGTGATCCCAGAGTCCTGGGATTGAGTCCCATACTGGGATCCCCACAGGGAGTCTGCCTCTCCATCTGCCTATGTCTCTGTCTCTCTCTCTGTGTCTCGGATAAATAAATAAAATCTTGAAAAAAAGAAATATGACATATATCAAAATGTGGGTGGGGGAGAAGAGTAAGTGGGTTTGAACTTAAGCAATCACCAACTACATATAGACTTCTATATACAGAAAATATTACATAAAAACTGAATGGTAAAAACAAATAAAAAACCACTACTATATGTGCAAAAAAGAAAGAGAAAGGAATCCAAGTATATCATTAAATAAGACCAGCAAACCATAAAAGAGACAAAGACAAGAAATCATCAGAGAAAAACTACAAAAGAACCACAAGTAACAAAATGTCAATAAATACATATTTATCCATAGCGACTTTGAATGCAAGTGGATTAAATCAAAAGACATAGGGTGAGAGTGTGACTCTTTAGGATTTTCTATATATAGTCATTTCATCCACAAATAGTGAAAATTTTACTTCTTTACTGATTTGGATGCCTTTAATGTCTTTTTGTTGTCTGATTGCTGTGGCTAGGACTTCCAGTACTATGTTGAATAAAAGTGGTGAGAGCAGACTTCCTTGTCTACTTCCTGACCTTAGGGGAAAAGCTCTCAGTTTTTCCCCATTCCAGATGATGTCAGCTGTGGGTTTTTCATATATGTTGAGATATGTTCCTCCCGATGTACATTATTGAGGGCTTTTATCATGAATTGATGTTGTACTTTGCCAAAAGGTTATCTGTGTCTATTGAAATGATCATACAGTTTTTATCCTTTCTCTTATTGTATCACATTGATTGATCCACCTTTGCATTCCAGGAATAAATCCCACTTGATCATGGTGAATTATATATATATATATATATAATATATATATATATATATATTTGAATTGGTTTGCTAGTATTTTATTGAGGATATTTGCATCAATGTTCACCAGATATTTGTCTTTTTTAATGGCATCTTTATCCAGTTTTGGTATCAGTATAATCTTAGTTTCATAAAATGAATTTGGAAGTTTTCCTTCCTTTGTTATTTTTCGGGATATATGAGAAGGATAGGTATTAACTCTCTGTCAAAAATTTGGTAGAATTTTCCTGTAAAGCTGTCTGGTCCTGGACTTTGTTTGTTTGTTACTATTGATTCAATTTCTTTGCTAATTATCAGGCTGTTCAAGTTTTCTATTTCTTCCTGTTTCAGTTTGGTAGTTTATATGTTCCTAGGAATGTATCCATTTCATCTAGGTTGTCCTATTTGTTGGCATATAGCTTTCACAATAGTTTCTTATAATTAATTGTATTTCAGTTGTATTGGTTTTATCTTTCCTCTTCATTGGTGATTTTATTTATTCGTGTCCTTTCCCTTTTTTCTTAATAACTCTGGCTAGTGGTTTATCAATCTATCAATTTTTTCATGAAACCAACTGCAGGTTTCATTGATCTGTTCTATTTTAAAGTCTAAGTATTGCTACACCACTTTTTTGACATCCATTTGCACAATACATATTTCTCCATTACTTCATTTTCAATCTCTGAGTAGCTTTAGAACTAAAATGAATCTCTTGTAAGCATCACATAGATATATCTTTTTAGAAGGGGAAGAGATACCAGAGTGCTCTCTCTCTCTCTCTCTCTCTCTCTCTCACTATTTCTCTCTACACACAGAAGAAAGGCTATGTAAGACATAGCAAGAAGCTATCTGCCGACCAAGGAAAAGAAGTCTCACTAGAAACCAATTCTGCTGGGATCTTCATCTGGAACTCCCAGCCTCCAAAACAGTGAGAAGTACATTCCTATGGTTTAAGCCACAAGTCTGTGGTATTTTGTTAAGGCAGCACAAGCTAACTGATACACACTGTGTTTGAGTTGAAAGGAAAGAAAAAGAAAAAGCAGACCTTGACATCCAGGAGCTGGCCCCAACTTTACAGTTCTCTGTTGAACATAAACAATTTCATAGAAATAATTAAACCAGGCCACCACAAGGCCACCATATTGGATCAGGACAAAAACAAGACCACTCCATAACCCAGTCTTTACCTAGGTAAAACATGAACATAATCTGAGCCACAAAAACAACCAAACATCTTTCTATCCTGGATAATATGAGTGACTGCTGTTTCTTTATTAATTAGGGCTTTAGCCTACTCTTTCCTGTTTCTAGATAAGATTTATTCTTTAATTACCTTCACTTCCCGACAGCAACCAATCCAGAGCAAGGCTCCACTTTTTTAAAATCTCCCCCAAACACCTAACCCAAGCCCAAATCCTATCATAAGTCCTGTCTAAGACTTACTGAATTTCTCCATGGTTCCCCATGGGCACTGAACCCAGCTTGATCAACTATAGGTGTGTTGTGTGTCTGGTGGTCACTGGCTGAAGGACATTGACAAAGGTATGAGTGTTTGTATGGCTTTCAATAAAAATATTTAACATTGTAAAAAAAGATATATCTTTTTAAGAAATTTTTTAAAATTTATTTTTATGTACTCTCATCTTATTGCTTTTGGACTGCAGTGTCAGTTCATTTACATTCAGAGTAATTATTGATAGATATGTATTTATTGACATTACTTGTTTTGTGTTTTTCTTTTCATTTTTTTAGTTTTTCTGTGATCTTTTCTTGTCTTTCATATTTTGCTGATTTTATTTAGTGATATACTTGGATTTCTTTCTATTATTCTTTGCATATCTATCAGTGGTTTTGATATATGTTTATCATTAGGACTGTACATAACTTCTGCATATAGCAGTCTATATTAAGTTGATGGTCATTCAAATTTGAGCCACTCTTTTCTCCATTTCTCCCCATGTTTTATGTATATGCTATTATATTTTATATCCTTTTTTTTGTGAGTTTCTTGACTGATTTTTTACATAAATATTCATTCTTACTGCTTTTGTATTTCTTATCTCTATAGTATCACATTTGGTCTCTCCTGTACACTCAAAGAGTCCCCTTTAACATTTTTTGCATCATGAACTCCTATAGTTTTTGTTTGTCCGGGAAATTCTATATCTCTTTCTATTCTGAATGATAGACTTGCTAGATAGAGTATTCTTGGGTGCAGATTTTTCTCATTTGACACTTAGAATGCAGTGTGCCACTCTCTGCTGGCTTGCAAAGTTTCTGTTGAAAAGTCTCCTGCTAGCCTTCTGGGTTTTCCTTTGTAAGTTAATGACTTCTTTGTCTTGTTACTTTTTAAAAAATATTTTATTTATTTATTTGAGAAAAATGAGAGCAAGAGACATCACAGAGGGAGAGGGAGAGGAAGAAGAAGAAGCAGTTTCCCCACTGAGTGGGATCCCAGTGCAGGATTCAATCTCAGGGCCTTAGATTATGAGCTGAGCTAAAGGCAGATGCTTAACTGATTGAACCACCCAGGCACCCCATATTTTGCTACCTTTAAGATATTTTTATTTATTGCTATATTTTGCCAATTAAATTACCATATTGCTTGGTGTGAGTCTACTATTTTTATTTTGATAGAAGTTCTCTGTGACTCCTGGATCTCGATATGTGTTTCCTACCTCAGTTTTGGGAAGTTTTCAGCTATTATTTCTTCAAATAATAATAATAATTTCTTCTATTATTTCTTCAAATAAATGATCTTCCACCTTTTCTTTCTTCTGGGTACCTGTAATATGAATACTATTACATTTGCTAGAGTCATTGAATTTCCTATGCCTATCCTCATTTTGCATAATTCTTTTTCCTCTTATTCAGCTTGATTATTTCCCATTACTCTGTATTATAGGTCAGTAATTTGCTTCTCTACTTCTTCCATCTTGCTATTCATTCCATCAAGTGTGTTTCTCATTTCACTTATTGACCCCTTTATCTGTGCTATGTCATACATAATCTCAGTGTTATGAGTTTCACTCATGTCTTCCACACTTTTCTCAAGTCAGTGAGTGTTCTTATGATCATTGCTTTAAATTCTCTATCAGTTTTATTACTTATATCTTTGTCACTTATATGTTTGGCTGTGGCCTTGCCTTGTTCTTTCATTGGATATAAATCTCTCTAGAGATTCTTTCATTGTCTGCTGTTCTGTGTCGTTTCTGTATGTTGAGAAAGTTGGCTATGTCTTCTGATTTGAAAGTAGTAGCTTTATGAAAAAGAGATCCTGGAATGCCCAGCAGTCCCCTGTTCACCAGAACTTAGTATTCTATTTGTGTTGCTTATACCCTGCTCTTGTGTCTGAGTCACTTTTTCTTTCAGTGCAGTCATCTGTGCTGACTCTCTGTGTGTCATTCTAAGCATTTACTCTCTATGGTGTCATTGGGACCCAGGCATGCCAGCTGTGAACTTGGGAGAAGAGTAGCTGGTTGTACACAGGTAGGTGTGGTGTGGTGGCTTGGCATGGTGCATGCTAACAAATTTTTCCTAAGCTCAGAGCCAAATGTAGCAGGCTTTGGGTGAGCAAATCCTAAGGTGAAGTAATGGGCATGACACTGTTATCAGATTAGCTTGCAAGCATCTGTGCAGTGCCATCTCCTGTAGATGGCTCTATGTTTATGCTGGAGGGTGAGGAAGGAAATGGTGCCTTCTAATTCCCTTGTTTTCAGAGAAGTTCCCCAACATGCTCTGAAATCAGAATGATTTCAGATCTGATTTCAAATCAAAATCTGTTTCTCATTTGCCCCTGGCATTGTGTACACTCCCATTTTTACGATACCTTTCAGCTCAGGCTGCTGACTTTTACGAAAACAACATATTTATCTGTGCCCTTCCTGTTTACCCAGTGCTGAGTTAGCTGAGTTTTAAATCTCCAGGCTCTAATTTCTACTGGTTTTACACATGGAATTGAGCGCCCCTGATTTTTCAAACAAAACATTATGGGGATGTCTTTTCCCATATCAGCTCTCTGGTATGAGGGCACATTTCTCTGCCAGTTCTTTGTACAGCTCCCTTCCTCCTGTGAACAGCTTCCCTCCACTTTTCTAACCTTCCTAAGCTTGTAGATGCTGTTTCTTTTCTTTATTTAATCATGGAGTTTGTTCTGCAAGTTTGGTTCACTCTCTCTGGTTTATTGACTTGGATGTGGATGATATCTAGTTGTAAACATGGGACAGGGAGAGTTCAGGTTACTCCTACCCTACCATATTGAGAAAATCACCATTGAAACAAGGATTGTAAAAGTGACAAAGAACAACACTATGTACAAATAAAGGGGAAAATCAATCAAGAGGATATAAGAATTATAAATACTTATGCATCAACATGGAAACAACAGAATACATAGAACAGTTAATAACAAGCATAAAGGAACACATCAATAGTCATACAATAATGGTGGGAAACTTGCACACCATACTTAGATTAATGGACAGATCGTCCAAAAAGAAAATCAACAAGGATAGAGGTGACTTCAAATGACACACTGGAGCAGATAGACTTAATAGATATATGCAGAACATTCCATATTAAAACAGCAAAATACACATTCATTTTAAGTGCATGTGGAACATTCTCCAGAAAAAACACATATTAGGCTACAAAACAAATGTTAACAAATTCAAGATTGAAGTCATAACATGCATCTTTTCTAACCACAATGCTATGAAACAAGAAATTAGCCACAAGATAAAATCTGAAAATACCATAAATACAAGGAGATTAAATAATATGCTATTAAACAATGAATGAGTCAGCCAAGATATCAAAGAAGAAATAAAAAAAGTACACAGAAACAAAAGAAAATGAGAAAGCAATAACCCAAACCTTTCAGGGGAAACAAAAGCCATTCTAAGAGCAAAGACTGTAGCAACACAGGCTTACTTCAAAAAAAAAGACAGATCTCAAATAAACAACCTATCTTTAACCAAAAGAGACAGAAAAAGAATTACAAATAAAACTAAAACCAGCAGAAGTAATGAAATAATAAAGAATAGAAGAAAAAATAGTACAGAGACTAGGGAAAAATAAACAATAGATTTATTAAACCAGTAACTGATTCTTTGATAAATTCAACAAACTTGAAGCTTCCACTCAGACTCATGAAAGAGAGAGAGAGAGAGAGAGAGAGAAAGAGAGAAAGGGAGAAAGTACTCAAAGTCACAAATGAAAGAGCAGAAATTGCAAACAACACTGCAGAAATACAAAAATAATTATAAGGGAATATTATAAAAAGCTATATGCCAACAAACCAGACAACCTAGAGACAATGGATAAACTCCAAAAAGAAAAAAAGAAGAAAAGAAAACAAGTGCAAAGACAGAAAATTTGAAAAGAAAAGACTGATAATCAGCAAAGAAATCAAATCGATAATAATAAACAAAGTCCAGAACCAGACAGCTTCACAGGAAAATTCTACCAAATTTTTAAGAAGAATTAATACCCATCCTTCTCAACTTATTCCAAAAAATAGTAGGAAAACTTTCAAATTCACTCTATGAGGCCAGTATCACCCTGATATCAAAACTAGATAAAGACATGACACAAAAAGGCCTGAACTACAGGCCAACATTTCTGATGAACATAGATGCAAAAACACAAAAAATATTAGCAAACTAAATCCAACAGTACATTTAAAAAATTATTCACCATGATTGAGTTTTTTTTCCCCAGGATGTAAAGGTGGTTCAGTATTCATAAATCAATAAATGTGATATATCACATCAATAAAAGAAAGGATAAAAACTGTATGATCACTTTGATAGACACAGAAAAAAACATTTGACAAAGCACATCTTTTCATAATAAAAGCCCTCAACTAAGTATAGATTGAACATACTTCAACATAATAAAGATCAAATATGAAAAACGTATAGCAAACATCACACTCACACGGTAAAACAGAACATTTCCTTTAAGGTCAGGAACAAGACAAAGATATCCACTCTCACCACTTTTATTCAACATAGTACTAGAGATCCAGCCACAGCAATCAGATCACAAAAAGAAATAAAAGGCATCCAAAGGAATGTTTATGTCACAATTTCACTCTTCACAAACAATATGATATTCTTTATAGAAAACCCTGTTAAACCAATTCAGTAAAGTTGCAGGTTACAAAATTAATATGTAGAAATATTGCATTTCTGTGCATTTATATATACTAATAATAATGCAGCAGAAAGAGAAATTAAGAAAACAGTCACATCTACAACTGTACTAAAAATAATAAAATATCTAGAAATAAACTCAAACAAAGAAGTGGTAAACTATACTCTGAAAAAATTTAGAACACAGGTAAAAGAAATTGAAGACACAAAGAAATGGAAAGATATTCTATGCTCATGTATTGGAAGAACAAATATTGTTAAAATGTCTATATGACCCAAAGCAATCTACATATTTTATGCAATCCTTATCAAAATGCCAACAGCATTTTTCACAAAACTAGAACAAACAATCCAGAAATTTGTATGGTACCACAAAATAACTCTAATAGCCAAATCTATCTTAAAAAAAGGGAGCAAAACTGGAGGTTTCACAATTCCAGATTTCAAGATATATTACAAAGTTGTAGTAATCAAAACAGTATGGTACTGGCACAAACAGACACATAGATCAATGCACTAGCATAGTAAACTCAGAAATAAATCAAACATTATTTGGTCCATTAACCTTTGACAAAACAGGACATAATATACAATAGGAAAAAGTCTCTTCAACAAATAGTGTTGGGAAAACTGGATAGCAACATATAAAAAGTGAAACTGAACCAGTTCTTTCACCATACACAAATATAAATTAAAAATGGATTAAAGATCTAAATGTGACACCTGAAATCATAGAAATCATAGAAAAAACCACAGGCAGTAATATCTCTGATATTGGTCATAGCAACCTTTTTCTAGATTTGTCTCCTGGGTTAAGGTAAACAAATGCAAAAGTAAAATATTAGGACTACATCAAAATAAGCTTATGCATAGTAAATGAAACAATCAACAAAACCAGAAGGGAACCTACTGAATGGGTGAAGGTATTTGCAAAAGACATATCCCATAAAGTGTTAGTAACCAAAATATATAAAGAACTTAAAAAACTCAACAACCCCCCACAATAATCCAATCAAAAGTGGACAGAAGCCATGAACAGACACTTCTCCAAAGAGGACATTCAGATAGTCCACAGAGACATGAAAAGATGTGGAACATCACTGATCATCATGGAAATGCAAATCAAAACTACTACCATAGACCTGTTGAAATGACAAAAATCAACAATGCAAGAAACAATGGATACTGGTAGGATGTGGAGAAAGGAACCCTCCTGCTTTGTTGGTGGGAATGCAAACTGCAGCAGCCACTGTGGAAAACATTATGGAGGTTCTTTAAGCCATTAAAAGTAGAAATACCCTATTATCCAGCAATTGCACTACTGGTTACTCACCCAAAGAATATAGAAACACTAACCCAAAGAATATAGAAACACTAATTCAAAGGAATATAGTCATCTCTACATTCATAGCAGCATTACTTACCATAGCCAAGATATGGTAGCAGCTCAAGTCCCACTGATGAATGACTGTACAAAGAAGATGTAATATATATGTATATAATTCAGCCCTAAAGTGAATGAAACTTGCCATTTGCAATGACTTGGATGGAACTAAAGTGTATAATGGTTAGCAAAACAAGTCAGTCAGAGAAAGACAAGTACCACAGATTTCGCTCATATGTGGAATCTAAGAAACAAAACAAATGTGGAAAGAAAAAAAAAAAGAGAGAGTGAGAGAATGAGAAACCAAGAAACAGACTCTTAACTACAGAGACCAAACAGTTGTTTACCAGAGAGGTGATGGGTGAGGGTGAAATAAATGATGGAGATTAAGGGGTATACTTGTCATGATGAGCACTAGGTGATGTATGGAATTGTTGAATCACTATATTGTACACTTATAACTAATATAATATTCTATGTTAACTATATAAGAATTAAAAATTTTAAAATATATGACTAAAACAAGATTGTAATAACAGTATTTGGTGACAGATATTAGCTATTCTTCTTGTGATGAGCACTGAGTAACATATAGAATTGTTGAATAACTATGTTGTACACCTGAAACTAATATAATACTGTATGGCAATTATATTTCAATAAGAACTTATACTAGTAGTAAAAAAAAGTTAAAAGAAATTCCTCAGAAAGGGAAATTGTATAAGTCAGAAACGCAGATCTACATATAAAAAGAAAAATATTAGTGAAAGATTAAAGGTAATTTTAAAAATTTTTTCTTTTTTTTTAAACTGATCTAACAGCATCTATTCAAATTAATAATAACAACAGTGTATTTGGTATTTGTGATTCACACAAAAATAAAATGAATGAGAAAATATTAGATATTTTTAAATATAAGATACTTGTGCTACCTGTGCAATAACAGAGTATTATTTGAAAATAGTCTTGGATTATAATAACTATTATAATGGATATGCTTAGAGTGGAGAAAATGGAAATAATACTAAATGCTTAATTAAAACCAGAGGAGGCAGAAAAATAGAAGAATAAAAACAGCCAGAGGTGAGTATAAAAGAGTAGCAAATGTTAGATAATATTAATCCAAGTATAACAATTATTGCTCTAAATATCAATGGTTCAAATTTACTATTAAAAACCACAAACTGCTAGAGTGAATAAAGAAAACCAGGTCCAAACATATGTTGTCTACAAATAAACCTACTTCAAAGACATATAGGTTAAAAATAAGTATTAAAGAAAAATATGCCATATTCAGTTCAGCAAAGCAGATTTTACTATAACAAAAATCATTAGGGATGAAATATCTGGGGGCATCACAATGCCAGATTTCAGGTTGTACTACAAAGCGGTGGTCATCAAGACAGTGTGGTACTGGCACAAAAACAGACACATAGATCAGTGGAACAGAATAGAGAATCCAGAAGTGGACCCTGAACTTTATGGTCAACTAATATTCGACAAAGGAGGAAAGACTATCCATTGGAAGAAAGACAGTCTCTTCAATAAATGGTGCTGGGAAAATTGGACATCCACATGCAGAAGAATGAAACTAGACCACTCTCTTGCACCATACACAAAGATAAACTCAAAATGGATGAAAGATCTAAATGTGAGACAAGAGTCCATCAAAATCCAAGAGGAGAACACAGGCCACACCCTTTTTGAACTCAGCCACAGTAACTTCTTGCAAGATCCATCCACGAAGGCAAAAGAAACAAAAGCAAAAATGAACTATTGGGACTTCATCAAGATAAGAAGCTTTTGCACAGCAAAGGATACAGTCAACAAAACTAAAAGACAACTTACAGAATGGGAGAAGATATTTGCAAATGACGTATCAGATAAAGGGCTAGTTTCCAAGATCTATAAAGAACTTATTAAACTCAACACCAAAGAAACAAACAATCCAATCATGAAATGGGCAAAAGACATGAAGAGAAATCTCACAGAGGAAGACATAGACATGGCCAACATGCACATGAGAAAATGCTCCGCATCACTTGCCATCAGGGGAAATACAAAGCAAAACCACAATGAGATACCACCTCACACTAGTGAGAATGGGGAAAATTAACAAGGCAGGAAACCACAAATGTTGGAGAGGATGCGGAGAAAAGGGGACCCTCTTACACTGTTGGTGTAATTCTTCTAGTTTATGATACCTGTTACATCAGTTGAACCTAAGACATAAACAAAGATACAAAAACCCTCAACAAAATATTTGAAAATCCAATACAAAAATATACAAAAATAATTCTACAGTATAATCAGTGGGGTTTATTTCTGGTGCTCAAGTTGGTTCAACATTCAAAAATTAATTAATGCAATCTATCACAGCAACAGGTTAACAAAGAAAAAAAATTATCATATCAATATATGTAGAAAAAACATTTGCCAACATCAATTCATGATAAAAATTCTCAGTAAAGTAAAAATTCCAGCCACTCTGGAAAACTGTGTGGAGTTTCCTCAAAGAGTTAAAAATAGATCTGCCCTACGATAGCAATTGCACTGTTGGGGATTTACCCCAAAGATACAAATGCAATGAAACACCGGGACACATGCACCCCAATGTTTCTAGCAGCAATGTCCACAATAGCCAAACTGTGGAAGGAGCTTCGGTGTCCATCGAAAAGATTAATGGATAAAGAAGATGTTACTCAGCCATTAGAAACGACAAATACCCACCATTTGCTTCCACGTGGATGGAACTGGAGGGTAGTATGCTGAGTGAAGTAAGTCAATCAGAGAAGGACAAACAGTGTATGTTCTCATTCATTTGGGGAATATAAATCATAGTGAAAGGGAACAGAAGGGAAGGGAGAAGAAATGTGTGGGAAATATCAGAAAGGGCGACAGAACATAAAGACTCCTAACTCTGGGAAATGAACTAGGGGTGGTGGAAGGGGAGGAGGGCGGGGGGGTGAGGGTGAATGGGTGACGGGCACTGAGGGGGGCACTTGACGGGATGAGCACTGGGTTTTATTCTGTATGTTGGTAAATTGAACACCAATAAAATTTAATTTATTAAAAAAAGGATATTACACAATGATAAAGGAGTTATTATTCAATATCTAGAGAAATAAGAAATCCACTATTATGGTGGAGGTTGCAATACCCCTCTGAATGCATGGACAGTGCAGGCAGAAAATCATTAAGAGCACAATTAAACTCAACAATATTATTAATAAATTGGATCTAATTATACTTCATCCAACAGAAGGAGAATGTACATTCTTTTCAAAAAGAACCCATATTATGGGACATAGAACACATATTAACACATTTAACAATAGAATAGAATAGAAATCATAATGTGTGTTTTCAGACAATAGAATTAAACCAAAAATTAATAACAAAAAGGATGGAAAATCACTAAATACTTAAATATTAAACTTCATTCTTCTAAATAATTCAAGAGTCAAAGAAAATCTCAAAATTTCAAACAAAATTAAAGTGAAATTAGGATAAAAGCTTGATGTGCAGAGAAACCAGTGCTTTGAGAAAGTTTATAGTATTGAATACAGATATAAGACAATAAGAAAGATCTAAAATTAGTAATCTAAATTTCCACCTTAGAAAATTAAAAAATTAGGAATTAGAAAAGAAGAGCAAATTAAATCCAAAGTAAGCAAAAAAATCTAAAACTAGAGTAGAAATCAATGATATTGAAAGCAAGAATCAATAGAGGATATCAACGAAACCAAAAGTGAATTATTTGAAAAGATACATAAAATCAATAAACTTCTAGCCATATATACATATTCTATATATATTCTATTTCATATATATATATGAAATAGAAGCAGTACCATCACTACTAATCTTACTGACATTACAAAGATAATAAAATATTATGAACAGCTCTATGCCCACAAATTTGATAACCTAAATGTAATTGATCAATTTCTTGAAAAACACAACCCATCAAAACTCTTCTCACTCAAAAAGAAATAATATGATTAGGCTTAGATCTAGTAAAGAAATCACCAGACTCAATTGGGTTCACTAGTGAATTCTATCAAACTTTTAAGCAAAAAATTATACTAATTCCCTACTGTATTTTTCAGAAGATAGAAGCAGAATAAATACTTCCAATCTCATTCTATGTGGCTAGGCTTAACCTAATACCAAAACCAGACAAAGACATTACAAGGAAAGAAAACTATATACCAATTATCTTTCCTATTATAAACTGAATGCACTCATTCCCTCAAAATTCATGTTTTGAAATTCTAACCATTAAATTGATGGTGTAGAGAAGTGAGGGCTTTGGGAGTTAATTAGATCATGAGAATGGAACTTCCATGAATTGGGTTAATACCCTTATAAAAGGAACCCCAAAGGGAGAATTTTCATCCTCTATCATAGGAGAATACAAGGAGAAATGGTCTGTCTGCAACCTGGAGGAGGTCCCTTTTCAGAAACCAACTATGCCTACACCCTGATCTCAGATCTCCATCCTCTAGAACTGTGAGAAATAAAGGTCTGTTATTTAATTCATCTAGTTTATGATACCTGTTACATCAGTTGAACCTAAGACATAAACAAAGATACAAAAACCCTCAACAAAATATTTGAAAATCCAATACAAAAATATACAAAAATAATTCTACAGTATAATCAGTGGGGTTTATTTCTGGTGCTCAAGCTGGTTCAACATTCAAAAATTAATTAATGCAATCTATCACAGCAACAGGTTAACAAAGAAAAAAACATTATCATATCAATATATGTAGAAAAAAACATTTGCCAACATCAATTCATGATAAAAATTCTCAGTAAAGTAAGACTAGAGAGGAAGTTCTTCAACATTAAAAAAAAATCTGCAAATACCCTACAGCTAACACCATACTTAATGGTAGGCAAGTAAATAGTGTCTCATTAAGATCCAGAACAAAGTGAGGATGTCCTCTTTTACCATTTCTATGTTAACATCATATGAGAAGTCCAAACTAATGCAGTAAAACAAGAACAGGAAATAAAACATATTCAGAGTAGGAAGGAAAAATAAAACTTTTTATTTTTTAAATTTTACTGTATCTGTCATATATAATAATTCAATTCAAACTTAGAGTATGTGAAAATTCCCAGATGTTAAAGGTTAAATTATCTCAATGATTCTTTTTCTTTTTACTTCAAAAGTAACAAGAGAATGTGAGGAAAAAATGAGAAACAATACTTTGGGCCTTAGACTCTATCTAACTAAGAGATAGAAAATGACTTGCAATCTGTACTAAACTCAAAGGATATGCAATGGACAATTAGTTAATTAAAATTTAAAAATGTCAGGATGGCTCTAATCAATAGTATGAATTTAATCTCTTATTATCAAGAGCTTTGAAATATAAATTTGTTATCTTTTGTACTTAGTCATTCTAAGCACAGGTACAGTGATACTGATATGAAAACTAAAGAGGCCAAATTGATATTTCTGTTTTGAATAAAAATTTTAAGAAGTTTTTTTAAAGGTTAGTTATTTGTAAATTCTTTAGTAAAGTCGATAAACTACCTGAGAAGTTTTCAGAATAAAAGCAGATGATAATATATGTTAACATGAGCATTTGGTAATTAGTGCTATCTCTATTGAACTCAGAAAAGTAGAGAAGCATAAATCTCAATCAATGTCTCAATAAACAATAATTTATCATGGCTGTGTAATTACTATAATGTTCATGACACTTTTTTTGGAGGTTTATTATAAATGAAAATAGAAATTTGATAATACACTTTATACTGATTTAAAAAATCTTCACAACAGGTGTCTTCTCTGCCCTCTTTTTGATACTGACTTGGGTGGCACCTTTGACTAATACATTAAGAGAAAGTGGAAAATTAAAAGTATCCAAGTGAGGTGAAAATGAGTTCAGGAAATGAATATTACATAGCAAGCACCCTATTGTTATCAGGCTGAGAAGTTCCCAAACTATAGCCTAAATATCATAGCACTTAAAATTAGATTCTGCTTATTCAAAGTTAACTAAATATAAAATTTTTGAGGTAAGAAATCTAAAAACAAACAAACAAACAAACAAACAAACAGAAAACACAAAATTTCAAATGGTCACCAGAGGGCATAAAGCACTTTGGGAAAAACTGTTACAAAAGTACTTTAAATTTGTCCAGACTGGATAGCAAGACTCATAGATGCTATAGTGTGGGCAGCTATATATATTATCAGCTTCCTTTGTTACCATAAAACACATGTAGTTCAATATGGTACTTATGAGTATGACAATTACCTTTGTTCAGAGTCACATTCCTGAAAGGAAATTTTATTCTATTTTAAGGGCAGAATAAACAAAGTTTAATCAATAGATAACGGCTAAATGTTTACTTCACTTGAGTTTATGGTCATGGATGGTATTTCAAAACTACATCTAACATGACCGTATTGAATTTTCCTTAAAAACAAGTAAAATGTAACTACATCATTAAGACATAAAAATATCTATATGATTTTTTAAACCCATAAGCCTTGTCTTACCTCTACTAACTGCATAGCAAAATAGGGCAAATAATTATATCATCACCCCATTTCAAAAATTTAATCATTTACCTAGAACAATAATACACATTTTTTGGTTTCAGGAATTTTATGACTTATGAGGAACTTAAGCAACTTTTGGTTATGCAGACTATGTGAGTCTATCTCCATGTACTATATTAAACAGTAAAACTAAAGACTTTTTTAAAACAAGAATATACATATTCACACTGCATTTAGCATCAAAATGATAATGTAATTGCAAAATGATAATGTAATTGCAGAGTCATGTAGACTCTGGAAAAACTTCACTGTGATCTCATGAGAGAATAAGAGGAAAAATTAATATATTGTTTTAGCATTATGCAAAAATAGTTTTGACCTTATGAATGTCTTATAAAGATCTCAAAAAACCCTACAGCACCACAAACAAGACTTTGAGAATTACTGGCCTAGAAGACCCAAGCTGTTACTATAATACTTAAGTACTACTTAAGTAGTACTCTATATAGTACTTAAAGAGTACTTCACTACTCTTTCAGGTTTTCATATTCAGAACTCTCCTATCCATTATTCTCTGTATCTCCTATCATACTATGTATTCTTTAACAATATCCATATATTCATCCTTTAAGACAAATTTTTACTGCATGCCTACTTCCCTGACTTTCATCTAGGAAAACAAAGTTATAATCCTTGATCCCATAATCTAAGATTATACTGAGCAAAACAGAGATGTAACTTAATAATTACATATATTTTGTAGGTTTTATAGCAGTGCTACAGAAGCAGAGGAGAAAATCTTGTCAGACTATGGTTATGATGACTCATTGTCTTTCCTGATCTGGTTTGCTTCCCCTTCTTTCACAAATTAAAAACTCTTATTTATCCTTCAACTCCATGGTCAAAGATTCCTTTCCATATAAGTTTTATCCTGATTCTGTAATCAACTTTAGCTCTATGCTTTTTTACTACACAAAATAACAATGTACAAAGATGTCCCAATACTGTTTTGTTTTTATAGAGAAAATTAAAGAAAGTCATTTCTTAATCCATAAGAAAGTAAACTACTCATGAGACACTAAAGATAGCTTACCATTTAGAAATTGAGAGGTTGTGCTGTCCATGTAGATTGAGGCCTCCTAGAATAGCAGGGATATTGGCATTAAGTACTGTGATGAATATTTTATTCTCCAAAGTTAATTCTGCTTAAAAAGTTAGAAGGTAAAGCCTATGTGGATCATCTAGGAGGAAAACAGACACAATGTATGGATGCTCAAACCAATCCAGACCCACTGGCCCTGGTGGGGCTGGTGCCTGTAGAAGTGGGTACTAAGTGATGTAACTCCGGACATCTGCTTGCTTTTGGCCTTCCTTGGCCTTTAGGGAAAAGGCTTGCTTCCTATTGAAGACCCAGGATGGTAGTTCCCTCCCCTTAATAATTGGGTTCAAAGGAAAATTTTGAACAGAATTGATAAAGTAGCAAAACATCATAATATAATGGCTATAATCATTCATTCTAGAACTAGATTATGTGAGTTCAAATCAACCCCTTACTAACTTTGGAAAATTGGGCAAATTATTTAATCTGTTTGTGTTTCACTTTGCTCATTTGTAACTTTGGGAAAATATTATTTTTTTCTTCATTGGAAAGTGTGTATATACTTTATAATATCTGACATTAAATAATTATTATTGTCATTGAAATGTGAAGTTTATAAAAGCAAACACCTTTGTTTTTCTAGCTACTGTATTTCCAGCATCTGCAACAGCACTTGGAACATAAAATCAATTAATGATATTTGTTGAAAGAATGAAATGGGTCAAAATGGGCATAATGCCCTTTCAATAGCAACATCATTTTACTGTATAATAAATTCGAGTTGTAGATCTGTGTCTCCCTGTGGCTATGAAGTAGAGCTGAACTCCCACATTTAGGTGGTGGAAATCTCTTTGATCTTTGATTCATTTAGGAGATGGAGAAATCCTACATAGAGGTAATGTTTATAGCAATTTTGAGATGTGGTCTCAAACCAGTATTAATATAACTATAATGGAATATAAGGTGATAATTTTTTTTAAATATATTTATTGTTTGAGTATAATTGACACACAATGCTACATTAGTTTCAGGTGTAGGAATTAGTGATTTGAGAAGTTTATACATTATACTATGTTTACCACAAGTGTAGCTACCATCTGTCCTTTTATATTGCTAATACAATGTCATTCATTACATTCCTTATGCCTACATTTTAACTTTGTTTTGTGATGTAGATTTTATTTTATTTTTTAAGCCTTTTATTTATTTATTTGAGAGGGAGAGAGAGAGAGAGAGAGCACAAGCAGGATAAGGGGCTGAAGGAGTAGCAGACTCCCCCCTGAGCAGGGAGCTCGATGCAGAGGTTAATCTTGGGACTCCGAGATCATAACCTAAGCAGAAGATAGATGCTCAACTGAGACACCCATGTGCCCTGTGATGTAGTTTTATTGGTTTTATCTCCATTGCAATAGTTATCATATTGTACACACCACAAATTAATAAGAAAAATATGATAGGTTTAGAGAAACCAAACCAAGGATTTTTTGGTTTTGTTTTTTAAGATTTTATTTATTTATTCATATCACACACACACACACACACACACACACACACACACACACACACAGAGGCAAGCCATAGACAGAGAAGGAGAGAAGCAAGCTCCCTGAGGGGAGCCCAATGTGGGACTCAGTTCCAGGACCTGAAATCACGACCTGAGCCAAAGGCAGATGCTCAACCATTGAGCCACCCAGGTGTCCCCCAAACCAAGTTTTGAGGGAGAGATTTTACCTTCCCTGTGCTATTAGGCAGGTGAATGAGTTGCTGGAGACAAAGAAAAAGCCTTTTATGTAAGTCTTCCAGAATAAGATATGGCTCAACTTAAACACTAAAAATTTATGCAGTCTTTTAAAAATACTTTCTTTTGCCTTTATCCTCTGTTCTCCCCATAGTATTGCAGGAATATAGGTCATATTAAATGGAAAAGAAAACCAGAGGTTTTCAATCGCTCCTTGACAGTGCTGTAATTCATAAACATCCTCCTTATATAGTGATCTCTCTTTTTTTCTTCATAGAAAAACACTGAAAGATAAACAAGAACCAAATTCATATTTAGATTTGGAAAAGGAAAATTTGTGGAAATGAAAAAAAAAATCTAAAAAAAATTGCACGCATTATGTTGTCAGTATAGCAACCAAAAGGAAACTCAGCCTTTTATAAACACTGTAATAGTCTTGAAGCTCTTCCTATGTAAACAAATGAAATACCAGCCTTTTAGGGGGAAGAGTTATAGAGTTGCTTACTGAGGGAAAAATTTTTTTTAAAGTGGTTCTGGGTTTAAATGAATTTTAAAATGGGCAGACACTAAATACAATGATTGAGTAAATTAACCAGAATCATCTGATATGTTGATTCATAGAGCATTGCTTTAGGAAAGTGGTGTTTGTGAATCATTTCTTTTCTTTATCTTTTTACTTTATTTTTTCTTAATATACATATTTTTTAGATATTTTTGTAAATTAGAAATTTCTGTGCATTGATTAGGAATCTACTACACGCAGTTGTTTCTGGGTTCATTATATTATCAATCCTCACTACAATCCCATGAAGTACACACTGTTATCAGTATGTATAAGGCAGATGAGGTTAGAGAGGTTCAGTGCCTTAACAAGGTCACACAAGTTTAATTGAAAGTAAAATTAAGAAGGGGCAAGATGGGGGAAGAGTGGGGTCCCCAAGTCACCTGTCCCCACCAAATTACCTAGATAACCTTCAAATCATCCTGAAAATCTACGAATTCGGCCTGGGATTTAAAGAGAGAACAGCTGGAATGCTACAGTGAGAAGAGTTCGCGCTTCTATCCAGGTAGGAAGACGGGGAAAAAGAAATAAAGACACAAAGGCCTCCGAGGGGGAGGGGCCCGCGAGGAGCCGGGCTGAGGCCGGGGCGAGTGTCCCCAGGACAGGAGAGCCCCGTCCCGGAGGAGCAGGAGCTGCACCGACCTTCCCGGGGGAAAGGGGCTCGCGGGGAGGTGGAGCAGGACCCAGGAGGGCGGGGATGCCCTCGGGCTCCCAGGGACACTAACAGACACCTGCGCCCCGGGACAGTGCGCCGAGCTCCCTAAGGGCTGCAGCGCGCACGGCGGGACCCGGAGCAGCTCGGGGGGGGGGGGAGCGGCTCCGCGGAGGGGGCTGCGGGGCGGGAGCAGCTCGGGGGGGCTCGGGGGCGGCTCCGGGGAGGGGGCTGCGGGGCGGGAGCAGCTCCGGGGGCTCAGGCAGCGGCTCCGCGGAAGGGCTGCAGGGCAGGAGCGCGAATCCACCAGCGCAGGTCCCGGAGCACAGGGCGCCGGGACACAGCCCAAGATCCGGCCTCCCCCCGGGACAGGCAGAGGCCGGGAGGGCCCAGGACCGCATGGACGCTCCTGCCCCGAGCTGAGCAGATCAGCGGCCCCGCCCCGGAGCCTCCAGGCCCTGCAGACGGAGAGCTCTGGAGATACTGCAGGAGCTGCCTCCAGGGCTCCAGAGCTGGCCGCCGCCACTGCGGTTGTTCCTCCTGCGGCCTCACGGGGTAAACAACCCCCACTGAGCCCTGCACCAGGCAGGGGGCAGAGCAGCTCCCCTAAGTACTAACACCTGAATGTCAGCACAACAGGCCCCTCCACCAGAAGACCAGCTAGACGGACAAGATCCAGGGGAAGTCAAGGGACTTAAAGTATACAGATTCAGAGGATACTCCCCCGCGGTTTTTGTTTTTGTTTTTTCTTTTTATTTCTGATGGCTTCCCCACACCCCTTTTTTCCATTCTTTATATTTCTTTCTCTTTTTCTTCTCTTTTTTTCTTTTTTCTTCCTTCTTTCTTTTTCTTTTTCTCTTTTCTTTCCTTCTTTCTCTCCTCTCTTTTTCTCCTTTTCCCAAAACAACTTGTTTTGGGAAAAGCAAAATGACTAGAAGGAAAACCTCACCTCGAAAGAAAGAATCAGAAACAGTCCTCTCTCCCACAGAGTTACAAAATCTGGATTACAATTCAATGTCAGAAAGCCAATTCAGAAGCACGATTATATAGCTACTGGTGGCTCTAGAAAAAAGCATAAAGGACTCAAGAGACTTCATGACTGCAGAATTTAGATCTAATCAGGCAGAAATTAAAAATCAATTGAATGAGATGCAATCCAAACTAGAAGTCCTAACGACGAGGGTTAACGAGGTGGAAGAAAGAGTGAGTGACATAGAAGACAAGCTGGTGGCAAAGAGGCAAACTGAGGAAAAAAGAGACAAACAATTAAAAGACCATGAGGATAGATTAACGGAAATAAATGACAGCCTGAGGGAGAAAAACCTACGTTTAATTGGGGTTCCCGAGGACGCCGAAAGGGACAGATGTCCAGAATATGTATTTAAACAACTCATAGCTTAAAACTTTCCTAATCTGGGAAGGGAAACAGGCATTCAGATCCAGGAGATAGAGAGATTCCCACCCCTAAAATCAATAAAAACTGTTCAACACCTCTACATTTAATAGTTAAGCTTGCAAATTCCAGAGGAAAGAGAAGATCCTTAAAGCAGCAAGAGACAAGAAATCCCTGACTTTTATGGGGAGGAGTATTAGGGTAACAGCTGACCTCTCCATAGAGACCTGGCAGGCCAGAAAGGGCTGGCAGGATATATTCAGGGTCCTAAATGAGAAAAACATGCAACCAAGATACTTTATCCAGCAAGGCTCTCATTAAGAATCGAAGGAGAGATAAAGAGCTTCCAAGACAGGCAGGAGCTGAAAGAATATGTGACCTCCAAACCAGCTCTGCAAGAAATTTTAAGGGGGACTCTTAAAATTCCCCTTTAAGAAAAAGTCCAGTGGAACAATCCACAAAAACAAGGACTGAATAAATATCATGATGACACTAAAATCAAATCTTTCAATAGTAACTCTGAATGTGAATGGGCTTAATGACCCCATTAAAAGGTTCAGGGTGTCAGAGTGGATAAAAAAGCAGGACCCATCTATTTGCTGTCTACAAGAGACTCATTTTAGACAGAAGGACACCTACAGCCTGAAAATTAAAGGTTGGAGAACCATTTACCATTCAAATGGTCCTCAAAAGAAAGCAGGGGTAGCCATCCTCATATCAGATAATCTAAAATTTACCCCGAAGACTGTAGTGAGAGATGAAGAGGGACACTATATCATACTTAAAGGATCTATCCAACAAGAGGACTTAACAATCCTCAATATATATGCCCCGAATGTGGGACCTGCCAAATATATCAATCAATTAATAACCAAAGTTAAGGCATACTTAGATAATAATACACTTATACTTGGTGACTTCAATGTAGCGCTTTCTACACTCGATAGGGCTTCTAAACACAACATCTCCAAAGAAACAAGAGCTTTAAATGATACACTGTATTAGATGGATTTCACAGATATCTACAGAACTTTACATCCAAACTCAACTGAATACACATTCTTCTCAAGTGCACATGGAACTTTCTCCAGAATAGACCACATACTGGGTCACAAATCGGGTCTGAACCGATACCAAAAGATTGGGATCGTCCCCTGCATATTCTCAGACCATAATGCCTTGAAATTAGAACTAAATCACAACAAGAGGTTTGGAAGGACTTCAGATACGTGGAGGTTAAGGGCCATCCTGCTAAAAGATGAAAGAGTCAACCAGGAAATTAAGGAAGAATTAAAAAGATTCATGGAAATTAATGAGAATGAAGATACAACCGATCAAAATCTTTGGGAAGCAGCAAAACTAGTCCTGAGGGGGAAATACTTTGCAATACAAGCATCCATCCAAAAACTGGAAAGAACTCAAATACAAAAGCTAACCTTACACCTAAAGGAGCTAGAGAAAAAACAGCAAGTAGATTCTGCCCCCAGCAGAAGAAGAGAGTTAAAGATTCGAGCAGAACTCAACAAAATCGAGACCAGAAGAACTGTGGAACAGATCAACAAAACAAGGAGTTGGTTCTTTGAAAGAATTAATAAGATAGATAAACCATTAGCCAGCCTTAATAAAAAGAAGAGAGGGAAGACTCAAATTAATAAAACCATGAATGAGAAAGGAGAGATCACTATCAACACGAAGGAAATACGAACGATTTTAAAAACATATTATGAACAGCTATACGCCAATAAATTAAGCAATCTAGAAGAAATGGACGCATTTCTGGAGAGCCACAAACTACCAAAACTACTACTGGAAGAAATAGAAAACCTGAACAGGCCAATAACCAGGGAGGAGATTGAAGCAGTCATAAAAAACCTCCCAAGACACAAAAGTCCAGGGCCAGATGGCTTTCCTGGGGAATTCTATCAAACGTTTAAAGAAGAAACCATACCTATTCTCCTAAGGCTGTTTGGAAAGATAGAAATAGATGGAGTACTTCCAAATTCGTTCTATGAGGCCAGCATCACCTTAATTCCAAAAACAGACAAAGACCCCACCGAAAAGGAGAATTATAGACTAATATCCCTGATGAACCCAGATGCAAAAATTCTCAACAAGATACTAGCCAATAGGATTCAACAATACATTAAGAAAATTATTCACCATGACCAAGTAGGATTTATCCCCGGGACACAAGGCTGGTTCAACACTTGTAAAACAATCAATGTGATTCATCATATCAGCAAGAGAAAAACCAAGAACCATTTGATCCTCTCATTAGATGCAGAGAAAGCATTTGACAAAATACAGCATCCATTCCTGATCAAAACTGTTCAGAGTGTCGGGATAGAGGGAACATTCCTTTACATCTTAAAAGTCATCTACGAAAAGCCCACAGTAAACATCATTCTCAATGGGGAAGCACTGGGAGCCTTTCCCCTAAGATCAGGAACAAGACAGGGATGTCCACTCTCACAACTGCTATTCAACATAGTACTGGAAGTCCTAGACTCAGCAATCAGACAACAAAAAGACATTAAAAGCATTCAAATTGGCAAAGAAGTCAAACTCTCCCTCCTCGCAGATGACATGATACTCTACATAGAAAACCCAAAAGCCTCCACCCCAACATTGCTAGAACTCATACAGCAATTTGGCAGTGTGGCAGCATATAAAATCAATGCCCAGAAGTCAGTGGCATTTCTATACACTAACAATGAGACTGAAGAAAGAGAAATTAAGGAGTCAATCCCATTTACAATTGCACCCAAAAGCATAATATACCTAGGAATGAACCTCACCAAAGAGTTAAAGGATCTATACCCTAAAAACTATAGAAGACTTCTGGGAGAAATTGAGGAAGACACAAAGAGATGGAAAAATATTCCATGCTCATGGATTGGCAGAATTAATATTGTTAAATGTCAATGTTACCCAGGGCAATTTTCACGTTCAATGCAATCCCTATCAAAATACCATGGACTTTCTTCAGAGAGTTAGAACAAATTATTTTATGATTTGCATGGAATCAGAAAAGACCCTGAATAGCCAGGGGAATTTTAAAAAAGAAAACCATAGCTGGGGGTATCACAATGCCAGATTTCAGGTTGTACTAGAAAGCTGTGGTCGTCAAGACAGTGTGGTACTGGCACAAAAACAGACACATCGATCAATGGAACAGAATAGAGAATCCAGAAGTGGACCCTCAACTTTATGGTCAACTAATATTCAACAAAGGAGGAAAGACTATCCACTGGAAGAAAGACAGTCTCTTCAATAAATGGTGCTGGGAAAATTGGACATCCACATGCAGAAGAATGAAACTAGACCACTCCCTTGCACCATACACAAAGATAAACTCAAAATGGATGAAAGATTTAAATGTAAGACAAGATTCCATCAAAATCCCAGAGGAGAACGCAGGCAACACCCTTTTTGAAGTCGGCCACACCTACTTCTTGCAAGATCCATCCATGAAGGCAAAAGAAACAAAAGCAAAAATGAACTATGGGACTTCATCAAGATAAGAAGCTTTTGCACAGCAAGGGATACAGTCAACAAAACTAAAAGACAACCTACAGAATGGGAGAAGATATTTGCAAATGACGTATCAGATAAAGGACTAGTTTCCAAGATCTATAAAGAACTTATTAAACTCAACAGCAAAGAAATAAACAATCCAATCATGAAATGGGCAAAAGACATGAAGAGAAATCTCACAGAGGAAAACATAGACATGGCCAACAAGCACATGAGAAAATGCTCTGCATCACTTGCCATCAGGGTAATACAAATCAAAACCACAATGAGATACCACCTCACACCAGTGAGAATGGGGAAATTAACAAGGCAGGAAACCACAAATGTTGGAGAGGATGTGGAGAAAAGGGAACCCTCTTGCACTGTTGGTGGGAATGTGAACTGGTGCAGCCACTCTGGAAAACTGTGTGGAGGTTCCTCAAAGAGTTAAAAATAGACCTGCCCTACGACCCAGCAATTGCACTGCTGGGGATTTACCCCAAAGATTCAGATGCAATGAAACGTCGAGACACCTGTACCCCAATGTTTCTAGCAGCAATGTCCACAATAGCCAAACTCTGGAAGGAGCCTCGGTGTCCATCGAAAGATGAATGGATAAAGAAGATGTGGTCTATGTATACAATGGAATATTACTCAGCCATTAGAAATGACAAATACCCACTATTTGCTTCGACGTGGATGGTACTGGAGGATATTATGCTGAGTGAAGTAAGTCAATCGGAGAAGGACAAACAGTATATGTTCTCATTCATTTTGGGAATATAAATAATAATGAAAGGGAATAGAAGGGAAGGGAGAAGAAATGTGTGGGAAATATCAGAAAGGGAGCAGAACATAAAGACTCCTAACTCTGGAAAACGAACTAGGAGTGGTGGAAGGGGAGGAAGGCGGGGGGTGGGGGTGACTTGGTGTCGGGCACTGAGGGGGGCGCTTGATGGAAATAGCGCTGGGTGTTATTCTGTATGTTGGCAAATTGAACACCAATAAAAACTAAATTTATTATTTAAAAAAATGAATGGGGAAAAAAAAGAAAGTAAAATTAAGACCGTGCCTCATAACATTTTTGCTTGATGTTAAAGATTAAATATAGATCATATATTTAAAATACTTGTGTTTTTATTTTTATTTTATTGCTTTTATAATAATATAATGTTGCAAATGTATTCAGAAAGTCCATATTATTTATCTTCTAGTGAAATCATTGTAGCGTCTTATATTGAAATCCCAATTGTATATGATTAATCATATATTTGAAAACTATTGGAGTTATACAAATACAAGACATATCTTGTATTACTACTACTTTGAGAGAAACAAATATGTAAAAAACTCTTATGTGAGAAGGTGATAGAATACTTATGTATCTGTAAATGGACATTAATATATAGAAGCAAAAGAAACATGGCCCTTAAGAAACAAAGGAAAATGGGAGGTAAATTTATATAAACACTTGTAAAATAGCCATCTTATTTCCTAGATAATTTAGTCTGAATCATATTCTTTGCCCACCTCAAGTGGAATCTCCATGCAACAAGCTGAGAATTTATCCATGCTTACTTATACCGGAGATTTTAATTCCATAGCTGGGTTAGTTACACATCCTAAGCTTACCAGGACAAGACTACTTTTTGGCTCACCAGTATATAAAGGTATTATATTCTTTTGCTCCCAATACAAAACTTATGCTGTACTGGTAATGATGTAGAAAAATATAACAAAGTGCACAAATGATTTAAGATTTTCACTGGAGCGCCTGGGTAGCTCAGTCAGTTAAGCATTAACTTTCAGCTCAGGTCATGACCTTGGGGTTCTGGGATTGAGCTCTGCATCGGGCTCCCTGCTCTGCAAAGTCTACTTCTTCTCTCCCCTCCTCCTGCCCATGCTCTCTCCTTCTAATAAATAAAATTTTAAAATCTTTAAAAAAATAAGGTTTTCTCTGGACTTTATTCAAAGGTTCATTCTGTTCGTTGAGTATATGCCATAAGGGGAAGATGAGCAGAAGCCTAGAGGCCAGATAACATTTTACTGATGAACAATTCACTTCTGTATGCTCTGATGATTCTTTTGTTGCCCTATATTTTTTCTCTGATCACTGGCAAAACAATTGTGAATGTGCTGTTCGGTCCATTTAATACCATAACACACATTCATTTTCAAGAATGCCATGCTTTTTGAGAAATATAATCCAATATGCTATTTTGAATAACACATAATTTATAAAGCAGCTAGTGTCTTAGACAGATGTCAGTCAAGGCTAACTTGTTTCTCTTCAAAAGGTTATAGATATTGACATGTTAAACAGACATCTAAGTTTTAAAGGCTAATGAACCACAGATTCTTTTTCAGCTTTCTAGGCACATATAAGAAACTTTGCATAGTGTCCAATCAATTTGCTTCTTAAGAACTAAAGGGAAAATATGAATGTACTGATACAATTATGTATTAGAATATGTTTTATTTTTATATTATAGATCACATTGACAAAATGTGTCCTTCAAGAAAACAGGAGGCAAGTATGCTTCAAGTTTTTTTTTTTAATTTTTATTTATTTATGATAGTCACACACAGAGAGAGAGAGAGGCAGAGACACAGGCAGAGGGAGGAGCAGGCTCCATGCACCGGGAGCCCGATGTGGGATTCGATCCCGGGTCTCCAGGATCGCGCCCTGGGCCAAAGGCAGGCGCTAAACCGCTGCGCCACCCAGGGATCCCTGCTACAAGTTTTTAACATCTTGTCCATTTCTATCATTTTTATTCTGCTTGGAGTTATTTTTCTTTGGTTTATTGGGACTGAAATTATGTAGCTGTAAAACCAGAATGAATCACCATATGAAAGTGGAATTACTTTGAAACCTCCATGGCATTCAACATCCTTGCAGGGGTCCAACTATACCACTTGCTCATCTAGAGCTGATCTGTTTTCCAGGCCAGGAGTAGGTAGACGGTGAGTAAGACTATAACAGCTGGTGAAATGATTCACCATAGTGCAAGGATATAGAAGATAAATGACAAGCAATCATCACTGATTAATGAAAATCCTCAGATTTTTATTTCATGATCTGGATTATAATTTAGGAAGTAGAAGGAGAAAACATATGATGATTTCTGGTAAAGCACACTCCTTTGCTTATTGTGCACTGTAGTAGTAAGATGTAAATGCCTAAGGTAAGGGAGGGTGAGAACAACATGCTGAGTTGTATTTGGAAATGTGGGAATTGAATATTATTTTTGGCCTTTCTTAGACTTTCATAAATACAGTATGATACCATAATATGTGGTTAAAATAAAATCAAATTTCATGTTGAAAATGTGACTTTATTCTCTTTGAAGAGGTTATGTTTCTAGATTTGATTTCTTTCTAAACCACAAAAATGAAATGTCTCTCCATTGTGAGAACATTTACCACAATAGGAGGAGAGAAGTGAAGCTAGGTAACATTCCTTGAAAAGTTAAGTGTTCAAGTAGTCTTCTACAGTTTTTGCTTGTATGAGATCTCAATGCATCAAGAGTCACAGTTCACTTTCTTTTGTGTAAAAAACACACTGGTAAGTACAGGAAAACAAACAAACAAACAAACAACTGCAGTATTTAGAATCTGTAAGCAGATAGTAAGCATTAAGGGTAAAGCAGCATCAGACATACTGTTTTACATGGCTTTGTGTTTTTTTCTAGAGCCTAAAAGTACTATATAACTTCTGATTTCATGCATGGCTAAGATTATCTCTCTTTATGAATGAAATAGCCCAAAACAGAGCATTTTTCTAGAATTTTTGTAATGAAAAAATTTTTTAAAAAGAAACTTTGAATAGTTGGACATAAATGTTTCTACTTTAAAATGTTTGCACAGGGATGCCTGGGTGGCTCAGCAGTTTAGCGTCTGCCTTTGGCCCAGGGCGTGATCCTGGGGTCCTGGGATCAAGTCTCACATCAGGCTCCCTGCAGGCTTTCCTGCAGGGAGCCTTCTTCTCCCTCTGCCTATGTCTTTGCCTCTCTATCTCTTTCTCTGTGTTTCTCATGAATAAATAAATAAAATCTTCAAAAAATAAAATGTTTACACAATAAGAAATTTTTAAAAATTGGATTAGAACATATCTTGAATTGGAATCTGTAGTTTCCATCTATCATGGAATGGTTCATATTGAAGCCCAGATACTCCATTTAAAATAATTGAAATGTTTGACAGGATGATATGTAATGATTGTAAATAAAAATTTTAAAAGAGGTGTAGAAAATGTTTATAGGTATATGACAAGTAAGTTAAAGTAGTTTAGTACATGGAGTGACTGTACTATGAATGTAACAATTAAAAATGAATATATATAAGTTCATATGTACAAATTAAGCTGATAGAATTTTTATAATTTAAGATAAATGTAACATTTATATCATATTTTCTTTATTTAATATTAAAACATTTTGCTAACATTTTATTTTTAATCAAGTCAATGATAACTGTTCATAGAATGTTAATATAATTGGTTCGTACATTTTTATTTTATGATATTTAAGATACTTGAATAAAACAAAGTAGAGAAAATAAGAATGGTATCAGCAAGAAAGATGGTGGCAAAGGAAGCCCTGAACTCTCTTTTCCCAAATTAATACATTGATTCAGCAACAATTCATGGCCAAATTCTGTGATAAATTCAAAACCTAATTGAAAGGCTCTAGTACTATAGGCAAACATGAAAACCAACCCACTGAAGCCAGTAGGGAGATATGAGACACACTCTTGCCAGAATCCCTAATGCTAGCACAGTATTCTATAGTTTAGAAAAGAACTCTTAGCTTTTAGCTTTTCCCATGGAAAGGTAAGAAATAGTCTGTGAATAAGAGATGTGCCTGCTATGTTTATTGCACAGAAACCAACACAGAAAGCCAAGGAAAATAAAGAAATGAGTAAATATGTTCCAAAAAAAAAAACCAAGGTAAATCTCCAGAAATTGGTACTAATGAAACAGAATTACATGGTTATGATTCACTTGGCAGAGAATTCAAAATAATCGGCAATGATAAACTCAACAAGTTCAAGAAAATGAAGCATGAACAACAAGGTGCCTGGGTGGTGCAGTCAATTAAATATCTGACTCTTGGTTTTGGTTCAGGTCATGATCTCATGGTCCTGGGGTCCATGATCAGTATGGAGTCCACTTGAGATTCTCCTTCTCCCTCTCCCTCTTCCCATCACACTCATGGTCTCTCTCTCTCTCTCTCTCTCTCAAATGCATAAGCAAACTGAGAATTTTAATAGAGATAAAAATATTGAAATGTATGAAATAGAAATCAAAGAACTGAAAAACATAATACCTGAAATGAAAAGAAAGGGTGGAGAAATTCAGATGATAAGTCATTGGAAATAGTTCAGTCAGGGAAGCAAAAAGTAAAAAAAAAAAAAAAAAAAGAATAAAAAAACAGTAAAGAAAGACTAAAGGATTTGTGGGACATCATTAAAAAGAATATACATATTATGGGAGTTTCAGCATCCCAACAGGAAAAACCTTTTCCTGTTAAGAAAAGAACCAGAGAAAAAGAACCAGAAAGTTGGTTCAAGAAAATAATGGATTAAAATCTCCATGAATCTGGGGAAGAAAATGTGGACATCTAGATCCACGATTCCCAGAACACACCAATTAAGATGAACCCAAACATACCCATAAGACACAATATAATCAAATAGCCAGAAGTCATAGAAAGAATACTGAAGACAGCAAAAGCAAAGTAACTGCAAGTAATGCAACTTGTCACATACAGGGGCTCTCTTTAGACTTTCAATCGATTTTCAGCAGAAAATTTGCAAGCCACAAGAGTGCAGGATTATATTTTTAAAGTTTAGAAGGAAACAACTTGCCAACCAAGAATACTATATCCGGAAAAACTATGCTTTATAAATGGAGAGATAAAGACTCACACAAACAAAAGCTGAGAGAGTTTATAGCCACTAGACTGTTTTACAAGAAATGCTAAAGGTAACAAAAGAATAGTAAAACAAAAACAAAAGAAAAAAACAAACAAAAACAACCACACAGCATGATAGTATAAGAATGAAACTTGTTGATAAAGATAAATGTATTAAGACAAAATACTATAATACTGTAATGGTGTGTAAATCACTTTTAATTCTAGAAGTTAAAAGACAAAAGTTAAAAAAATAACTAGAACAAAAATATAATGGATGCACAACATGAAGATTTCAAAATTGTAATAATAACAAAATGTGGAGGAGGGAGTATTAAAAGTGTTAAGTTTTTGTATGTGATTGAACTTAAGTTGTTAGCAGCTTAAAATGGAATGCTATAAGAAGCTTATGATAAACACAATGAAAACACCTAAACAAGTTACACAAAAGAAAAAGAAATATTTCAAAACATTCATATAAAAATTTAGCAAAACACAACGACATCAAGGAAGGAAAAGATAGATAAAATAATTAAAAAGGTAACAGAATGTAATTAACAAATGGCAAAAGTAAATCTTTTCGGTTTTTTTTTTCTTTTTAAAATATATACTCTTTTAATGAAGTTCAATTTCCCAACATATAGTATGACGCCTAGTCCTCATCCCATCAAGTGCCCACCTTAGTGCCCATAAACCAGTCACCGGATCCCCCACCCTGCCTCCCTTTCCACTACCCCTTGTTCATTTACCAGAGTTAGGAGTCTCACATGTTTTGTCACCCTCTCTATTTTTTCCCACTCATTTTCTCTCCTTTTCCCTATAATCCCTTCACTGTTTTTTTATATTCCCCATATGAGTGAAACCATATAATGATTGTCCTTTTCAGATAGACTTACTTCACTTAGCACAGTACCCTCCAGTTCCATCCACTTCGAGGCAAATTGGGTATTCGTCCTTTCTAATGGCTGAGTAATATTATATTGTGTATATAGACATCTTCTTTATCCATTCATCTTTCGATGGACACCAAAGCTCCTTCCACAGTTTGGCTATTGTGGACATTGCTGCTGTAAACATTGGGTGCACGTGTCCTGCCATTTCATGGCATCTGTATCTTTGGGGTAAATCCCCAGTAGGGCAATTGCTGGGTCATAGGGTAGCTCTATTTTAACTCTTTGAGGAACTTCCACACTGTTTTCCAGAATGACTGTACCAGGTCACATTCCCTCCAACAGTGCAAGACGGTTCCCCTTTTTCCATGTCCTCTCCAACATGTTTTACTTCATGTCTTTTTAATTTTGGCCATTATCACTGGTGTGAGGTAGTACCTCAGCATGGTTCTGATTTGTATTTCCCTGATGGCAAGTGATTCGGAGCCTTGTCTCATGTGCTTGTTGGCCATGTGTAGGTCTTCTTTGGTGAAATTTCTGTTCATGTCTTCTGCCGATTTCATGATTGGATTGTTTGTTTCTTTGTTGTTGAGTTTAAGAAGTTCTTTATAGATCTTGGATACTAGACCTTTATCTGATATGTCATTTACAAATATCTTCTCTCATTCTGTGGCTTGTCTTCTAGTTTCGTTGACGGTATCTTTTGCTGTGCAAAAGCTTCTTATCTTGATGAAGTCCCAATAATTCATTTTTGCTTTTGTTTCCCTTGCCTTCATAGATGTATCTTGCAAGAAGTTGCTGTGGCCAAGTTCAAAAAGGGAGTTGCCTGTGTTCTCCAGTATTTTGATGGATTCTTATCTCATATTTAGATCTTTCATCCATTTTGAGTTTATTGTTGTGTATGGTGTAAGAAATGGTCTAATTTCATTTTTCTGCATGTGGCTGTGCAATTTTCCCAGCACCATTTATTGAAGAGGCTATCCATTTTATAGTGGATATTCTTTCTGGCTTTGTAGAATATTAGTTGACCATAGAGTGAGAACCTTTTCTGGGTTCTCTATTCTGTTCCATTGCTCTATGTGTCAGTTTTTGTTTCAGTACCACACTGTCTTGATGATCACAGCTTTGTAGTACAGTTTGAAATCCAGCATTTTGATGCCTCCGGCTCTGGTTTTCTTTTTCAATATTCCTGAGGCTATTTGGGGTCTTTTCAGATTCAGCACAAATCTTTAGATTATTTGTTCCAACTCTGTTGGGTTTTCTCTGAAGAAAGTCCATGGCATTTTGATAAGGATTACTTGAACATGTAAATCACCCCGGGTAGCATAGACATTTTCACAATATGAATTCTTCTAATCCATGAGCATGGAATATTTTTCCATTTCTTTGTATCTTCCTCAATTTTTTCAGAAGTGTTCTGTAGTCTTTAGGGTATAGATCCTTTACCTCTTTGGTTAGGTTTATTGCACCATGTCTTATGTTGGGTGGACTTGTAAATGGGATTGACTTCTTAATTTCTCTTTCTTCAGTCTCATTGTTAGTGTAATGCCATTACATACAGTTAGGAATGCCATTGATTTTTGGGCAATTATTCTGCCAATGATTTCCATTTTGTATCCTGCCACATTGTCAAATTATGTGTGAGTTCTAGCATTCTTGGGGTGGAGTATTTGGGGTTTTCTGGTTACAGTATCATGTCATCTGCAAAGAGGGAGAATTTGACTTCTTCTTTGCCAATTTGAATGCCTTTTATTTCTTTTTGTTGCCTGATTGCTGAGGCTAGGGCTTCTAGTGCTATGTTGAATAGTAGTGGTGAAAGTGGATATCCCTGTTGTGTTCCTGATATTTGGGGAAAGGCTCTCAGTTTTTCCCCATTGAGAATGATATTTGATGTAGGCTTTTCATAGATGGCTTTCAAGATGCTGAGGAATGTTGCCTCTATCTCTACATTTTGATCAGGAATGGATGCTGTATTTTGTCAAATGCCTTCTCTGCATCTATTGAGAGGATCATATGCTTCTTGTTTTTTCTTTTGTTGATATGATCTATCATGTTGATTGCTTTATGAGTGTTGAACCAATCCTGCATCCCAGGGATAAATCCCACTTGGTCATGGTGAATAATCTTCTTAATATACAGTTGGATCCTATTGGCTAGTGTCTTGTTGAGAATTTTTGCATCTGTGTTCATCAGAGATATTGGTGTACAATTCTCCTTTTTGGTGAGGTCTTTGTCTACTTTTGGAATGAAGGTAATGCTGGCCTCATAAGAAGAGTTTGGATATACTCCACCCCTTTCTATCCTTCAGAGCAGCTTTAATAGAATACATATTATTTCTTCTTTAAACCTTTGATAGAATTCCCCTGAGAAGCCATCTGGCCCTGGACTTTTGTGTTGCAGGAGGTTTGTGATGACTGCTTCAATTTCCTTCCTGGTTATTGGCCTCTTCAAATTTTCTATTTCTTCCTGTTCCAGTTTTGGTAATTTATGATGTTCCAAAGATGCATTCATTTCCTATAGTTTGCTTAATTTATTTGCATATAGCTGCTTATAATACGTTTTAATATCATTTTTATTTCCTTGGTATTGGTTGTGATCTCTCCTCTTTCATTCATGATTTTATTAATTTGAGTCTTTTCTCTTTTGTTTTTAATAAGGCTGGTTAATGGTTTATCTCTTTTGTTAATTCTTTCAAAGAACCAGTTCCTGGTTTTGTTACAGATCTTCTGGCCTCTATTTCATTAAATTCTCCTCACATCTTTTTATCTTTCTTCTTTTGCTTGGTGTAGGTTTTGCTGGCTGTTCTTTCTCCAGTTCCTTTAGGTGTGAGGTTAGCTTGTGTATGTGATTGTTTTTCCAATTTTTCGAAGGAGGCTTATATTGTGATGTATTTCACTCTTAGGACTGCTTTTGCTGTATTCCAAAGATTGTGAATGGTTGTATCTTCATTTTCATTAGATACCATGAATCTTTTTAATTCCTCTCTAATTTTCTGGTTGACCATTCATCTTTTAGTAGGATGCTCTTTAACCTCCATGTGTTTGAGTCTTCCCAATTTCTTCTTGTGATTGAGTTCAAGTTTCAAAGCATTGTGGTCTGAAAATATGCATGGGACAATTCCAATCTCTTGGTATTGGTTGAGGCCTGATTTGTGACTCAGCATGTGGTCTATTCTGTAGAAAGTTCCATGTGTAGTTGAGAAGAATGTACTTTTACTTGTGTTCAAATCAAAAGTTCTGTATAATCTATGAAATCCATTCGTCTAGTGTATCATTTAAGGCTCTTGTTTCTTTGGTGATGTTGTATTTAGAAGATCTTAAATTGCATAGTGCCGTGTTGAAGTTTCCTAGTATTAGTATATTATTATCTAAGTATCTCTTTACTTTGGTTAGTAATTGATTGATAAACCTTTCAGCTCCCACATTAGGGACATAAATATTCACGAATGTTAGGTTCTCTTGTTGGATAGACCCTTTAAGTATGATATTGTGTCCCTCTTCATCTCTTACTACAGTCTTTGGGATAAATTAAAATTTGTCCCATATGAGGATGCTACACCAATTTCTTTTAAGGACCATTTGGATGGTAAATGGTTTTACACCCTTTCTTTTTCAAGCTGGAGGTGTCCTTAGGTCTAAAATGAGTCTCTTGTAGACAGCATAGATGCTTCTTGCTTTTTTATCCAGTCTGAAACCCTGCATATTTTGATCAGACCATTTAGTCCATTCATGTTCAAAGTAACTATGGAAAGATATGAATTTAGTGTCATTGTAATACCTATTCAGTCCATGTTTTTGTGGGAATTTTTTGGGCTCCCTCTTTTTTTTTTAAGAGTCTTCTTAATATTTCTTACAGAGCTGGTTTGACGATCACATATTCTTTCAGTTTCTGCCTATTTTGGAAGCTCTTTATCTCTCTTTATCTTCTGAATTACAGCCTTGCTGGATAAAGTATTCTTGGCTGCAAGTTGTTCTTTAGTATCCTGAATACATCCTGCCACCCCTCTGGCCTTCCAGGTCTCTATGGAGAGTCTCCTGTTAATCTAATATTTCTCTCCATATAAGTTAAGAATGTCTTGTCTCTCACTGCTTTATGGATTTTCTCTTTATCTTTGGAATTTGGAAGTTTCACTATTAAATGTTGAGGTGTTGAATGGTTTTAATTGATTGGGGGGAACCTCTATATATCCTGGATCTGAATGCCTGTTTCCCTCCCCAAATTAGGGAAGTTCTCAGCTATGATTTGTTCAAATATATTTTCTGTCCCTCCATCCCTCTTGGCGTTTTCTGGAACCCCAATTATACATAGATTCTTCCTTCTCAGGCTATCATTTATTTTTCTTAACCTTTCTTCATGATCTCTTAAATTTTTTTCTCATCAGCTTCTTTCCTATCAACTTGTCTTCTATCTAACTCACTCTTTCATCCAACTCATTAACCCTAGCTTTTAGGACCTCCAGTTTGAATTGCATTTCATTTAATTGATTTTTAATTTTGGCCTGATTAGATCTAAATTCTGCAGTCACAAAGTCTCTAGAATTTTTTATGCATTTTTCCAGAGCCATCAGTAGCTTTAAAATTGTGCTTCTGAATGGGCTTTCTGACCTTGAATTGTAATCCAAATTCTGTAACTCTGTGGCAGACGGTACTGTTTCTGCTTCTTTTTTTCATGGTGAATTCTTCCTTCTAATCATTCTTTTCAGTGCATAGTGGCTGTATGTGTGGGCTGAGTCAAGCATATCAACCATAACATAAGTAAATTCCAGCCTAGATGATTCTGATGGGGTAGAGATCAGAAAATGAAAACAAAGATCAGAACAAAATAAGACAAAAGGACCACTAAAGTGAAAAACAAATTTTAAAACAAAGTAGTAATAAATAAAAGGCAAAAAATTTGAAAGAAGAAAAAAATGAAAAAGAAAAAAGAATTGAAAAACACAAAAGTAAAGAGGAAAAAGAGAAAAAAAAAAGGGGGAACTGGGAGATAGTGATGGTGAAGAAGTTGTAGTGGAGGGAGAATGTAGTCTATATGAGGCATCCTACAAGGTGATCCTTTAGGTTCTATGTGTATTAAGTTCTGTATGTTAGATAATGCTCAGTCCCAAATTTATATAAACCAGCAATACTTATAGAAAGCCCCAACATTGATCACCAAAACATAAACGAGATAAAAGAGGGGGGCAGAATGGGAATGAAGAGAGAATATAATCTCACAGAATGAATCAGCACAGTATTCCACTTGGTTCTGGGTGCATGCTGGTCATGTTTTAGAAGGTATTAATTTCTACCATTGTAGAATAAAATGAGGTAGAGAAAACAAAAAACACAAAACAAAAAACCATATCTCATATATCTCCCAAAATTCAGTGGAGTGTGTTGAACAGAATCCAGAAGTGCAAAATATATCTAAGACATGTAATTGTAGAAATATGAAAGTAAATAAGGGAGAAACTTAAAAATATAGAGCTGATAAAATATTGTAGTTAGTGTGGGAAAAGAGAAATAATATTGGAAAGTTTTAGTCTGATATAAAAATGAGTTATAATGGAAAAAAGAAAAAAAATTTAAAAATAAGTGGGGGACCTTCTAGTTCTATATACTATTTCCTTCAGTCTTGGAGCTTTCCAGCCTTGGTTGGTCAAGAACTTGCCTTTCCCCTGTTCTTCCAGCTGGTCTTCTGGGGGAGGTGTCTGGTATGCTGATTATCAGGTGTGTGTGCCTAGGGGAGATTCCCTGCCCCTGTCAGGTGCTGGGCTCATTGTGAGCTGTTTACCCCATGAGGCCTTTGTTTCCTGGTGGCCCTGCCCGCCCCCCCCTCCCCCCCCGCCCCAGGCACAAGGTGAAACGAGGAGGAAAACAACAATGGTGGCAGCTAGATATCCAGCTCTGCAGTCAGCTCCCAGCTAGTAACTAATGCAGTCTCCCAGTCTCCACTGGCCTAGATGGTCCCGGGGCAAGTGCGCTAAATCTGTACAGCTTGAAGGTTGTCCAGTGGCAGGAGAGTTCTTGCTGTCCTGGGCCCTTCCTGCTTCTGCCTGTTCCAGGGGGAACGGAGGATCCCCGGCTTTGCCTGCTTGGTGCCCTCGGATCTGGGGACTTGTGCTGCTGGAACCACATTCCCAGGACCTGAGACTCCTGATGCAGCAGGGCACAGACACCTCCATCTGGAGCTGTCCTGCCTAACTGACTGGCTTCTCCGAAGTGCCGCAGGGCTCCCTCGCTCTAGCCCTTTACCGAGATTGGACCTCGGTTTGTGGTGCGCTTTCCCTCAGGCGCACTTCCTCTATTAGTGACTCTGGGAATCTGGAGACTTCATTACCCCTCCAGGAATGCTGTCTGATTTCCCTGCTAAGCACTTTTCCCTCTGGGAAAAATCCAGGCACAGATTTTTAAAGTTCCCACTCTCCAGGACTGGGCTTTCCTGTCCCAGAGGCTTTTGCCACCTTGCTTTAGCCGGGTTTCTATCAGGGCCCCTCCCTCACTTTATTCTTATTTGGTTATTCATTTATTTTTCCGCCTCCCTACCTTGTTAGAAGTGAAATCTTTTCTCTCTGTAATGTTCAGGCTGTTCTCTCTTTACATCTCAGTTCGAATTCATAAGTGTTCAGGTGTTTTGAAAGTTATCTAGGTAAGTTGGTGGGACTAGGTGAGTTGAGGACTCCTACTTTTCTGCAATCTTGCCTAAATCTTTTCTATTAAAAGTTGCTTTAAATGTAAATGGGCAGAGCTCTCCAATCAATATATATGGTCTTATTTTACATAGAATTTAAAAACATGAACAAATACATAGAATCAGGGAGTAAAACAATCATTTCTAGATATGGGGAGGTGAGAGAAATGAGATGTTGATCAAAGAGTACAAAGTTGCAGTTATGTAGGATAAGTCTAGAGATCTAATGTTATGATTAATAATACTGTATTGAATTCTGGAAACTTGCTGGGAGAATAGACTTTAGGTTGTCTCACAGAAAAAATGATAACTATGTGTGATGATATGGTAATTAGTTTGAGTGTAGTAATCATTTCCCTCTGGATGTGTATTATCAAATCATCATGTTTTACACCTTGAATATATAGAATTTATCATAAAAGTAATATTAAAAACAAAAGACAATTCAAAAGTTTGTATGGGGATCCCTGGGTGGTGCAGTGGTTTGGCGCCTGCCTTTGGCCCAGGGCGCGATCCTGGAGACCCGGGATGGAATCCCACGTTGGGCTCCCGTTGCATGCAGCCTGCTTCTCCCTCTGCCTGTGTCTCTGCCTCTCTCTCTCTCTCTCTCTCTCTCTGTGACTATCATAAAAAAAAAGTTTGTATGACATCAAAAAAGAACTTGAATAGTCAAAGCAATTTGGGCAATTACAAAGCTGGAAGTATTACATTTCTTAATTTCTAAATATATTATAAAACTTGAAATTGAATTGAAACAGTGTGGTGTTGGTATGGAGATAGACATGTAGATCAATATAGCAGAGTGGAATGCCTAAAAATAAATCCATGCATGTACAGTTGTCTGAACTCCAACAAGCGTTTTGGAAATGTGCAATGAGTAAAGAATGGCTTCTTCAGCAAAATGTGCTGGAAAATTGGATGTCCATATGCTAAAAGTAAATTGGACTCTTGTCTTAAACCATGCAGAGAAATGAATTCAGAAAAGGTTCAAGACTTGAATACAGGACCTGGAACTGTAGGACTCCTAGAAGGAAACATGGGGAAGTTTCATGACTATATTAGTGACGAGATCATGAACATGACAACAAAAGCTTGGGCAACGGTAACAAGGATAGAGAAGTGATACTAAATCAAAAGCTCTGGACAGGAAGGAAAGCAATTATCATAAGGAGGAGCAGCCTAGGGAATGGTATTTGTAAGCCATATATCTGATAAGGGGTTAATTTCCAAAATATAGAAGGAATGTCTGCAACAAAATAACAAAAAAACAAAAACAGAAAAAAATAATTGCTTGATTGAAAAATGAGCTAAAGGGATCCCTGGGTGGCTCAGTGGTTTAGTGCCTGCTTTCGGCCCAGGGCGTGATCCTGGAGACCCAGGATCGAATCCCACATCAGGATCCCTGCCTGGAGCCTGTTTCTCCCTATGCCTGTGTCTCTGCCTCTCTCTCTCTCTCTGTCTCATGAATAAATAAATAAAATCTTAAAAAAAATGAGCTAAAGACTTGAATGTATATTTCTTCAAAGAAAACATACAAATGGCTGTTAGGTCTAAGAAAATTTTCTCAATGTCACTGATCTTCAGGGAAATGCAAATCAAAGCCACAAGGTATCACCTGACATGTGTCAAAATGACTATTATTTTAAAAGAAAAAAAGAAAAAAAAACACTGTTTAGATGCAGAAAAGTTAGAACTCTGGTGCACTGTGATATGAATGCAAATTGGTGTATCCATTACAAAAAATAGTATGGAGATTTTAGAAGAAATTAAGAATAGAAACATCATATACCCATCAAACTTACTAAGGGGTATTTATCTAAAAGAAATGAAATCAAGATCTAGAAGAGATATTAGCAACCCCATGTTCATTATTCACAATGGCCAGCAATGGAAACAACCTAAATGTGCATTGATGGGTGAATGTATAAGGAAATTGTGTTGCATGTATACAATAGAATGCTACTCAGCCTTTATAAAGGAAACCTTGCAAAATGGATGGTGACAACATGGATGCTCCTTAAGGACATTATGCTACATGAAATTAGCCAGTCACAGAGGACAAATACTGCATGATTCCCTAATATGAAATATATAAAATGGTCAAAGATATAGAATCAAAGGATAGAATGCTGATTTCCAGGGTCTGGGAGAGGGGAAATGAAAAGTTGCTAATAAACATGCATAAATGTTTAGGCTAGATGAATAAGTTCTAGAGATCTAGGGTCTACAACATTGTACCCATAATTAACAACATTATACTTAAAATTAAGAACATAGGTCTCATGTTACTTGTTCTTAAAAATAACATTATATTTTTGAAATGTTACTGATAATTTTATGATGACTATATTGATGTGACTTGCTACCGAGTATTCTATATAAGCAGGATGCCTGGGTGACTCAGTGGTTAAGCATCTGCCTTTGGCTCAGTGTATGATCCCAGTGTCCCAGGATAGAGTCCTGCATTGGGCACCCTGCAGGGAGTCTGTTTCTCCCTCTGCCTATCTCTCTGCCTCTCTGTGTGTCTCTCATGAATAAGTAAAATACTTTTAAAAAGAATATTCTACATAAGCAAGTCTGAAGTGAAATAGGTAGCACCTTGAAAATGTCTGATTTATGAACATAGAAGGCATTTTGGCTTTTTGTATAAAACCAAGATTATATTGTTCTATGTAAAAGCACAGATCTTGTTGATTCTCCAGTGAATGTGTCACATGATACATACATATACATTTGTGTTTATATAAACACATTTGCATATTTATTATAAATTTATATAAGCAAGCATATATTTATAAACATTAAGAGATCCAGTGATATTTTCTGTTGATAATTCCATTAAAATATTCCTTGCCAATTATAAGAAAGTTAAAACATGTAGATATCAAGAAGTAAATAATAACTATCCTAAATTTGTTATTTAGAAATCAATCTAACAAAAGATGTGTAAAATAAAATGATAAATTGTATTTTAAAATGTTAAAATACCAAGTAAATTGAGTAATGTTCCACCTACAGAGATGAGCAGATTCGATTTCATGAAGATGCCAATTCTTCCAAAATTTTATCTATGGATTAATTTATAATTCTAATGAAAATAAAATGGTTTATTCTTTGAAACTGACAAAGTTTATTCTAAAATATATATGTGGAGAAAAGATCCAGAAATAGGAAAGTCGTTCTCAAAGAAGAGAAGATAGGGAGATTTGTCATATTAGGTTTCAAGACATATAATAAGGATATTGCAAAACTATAAAAGTTAAGAGTGTACGGAATGACCAGAGAGACACAAAGACACTAATGAAAAAAAATACAAAATCCGGAAAAAGTCTCATGAAAATATGAATCTTGTTGGAGAAAAATGTGTCATTGGACATAAGAAGAAAAATACAGACAACAAATTAAGTCGTACTAGAATAACTGATTAACTATATTAATGAACATAAATTTGATTTCTTAGTTCTCACCATATGCAAAATCAATTCGCAGGTAAACTAAACATTTATTTTTTAAAATATATTTTTTTTTATTTATTTGAGAGAGTGAATGTGAGCATGAGCAGGGAGAGCAGCAGAGGCAGAGGGAGGAGCAGGCTCCCTCCTGAGCAGAGAGCCCTATATGAGGCTCCATCCCAGACCCAGGGATCTCTATCCCGGACCTGAGGCTGCAGGCAGATGCACAACCAACTGAGCCACCTGGTGCCCTAAACTAAACATTTAAATGGGGGAGGGGGCAAAGCCTCAAATATTGCAGAAAAAAACAGTAAACTAAGTATAAACTACTTGGATAAGAAATATGATTAATAAATTTGACTACATTATAATTAAGCAATTCTGTTTATTAAGAGACCCCACAAAGCACACTTTCATTTAAGTAAGTAAAAGACTTAGTAATAGAAAATGTGACAATAACATGAATAGTCATTTTCAAGAAGAAATCGTGAATTACATAATCATATATGAAGATGTTCAATCTTAATAATAATTGAAAACATGAAATAATAATTCTAGTCTTTGTTATAAAATATTGAATTACTGTATATAATAGAAAAAATATTGAAAGAACTCAGTTGCACATTGACAGAAAAAGAATAAATGATTGCATTACACTAAAAACAAATGTACAATATGAAACAATTTTATAAATACTATTTTAAACATACATATTCTACAAAAGGTATAATTACATCTATTTAAAATTTTGAAACATGTAAAGCTACACAATATTTTGTTTTAATATACATACATCATTATCAATATAAAGAGAAGCAAGAGAATTATAAATATAATTGAACATAGCATTTCTCTCAAAATTAGAAGGGGTATAATGCATTTTAAAGATATTGACAATGTTTTGTTTTTCACATTGTGTCATATGTATTTATCATTATTTTTACTCCTTGCCTATTTTTGCATTTGTAAATTATTTGCTAATAACATATTTTTAAAAAACAAGAAAGCATGATTATTTCCATTTTGTTTCCAATAACAAGAACTCAGTCATATGGTGACACCTTCCCTCAAGAGAGACTTTAAATGTAGTTTAATTTTGCACCCAAGAATAGGAAATGGATTTGCAGAGTCACCATTAGTATCACCAAAGAAGTCTGTCCTTCTTTTCATGAAATATCAATTTAACTGTTTCCCACCGTATAGAACTCTCTCATTCCTTTTACAAATGAGACAACACAATAGCCCCACCCTATCACTGCATCTGGTTCAAAACCAGGCTCTCCTGGTGATACACAATTCTCTCTATCAGAAAGAGAGGTTGCATATCAATAAAAACAGAGAAACTTTTCTGAAGGAAATCAAATTCTACCACATTCACATCTAAGTTTCAAAGTGTCATAGTACAGTTTGTAAAAGCAAAATTCTCTTTATCTTAGGATTTCATTTTTGAGTTGAAATTGCTTCTTAAATGTCAATTTTATATATTTTTTTAGTTAAGTGATACAAAATAAATCTTTATTTTTTTCAAAGTAGCAAATCTTTAAAATGGAGTGAAGATATCATTGGCAAAAGTGCATGCTGTGTTCTGCAGAAAATGACAAAATATTTTAGAAACATAATGAAAGTAAAAGCCCATCTGTATTTCACATCCTTACCAGGGAGAGAGAGAGAGAGAGAGAGAGAGAATGAGGGAGAGTGAGAGAGAGAGGAATCTCTATTTGTTGGCGTGTAAGTGTTCTTTAAAGAGATTTGAACCAAGACTTTTCAAATATCCTGCTTCTTTCCAGGAGAGAAGCTCCATAGAAGCTTCTCCATAGAAGCTCTGTGAGCCACAATACTAAGAAAAGCAACTGGGCCCATCCCTCTGAATTTTGGAATTTGTCAAGTATAAAGATAGAGCATGTCTATTTCATTTTTCTTTTTTTTTTTTTTTAAGATTTATTTATTTATTTATTCAGAGAGAGCGAAAGAGAGGCAGAGACACAGGCAGAGAGAGAAGCAGGCTGTACGCAGGGAGCCTGACGTGGGACTCGATCTGGGGTCTCCAGGATCACACCCCGTGCTGCAGGCGGCGCTAAGCTGCTGCGCAACCGGGGCTGCCCTCATTTTTCATCCTAGACAATTATGTGTGCATTTTCTCCTTGGCTTCACATTTTTAAAGGAATTTTAAAAACTTGATTTTTTAGGAGTATAAAATCTAAAACAGATTGTCAACTGCATTGTTTATATGCTGAGCCACTTAAGTAAGTCATTCATTGCTGTTAGTCTGGGTTACATTTTTGGAAAGCTTTGTCTCAGAAAATGCACCTTGTCTTTAAATTTCTATTCATTGTAGTATTCTAACTTTGTAGGAATGGTTCAGACTATCTTTACAAATGTCTCATAATTCTGCTTCTTGATTAGGTTTATTCTATTATTTGTAGACATCAAAAATATAAGTATACACCAAGAAAGATTTTTAATCAAGTGAAATTCTTATAAACAGGTTTTAAGAATCCTCTCTTTTTTTTCTGTAAGACTATAAGAGTATATCTTTACATACAAAATGAAACCACCAAACAATTTTCCAGATTATTTCATGTCTCTAAACATAATAGAAGGAGATCATAGGGATTCAGATAAAAGTGAGTCCCTTTTTCATCACTGTCTGTGCATAAATTAGTACTCCTGAAGCTAAGGACCTCAATAGTATTTTGACTTTAGAAACATAAGCTAAATAGTGTCTGAGAAATATACTGAGTTCTGAAATTACCTAACTTTGCTCTGTATTATTTGTGGTCAATAGTAAGATTATGGGCAGCCCTGATGGCTCAGCAGTTTAGCACTGCCTTCAGCCCAGGGCCTGATCTTGGAGTCCCACATTGGGTTCCCTGCATGGAGCCTGCTTCTCTCTCTGCCTATGTCTCTGCCTCTCTCTCTCTCTCTCTCTCTCTCTCTCTCTTTCTCTGTATCTCTCATTAAATAAATACATAAAAATATTTTTAAAAAAGACAAAGAAAAATAGTAAGATTACTATAAGATCAAGAGTCTGCACACCTCTGATCTCATAAAAGTTCTCATCTACCCTCCACACAATTCACAGCTACCTTTTTGACTGTTTTGCCACTCTTCACATTAATCAACAGTGTTATTGAAATTTTAGGTCCTTATTTAAATTTGACTATGAATTGCTGATTGTTTTTCTCTGAAATATTACTATTACAATGTTATTAACTGAGGCATTTGCCTCTATTGTTGAAAAAAATTACAAAATGCTACTGAAATACTAAGTCAATATTATGTTCAGATAGTTAAATTACAAATTATAAACAGTATGTATGTCAAAGTATGAAAATATTCTTTTTTTTTTTATTTATGATAGTCACAGAGAGAGAGAGAGAGAGAGGCAGAGACACAGACAGAGGGAGAAGCAGGCTCCATGCGGGACTCATCCCAATTCTCCAGGATCAGGCCCTGGGCTGAAGGCGGCACTAAACCACTGAGCCACCGGTTTGCCCTATATATATTTTTAAAATCGGTGTTTTTGTTTTCTTCAGATAAATACTAAGAATAGATTTACTATGAAGGTTTCTTTTTCTCCACATTCTTGCCAACACTTATTATTTTTTGTCTTCTTGATACTAGTCATTTCAACTGGTGTGAGGTGATATTTCATCATTGTTTTGGTTAACATTTCTCTCATGATTATTGATAGTGAACATCTTTTCACATGTCTGTTGGCCATCTGTAGGTCTTCATTGGAAAAATGTCTATTGTTTTTCCTCTGCCTAGTTTTAATTGGATTGTTTATTTTTCTGATGTTTAGTTGTATGAGTTCTTTATAAGTTTTGGATATAAACCTTCTATTAAATATAAAATTTGTAAATATCTTCTCCCATTTAGTAGGTTGTCATTTCATTTTACTGATATTTTCCTTCACTGTGCAAAAACTTTTGATGTAGTCCTATTTTATTTTTGGTTTTGTTTCCTTTATTGGGGGAACATAACCAGAAATATTGCTAAGGCTGATGCCTGAGAGTATTATTGCCTATTTTCTCTCAGGAGTTTTATGGTTTCAGGTTCCTACATTCAGATCTTTAACACGTTTTGAGTTTATTTTTGTATATAGTGTAAGAAAGTGATCCAGGTTCATTCTTTTGCATGTAGCTGTCCAGTTTTCCTAGCACCGTTTATTGAAGAGAATATATTTCCCCCATTCTTTCCTTCTTTGTCATCCTGGGCTCTCTATTCTTTTCCACTGATCTATGTGTCAATGGTTTGTGCCAGTACCATATTGTTTTTATTAATATAGATGTGTAGTATATCTTGAAATCTAGAATTATGATACCTTCAACTTTATTCTTTCTTAAATTCCTTTCACTATGCAAGGTCTTCGGCGATTCCATTCAAATTTGAGGATTAGTTGTTTTATTTCTATAAAAATTCTATTTTTTTATAGAGATTGCATTGAATCTTAGATTGCTTTGGATAGTATGGACATTTTAACTATGTTAATTCTTGCAACTCATGAGCATATTATATTTTACACTTATCTGTGTCTTCAATTTCTTTCATCAGTGTCTTATAGTTTTCAGAGTATAATCCTTTCACCACTTTGATTGAATTTATTCTTAGGTATTTTATTCATTTTGATTCTACTGAAGCAGGATTGTTTCATTTTAAAAATTTAATTCCAATGTAGTTAACATAGAATTTTATATTAGTTTCAGTTTTATAATATAGTGAGTTAATAATTTCATACATCACCTAGTGTTCATCACGACTATTCTCCTTAATCTCTATCATGAATTTTACCCACCTCTACACTGGTCACCATGTTTGTTCTCTATAATCAAAAATCTGTTTCTTGGTTTGTCTCTCTCTTTTAACTTTGATCATTTGTTGTTTCTTAAATGGCACCTGAGTGAAATAATGTGGTATTTGTCTTTCACTGACTGACTTATTTCACTTACCATTATACTCGATATTTCCATCTTCGTCATTGCAAGGGGTGAAATTTCATTTTTTTATGGCATCTTCTTTATCTGTTCATTTGTTGGTGGAAACCTGGGCTGCTTCCATATCATAGATATTGTAAGTAATGTCACTATAAATGTAAAAGTGCATGCATCCATTTGTATTAGTATTTTTGTGTTTTGGGACAGTAAATGCCTAGTAGTGTGATTTCCGGATCTTAGGGTAATTCTATTTTTACTGTTTTCCACAATGTCTGCTCCAACAGTGCAAGAGGGCTCCCCATTTTCCACATTCTGGCCAATGCTACTAGTTGTTTCTGGCCTTTTGTTGTTGTTGTTTATTTATTTATTCATTAATTTATTTAGATTATTTATTTATTTATTTATTTATCTATCTATTTATTTAAAGATTGTATCTTTAAGTGATCCTTACACCCAGCATGGGGCTCAAACTCACAACCCTAAGATCAAGAGTCATATGTTCTGAGTCAACCAGGCATCCTGTTTCTGATTTTTTATTATAGCCATTCTGAGAGGTGTGAAGCGATATCTCACTGCGGTTTGATTTGCATTTTCCTGATGATGAATGATATTGAGCATATTTTCGTGTGTCTGTTGGCCATCTGCATTTCTTCTCTGCAGAAAAGTCTGTTCATGTCTTCTGTGCATTTTGAATTACACCATTTGTGCTTTGGGTGTCAAGTTGTATCAGTTCTTTTTGTTGTTTCAAGTTGTTATTTAAATTCTAGTTAGTTAATATATAATGTAATATTGGTTTCAGGAGTGGAATTTAGTGATTCATCACTTATATATAACACTCAGGGCTCACTGCAACAAGTGCCCTCTTTAATACCCATTATCCATTTAGCCTATTCCCTATCCCCACCCTTCCATCAAACCTCAGCTTATTCTCTATATTTAAGACATTCTTGAGGCACCTACCTAGCTCAGTTAAAAGAGCATGATACTCTAAATCTTGGGGTCATGATTTTGAGCCCCAAATTGGGTAGAATACTTTAAAAAGACATAAGAAGACAGGTCTTCTATGGTTCGCCTCCATTTTCCCAGTTTATCTACTTTGTTTCTTAAATTCCACCTAATGAGTAATACAATATGGTATTTGTCTTTCTCTGACATATTCACCTGCCATAATCCACTATAACTCCATCCACATCCTTGCAAATGGCAAAATTTCATACTTTTCAATGGCTGGGAAGTATTCCACTGTTTATATATATTAAAACTTCTTTATCCATTCATCAGTTGATGTACATTTGCGCTCTTTCCATAATTTGGCTATTGTTGATAATACTGCTATAAACATCATAGTGTATGAGCCACTTTGAATTTATATTTTTGTATTCTGTGTAAATACCTAGTAGTGCAATTGCTGAGTCATAGGGTAGTTCTAGTTTCACCTATTTGAGGAACTTCCATACTGTTTTCTAGAGTAGCTGCCCAGTTTGCGTTCCTGCCAAAAGCGTAAGAGGTTCTACTTCCCCACACCCTTTCCAACATCTGTTGTTTACTCTGTTATTAATTATAGCTGTTCTGAACAGGTGTGAGGTGATATCTCATTGTGGCCTGGGTTTGTATTTCCCTGATAATGAGTGATGTTGAGCATCTTTTCATGTATCTCTTATCCATTTTTATGTCTTTTTTGGAAAAATGTCTATTCATGTCTTTTTCCCACTTCTTAATTTGATTATTTGTTTTTTAGGTGTTTAGTATTACAAGTTCTCTGTATATTTTGGATACTAACCCATTATCAGACATGTCATTTGCAAACATCATCACCCACTTCCATAGATTGCCTTTGTTTCCTTTGCTGTGCAGAAAATTTTTATTTTGATGAAGTCCCAATAGTTCATTTTTCCTTCTGTTTCCCTTGCCTCCTGAAACATGTTTAGTAGAAGTTGAGAGGGTGAATCTCAAAGAGGTTATTGCCTGTGTTCTCCTCCAGAAATTTGATGGATTCCTGTCTCACATTTAGATCTTTCATTCATTTTGAATTTATTTTGTGTATGGTGTAAGAAAGTGGTACAGTTTCATTCTTCTACATGTTTCTATCCAGCTTTCCCAACACCATTTATTGAAAAGATTGTCTTTTTTCCATTTGGTATTCTTTCCTGCTTTGCCAAAGATTAGTTGATCATATGATTGTGCGTCCATTTCTGTTTTTTCTATTCTGTTTCATTCATCTATGTGTTTGTTTTTGTGCCTGTACAAATTTTCTTGATCACTATACTTTGAAGTACAGAATTGTGATGCCTCCAGCTTTGCCATTCTTCTTCAAGATTGCTTTAGCTGTTTGGGATATTTTGTGGTTTCATACTCATTTTAGGATTATTTGTTCTAGCTATATGAAAATGCTGGTGGTATTTTGATAGGAATTGCATAATGTGCAGATTGCTTTGGGTAGCATAGGCATTTTAACAATATTTGTTCTTCTGATCTATAAGCATGGAATGGTTTTCCATTTCTTTGTGTCCTCTTCAGTTTCCTTCATAAGTTTTCTATAGTTTTCAGAGTACAGAAAACTTTGGTTAGGTATATTACTATTTATCTTATGGGTTTTGGTGCAGTCATAAATGGGATTAATTCTTTGATTTTTCTTTCATTTTTTAAATGATTTTTATTTATTTACTCATGAGAGATATAGTGAGGCAGAGACACAGACAGAGGGAGAGATAGGCTCCCTCTGGCGAGCCTAATGCAGGACTCAATCCCAGGATCACATCCTGAGCCAAAGGCAGATTTTCAACCACTGAGTCACCCAAGTGCCCCTGATTTTTCTTTCTGTTGCTTCATTATTAGTGTATTGAAGTGCAACAGATTTCTGTGTGTTGATTTTGTATCCTATGATTTTTCTGAATTTATCAGTTCTAGCAATATTTTGGTGGAATCATTCTACATATACTCTCATATCATCTGTGAATAGAGAGAATTTGATTTCTTCCTTGCTTATTTGGATGCTTTTTATTTGTTTTTGTTGTCTAATTGCTAGGGCAAGAACTTCTGGTATTATGTTAAATAGCAATGGTAAAAGTGGACATCACTGACTTGTTCATGATTATAAAGGAAAAACTCTGTCTTTCACCATTGAGGATGATATTAACTGTGGGTCATTTGTATATGGCCTTTACGATGTTGAGTTATGTTCCTTCTATCCCTAATTTTTTGTGGGTTTTTATCAAGAAAGGATGATGTTATTTTGTCAGATGTTTTTTCTGTGTCTATTGAGAGCATCACATTGTTTTTATCCCTTCTTTTATTAATGTGGTGCATTACGTTGCCTGCAGCATAGAAAAAAAATCTCACTTGGTTTTGGTAAATAATTCTTTTAATGTACTTTTGGATTCAAATTTGCTAGTATTTTGTTGAGAATTTTTCCATCCATGTTCATCAGAGGTATTAGTGTTTTTTTGTCTCATTTTAGAATCAAGGCAATATTGGCTTCATAGAAGGAGTTTCGAAGTTTTCCATCTGTTCTTATTTTTTGGAACAGTTTGAAAAGAATAAGCTTTAACTCTTCTTTAAATGTTTGGTAGAATTCCCCTGGGAAGTCACTGAGCCCTGGACTTTTGTTTGTTGGGAGATTTTTGATTAGTGATTCAATTTCTTTCATTATAAGTCTGTTCAAATTTTCTTTTGGGGGACACCTGTGTGGCTCACTGGTTGATCAGGTCATAATGCCACGGTCCTGAGATTGAGTCCTGTATCAGGTTCCCCACAGGGAGCCTGCTTCTCCCTTTGCCTATGTCTCTGCTTCTCATTGTGTCTCATAAATAAAATCTTTATTTTTTTTCTTTTTCCTCATGTTTCAGTTTTTGTAGCTTATATATTTCTAGTAATTTATCCATTTCTTCAAGATTGTCTGATTTGTTGGCATATATTTTTCATAATTTTCTCATAATTATTTGTATTTCTGAGTTGATTGTGATCTCTCCTCTTTCATTCATCATTTTATTACTTGAGTCCTTTTGCTTTCTTTTTGATAAGTCTGGCTAAGGGTTTATTAATTTTGCTAATCATTTTGAAGAATTAGCTCCTAGTTTGATTGATGTGTTCTACTTGTTTTTGTTGTTTATTTCTATACTTTTTTTTCCTGCTCTAATCTTTAGTATTTCCTTAGGGAAATACTAACCCTAAGGATTTAGGCTTTATTTACTATTCTTTTTCAACTCCTTTAGGTGTAAGTTTGGGTTGTGTATTTGAAACTTTTCTTGCTTCTTGAGGTAGGCCTATATTGTATGTACTTCATCTTGTGACAGCTTTTACTGAATCCCAAATGTTTTGGACCATCATTTCCATTTGCTACCATGTATTTTTTTTTTAATTATCTTTAATTTCCTGGTTGACCCATTCATTCTCTAGTAGGATGCTCTTTAACCTCTATGTATTTGTGCTCCTTCACATCTTTTCTTGTGATTAAGTTCAAGTTTTAAAGTATTGCTCTCTGAAAACATGCATGGTGTGATCTCAATCTTCTTGTGCTTGTTGAGGCCTGATTTGTGACCCACTGCGTGATCTATTCTGGAGAATTTTCTATGTGCACTCGAAAAGATTGTGTATTCTGTTGCTTTAGCATGAAATTCGCTGAATATATGTTAAGTCCATCTGGTCCAGTGCAATATTCAAAGTCATTATTTCCTTGTTGATTTTCTGCTTAAATGATCTGTCCATTGCTGTAAGTGGGATGTTAAAGTCTCTTACTATTATTGTATTATTATCAATGAGTTTCTTTATTTTTGTTATTAATTGATTGATGTATTTGGGTGCTCCCATGTTGGTGGCATAAATATTTGCAATTATTAAATCTTGTTGGATAGACCCCTTTATTATGATATACTGCCCTTCCTCATCTTTTGTCACAGTTTTTGGTTTAAAATCTACTTTGTCTGATATAAGAATGATTACTATGCTTTCTTTTGATGTCCATTAGTATGATAAAATGTTTTCCACTCCCTGAGTTTTAATCTACAGGTGTCTTTAGGTGCAAAATGAATCTCTTGTAGGCAGCATATAGATTGGTCTTGTTTTTTATTCATTCTGATACACTTTGTCTTTTGATAATTTAGGACATTTACATTTAAAATGACTATTGATAGATATTAATTTAGTGCCATTATATTACCTGTTAAGTTGTTTCTGGAGATTTTCTCTGTTCCTTTCTAGTCTTTGTTGCCTTTGGTCTTTCTTTTCCACCGAAAGAGTCCTTTTTAATATTTCTCATAGGACTAGTGGTCATGAACTCCTTTAGTTTTTATTGTTTGGGAAAACTTTTTATCTCTCCTTCCATTCTAAATGACAATCTTGCTGGATAAGTATTCTGGGCTGCAAATTTTTTCATTTAGCAATTGATATATAATGCAACTCTCTTCTGGTCTGCCAAGACACTGTGGATAGATCTGCTGCTAATCATTTTGTCTTCTCTTGTAGGTTAGGGATTTCTTTTACCTTGCTGCTTTTAAGATTTTTTCCCTTATGTCTATATCTTGCAAATTTTACTGATATGTCTTAGTCTGCTTTTGTCAATTTTGATGGGAGTTTCTGTGCCTCATGCATTTGGTTGTCCATTTCCTTCCCCAGATTAGGGAAGTTTTCAGTTATAATTTGCTGAAATAAACCTTTTGTTCCCTTTTCCCTCTCTTCTTCTAGCACATATACAATACAAATGTTTTATGTTTTATGGACTTGCTGAGTTCCATAGTCTACATTCATGATCCAATATTTTTCTTTCTGTCTTATTTTTAGCTTCATTATTTTCCATAATTTTACCTTCTATATCACTTATTCATTCTTCTGCTTCTTTCATTCTTGTTGTCATTACATCTAGTCAGTTTTGTATCTAGATTATGACATTTTTATTTTGGCCTGACTGTTTTTTTGGTCTTTTTTTTCTCTGCACTAAGAGACTCTCTGGTGTCTTCTATGCTTCTCTCAACCCCAGATAGTATGCTTATGATTGTTGTTTTAAATCCTGGCTCATGCATATTACTTATATCTGTTTTGACTAGATCCCTGGCACCCCTTTCTTGTTCTTTCTTCTGGGATGAATTCTTTAGTCTTGGAGTTTTGTATAAGACTCTGTCTTCCATGTGTTAGGAAAGTCTGTTATGTTTCCTGCTCCTGAGAGTAATGGCTATATTAAGAAGGGGTCATATACTGTCCAGGGCCTGGTGCTTCAGAAAGTGTTTCTGGTGTACGTAGTATGTATTCAGCTGTTGTGTTTTGGCTGTTCATTCCTTCAGGTCAGTCCTCTGCAGTTTCCCTTCCCTGAAGTGAGGAGTGTTTGGACCTTCCAGGGTGTGGCAAATTTTAACTAGGTGTGTTTCAGTCTCATTATTAAAACAAGCTAGATTCCATTTCCCATAGAGCTGAATCTTTGCAGTAGATGTGGTATGAGTGGGGGAATTGTGCTGGTCTTCTGGAAAGGAGCCTGATGCTTCTCTGTCAGGCACATTTACCCTTTTAAAAAGCATCTGCAAAACACAAGAATAAAGCAAGGATTTGTATAAGTGTCTCAAGCCTTATTGTGGATGCTGTGCTGCTCACTAAAATCTGTCTGTGCTGATGGTAGGGGGTAGAATTTGATGTCAGCTAATGTATCTCTGGAGAGGAGAGTTTGCTTTTACTGCAGAGCAAATAATTCCACTTCATGTGTCCCTGGCATCTCTCATATCCCTGCCTTCACCCTGTCTGTGTCTGTGCTCTTTACCCAGGGGTGACATGGTGCTCCTGTGTTTTATCTCAGGTGTACCAGCTGGGCTTCAAAACTACAAATTTTGTGGATTATGCTGAACATATAAGGTCTTGCCATGCTCTGGCTGATGCAGGTTTGTCTCAGAAGAGCAGCTGCAATGTGCAGGGGTTTGGAGTTTTGGGTAAAGTGAAACAAAAAGCCAACTTCCAGGGGTACCTATGTCGCTTAGTTGGTTAGACATTCAACTCTTGGTTTTGGCTCAAGTCATGATTTCAACATCTTGAAATCAAATCCCACTTGGGGTCTGTGCTCAGTGTGGAATCTGCTTGAGATTCTCTCCCTCTCTGCCCCTCCCTGCACTCAAGCATACACACTTTTTCTCAAATCAATAAATAAAGTTTTTTTTTAAAAGTTTCCAGGTTACCTGCCCTTAACAGGTACCTCTGCTCCTTTGCTAAATAAAGGGGTAGCTCAATGGTGCCTGCCAGATCTTTTGTCTCCGAAGAGGCAGTGGCACCTCTCTCAAATGCCCTCCAAGAAAGGTAACTGTCTCTCCCAGTGTGACCCAGGGGATCCTCAGTCCATGCTGTCCACTCCTGGGCTTTTGTCTTCCTTCTCCACGGAAGCAAGACTATGCCCACCAGGTTCCACACCAGGATGGCATGTATTTCTAAACTTCAGTCTTTGAGCTCTGGTGCTTCAGTAGAAACTTGAGATAATCAGTTTCCCTCATTTTCCCAGTCAATGGTTTTGGGGAAGTGTTTTTCTTGTGCAATCCTCTATGTGCTGCTCTCTCTCTTTCTCTGTCTCTCTCTCTCTCTTTTTCTTCTCTCTACATTATCAGAGATTCCTCATTTGCTGAAGCACCCTTGATTCTTTTCTCCCCCAAATCATGTCTCTATATCTCTTATGTTCCACAGTGTGGCCTCTCCTCTCTCGTGCAGTTTGTTCTCTCAGTCTTAAGATTGATTTCTTTATTTTTTTTAAAATAAAGATTTTCTTCCTTTTTTTTAGATTTATTTATGATAGACACACACACACACACACATACACACACACACACACAGAGAGAGAAGCAGAGCACAGGAGGAGGGAGAAGCAGGCTCCATGCCAGGAGCCCGACGTGGGACTCGATCCCGGGACTCCAGGATTGCACCCTGGGCCAAAGGCAGGCGCCAAACTGCTGAGCCACCCAGGGATCCCAGATTGATTTCTTTAATCTTTATCTAGAATGGCTTAACATTTGTCTAGTTGTGTTCAGTGGACAAGGCAAACATAAGGTCCCCATACTACCCTGCCACCTTAACTCCTCTATCCAATTCTTTATATAATTTGGATATAAACCTTTATTAAATATATTTTTTAAAAATTTTTATTTATTTATGATAGTCACACAACAGAGAGAGAGAGAGAGAGAGACAGAGACACAGGCAGAGGGAGAAGCAGGCTCCATGCACCGGGAGCCCGACGTGGGATTCGATCCCGGGTCTCCAGGATCGTGCCCTGGGCCAAAGGCAGGCACCAAACCTCTGTGCCACCCAGGGATCCCCTATTAAATATATTTTTTTCCAAATATCTTCTCCCATTAGATAAGTTTTCTTTTTATTTTGTTGATTATTTCTTTCAGCGTGTAGAACTTTTATTTTTGAAATAGTCCCAATAGATTATATTTCTTTTATTGCCCTTTCCTCAGAAAACATACCTAGAAAAATGTTGCTATGACTAATGTCAAAGATATTACTGCCTGTGCTATCTTGTAGGGTTTTTATAGTTTCAGGTCTCACATCTAGGTCTTAATCCATTTTAAGTTATATTTGCATATGGTGAAAGAAACTGGTCTAGGTTCTTTTATTTTGCATATAGATGATCAATTTCCCAGCACCATTTGTTGAAGAGACTGTTCTCTACCGATTGCATAGTCTTTTTTAAAGATTAGTGAACCATATAATGTGGGTTTATTTCTGAGTTTTCTATTCTGTTGCAAATGGAATTCTTTTTCTGCTCTTTCATTAGTGATGTATAGAAACACAAGAGATTTGGGTTTTTAAAAATATTTTATTTATTCACTCATGAGAGACAGAGAGAGAAGCAGAGACATAAGCAGAGGGAGAAATAGGCTCCCTCCAGGGAGCCTGATGTGGGACTCAATCCCAGGACTCTGGGATCATGACCTGAGCCAAAGGCAGACACTCAACCACTGAGCTACCCAGGTGCCCCACAAAAGATTTGCTTATATTGATTTTTTATACTGTAAATTTACTAATTTAATTTATTAGGGCTAATTGTTTTACTGGTAGACTCTAGGTTTTTCTAAACAGAGTATCATACCATCTGCAAAAAGTTAGCTAAACTTCTTTACCAATTTTGAAGCCTTTTATTAAAAAAAATTATTTTTGGTCTGATTGCTGTATCCAGGATTTCCCTTACTATGTTGAATAGAAGTGATAGTAGACATTCTTGTCTTGTTCCTGACCTTAGAGGAAAAGCTTTCAGATATTCACATTGACTATGAAGTTAGGTGTGAGTTTCTCACATATGGCCTTTACGTGAGGTATGTTCCTTCTGTACTCATTTTGTTGTGAATTTGTAGCATGAATGTTAAATTTTGTAAATACTTTTCCTACATCTACTGTGAATATTATACTGTTTTTGTTTTCCATTATATTAATGTGATATATTATATTGATCTAATACATCAATCATTAAACAATTTTTGTGGATATTAAACCATTTGTGTTTCCCTGGAATATATTCTACTTTATCAGAGTGAATGATATTTTATTTTTATTTATTTTCATTTTTTGGTATATTTTTATTGGAGTTCGATTTGCCAACATATAGTATAACACCCAGTGCTCATCCCGAGAGTGACTCCTTGGTTCCCGTCACCCAGTCATCCCATCCCCCAACCGACCTCCCCTTCCACTACCCTTGTTCATTTCCCAGAGTTAGGAGTCTCTCATTTTCTGTCATTCTCTGAATTTCCCACTCATTTTCTCTCCTTTCCCCTATAATCGCTGCTACAAATTATGATGCAGGTGTCTCAGCTTTTCACTGCATCTCTATCTTTGGGGTAAATCCCCTGCAGTGCAATTGTTGGATTGTAGGGTAGCTGTATTTTTAACTCTTTGAGGAACCTCCTCACAGTTTTTCAGAGTGGCTGCACCAGTTTGCATTCCCACCAACAGTGCAAGAGGGTTCCCCTTTCTCCACATCCTCTCCAACATTTGTGGTTTCCTGCCTTGTTAATTTTCCCCATTCTCACTGGTGTGAGGTGGTACATCAGTGTGGTTTTGATTTGTGTTTCCATGATGGTAAGTGATGCAGAGCATTTTCCCATGTGCTTGTTGGCCATATGTGGGTCTTTGGTGAAATTTCTGTTCATGTCTTTTGCCCGTTTCATGATTGGATTGTTTGTGTCTTGGGTATTGAGTTTAAGAAGTTCTTTATAGATCTTGGATACTAGCCCTTTATCTGACATGTCATTTACAAATATCTTCTCCCATTCTGTAGGTTGTCTTTTAGTTTTGTTGACTGTTTCTTTTGCTGTGAAGAAGCCGTTAATCCTGATTAAGTCCCAATAGTTCATTTTTGCTTCTGTTTCCCTTGCCTTTATAGATGTATCTTGCAATAAGTTGCTATAGCCAAGTTCAAAAAGGGTGTTGCCTGTGTTCTCCTCTAGGATTTTGATGTATTCTTGTCTCACATTTAGATCTTTCATCCATTTTGAGTTTATCTTTGGGTATGGTGTAAGAGAATGGTCTAGTTTCATTCTCCTGCATGTGGCTTTCCAATTTTCCCAGCACCATTTTTTGAAGAGACTATCTTTTTTCCAGTGGATAGTCTTTCCTGCTTTGTTGAATATTACTTGACCATAGAGTTGAGGGGCCGTTTCTGGATTCTCTATTTTGTTCCATTGATCTATGAGTCTGTTCTTGTGTCAATACAACACTGTCTTGGTGATCACAGCTTTGTAGTACAACTTGAATTCTGGCATTGTGATGCCCCCAGCTCTGGTTTTCTTTTTTATATTCCCCTGGCTGTTTAGGGTCTTTTCTGATTCCACACAAATCTTAAGATGATTTGTTTACTCTCTGAAGAAATTCCATAGCATTTTGATACGGATTGCATTAAATGTGTAAATTTCCCTGGGTAGCAAGGACATTTTCACAATATTAATTCTTCCAATCCATAAGCATGGAATATTTTTCATTTCTTTTTGTCTTCTTCAATTTCTTTCAGAAGTGTTCTGTAGTTTTTAGGGTATAGATCCTTTACCTCTTTGGTTAGGTTTATTCCTAGTTATCTTATGCTTTTGGGTGCAATTGTAAATGGGATTGACTCCCTAATTTCTCTATCTGCAGTGTCATTGTTAGTGTATAGATATGCCACTGATTTCTGGGCACTGATTTTGTATCCTGCCACACTGCCAAAGTGCTGTATGAGTTCTAGCAATCTTGAAGTGGAGTCTTTTGGGTTTTCTATGTACAGTATTCAGCAGCAAAGAGGGAGCATTTTACTTATTTCCAATTTGAATGCCTTTTATTTCTTTTTGTTGTCTGATTGCTGAGGCTAGGACTCCTAGTAGTATGTTGAATAGCAGTGGTGAGAGTGGACATCCCTGTCGTGTTCCTGATCTTAGAGGGAAAGGCTCCTGGTGCTTCCCCATTGAGAATGATATTTGCTGTGGGTTTTTTGTAGATGGCTTTTAAGATACAGGAATGTTCTCTCTATCCCTACACTCGGATGAGTTTTGATCAGGAATGGATGCTGTATTTTGTGAAATTCTTCCTCTGTATCTATTGAGAGGATCATGTGGTTCTTATTTTTACTCTTGTTGATATGATCTATGGCATTGATTGCTTTACAAGTGTTGAACCAGCCTTGCATCCCGAGGATAAATCCCACTTGTTCATGGTGAATAATCTTAATGTACTGTGGGTCCTATTGGGTAGTATCTTGTTGAGAATTTTTGCATCTGTATTCATCAGGGATATTGGTCTATAATTCTCCTTTTTGGTGGAGTCTTTGTCTGATTTTGGAATTAAGGTGATGCTCACCTCATAGAGCAAGTTTGGAAGTATTCCATTTTTTTGTACGTTTCGAACAGCTTTAGTAGAATAAGCATAGTTTCTTCTTTAAATGTTTGATAGAATTCCCTGGGAAGCCATCTGGCCCTGGATTTTTGTACCCTGAGAGGTTTTTGATGACTGCTCCAGGTTATTGGCCTATTCATGTTTTCTATTTCTTCTCGTTCCAGTTTTGGTAGTTTGTGGTTTTTCAGAAATGTGTCCATTTCTTCTAGATTGCCTAATTTATTGGCATATAGCTGCTCATAATATGTTTTTAAAATCGTTTGTATTTCCTTGGTATTGGTAGTGATCTCTCCTTTTTCATTCGTGATTTTATTAATTAGAGTCTTTTCTCGTTTGTTTTTAATAAGGCTGGCTAATGGTTTATCTATCTTATTAATTCTTTCAAAGAACTAACTCCTGTTTTTGTTGCTCTGTTCTACAGTTCTTCTGGTCTCTATTTCATTGAGTTCTGCTTGAATCTATATTAACTCTCCTCTTCTTTTGGGTGTTGGTTTTATTTGCTGTTCCCTCTCCAGCTCCTTTAGGTGCAAGGTTAGCTTTTGTATTTGAATTCTTTCCATTTTTTTGAGGGGTGCTTGTATTGCTGTGTATTTACCTCTTGGACTGCTTTTGCTATATCCCAAAGATTTTGAACGGTTGTATCTTCATTCTCATTAGTTTCCATGAATCTTTTTAATTCTTCTCTAATTTCCTGGTTGATCTTTTAATCTTTTAGCAGCATGGTCTTTAACTTCCACGTGTTTGAATCTCTTCCAAATTTCTTCTAGTGATTTAGTTCTATTTTCAAGCATTATGGTCTAAAAATATACAAGGGACAATCCCAATCTTTTGGTATTGGTTAGGACCTGATTTGTGACCCAGTATGTGGTCTCTTCTGGCGAAAGTTCCATGTGTACTTGAGAAGAATGTGTATTCAGTTGCATTTGGATGTAAAGTTCTGTAAATATCTGTGAAATCCATCAGGTCCAGTGTATCATTTAAAGCTCTTGTTTTTTTGGAGATGTTGTGCTTAGAAGCTCTGTCATTTACAGAAAGTGCCATATTAAAGTCTCCCAGTATTTTTTTTAGATTTTTTAAAAATTTTTATTTATTTATGATAGTCACAGAGAGAGAGAGAGAGAGAGAGAGGCAGAGACACAGGCAGAGGGAGAAGCAGGCTCCATGCACCTGGAGCACGACGTGGGATTCGATCCTGGGTCTCCAGGATCATTCCCTGGGCCAAAGGCAGGCACTAAACTGCTGCACCACCCAGGTATCCCAAAGTCTCCCAGTATTAATGTATTATCTAAGTATGTCTTAACTTTGGTTATTAATTGATTGGTTTACTTGGCAGCTCCCACATTAGGGGCATAAATATTCATGAGTGTTAGGTCCTCTTGTTGGAAAGACGCTTTAAGTATGATATAGTGTCCCTCTTCATGTCTTACTACATCCTTTCGGATAAACTTTATCTGATATGAGGATTGTACCCTTGTTTTGTTTGAGGACCATTTGAATGGTAAATGGTTCTCCAACCTTTTATTTTCAGGCTGTAGGTATCCTTAGTTTTAAAATGAGTCTGTTGTAGACAGCAAATAGATGGGTCTTGCTTTTTCATCCAGTCTGAAGCCCTTTGCCTTGTGATGGGATCATTAAGCCCATTCGTGTTCAGAGTTACTACAGAAGGATATGAATTTAGTGTCATCATAATACATATTCAGTCCCTGTTTTTGTGCCTTATTTCTTTGGGCTTCCTCTTTCTTTTACAGATTCCCCCTTAAGATTTCTTGCAGAGCTAGTTTGGTGGTCATATAGTTTTTCAGTTTCTGCTTATCCTGGAAACTCTTTATCTTTCCTTCTATTCTGAATGAGAGCCTTGCTGGATAAAGTATTCTTGGCTGCAGGTTCTTCTCATTTAGGACCCTGAATATATCCTGCCATCCCTTTCTGGCTTGCCAGGTCTCTGTGGAGAGGTCTTCTGTTAGCCTAATACTTCTCCCCATAAGGGTAGGAATTTCTTGTCTTTGATGCTTTCAGGATCTTCTCTTTATCTTTAGAATTTGCAAGTTTAACTATTAAATGTCAGGGTATTGTACGGTTTTTATTGATTTTAGCGGGGGATCTCTCTATCTCCTGGAATGGATCTGATTGCCTGTTTCCCTCCTCAAGTTAGGGAAGTTCTCAGCTATGATTTGTTCAAATACACTTTCTGGTCCTCTGTCCCTTTCCGTGCCCTCTGGAACCCCAATTAAACATAGATTTTTCCTTCTGAGGCTGTCATTTATTTCCCTTAACCTTTCTTCATGGTCTTTTAGTTGTTTTTCTCTTTTTTCCTCAGCTCCTTCTTTGCCATCAACTTGTCCGCTATGTCACTCACTCATTCTTCTATCTCATTAGGACCTCCAGTTTGGATTGCATCTCATTTAATTGATTTTTAATTTCAGCCTGATTAGATCTAAATTCTGCAGTCATGAAGTCTCTTGAATCCTTTATTCTTTTTTCCAGAGCCACCCAGTAGCTTTATAATTGTGGTTTTGACTTGGCTTTTTGACATCTAATTGTAATCCAAATTCTGTAACTCTGTGGGAGAGAGTACTGTTTCTTATTCTTTCTTTTGTGATGAGTTCTTCCTTCTAGTCATTTTGTTCAGTGCAGAGTGGCTAAAACAAGTTGTACTGGAAAAAGTAAGGAAGAAAAAGAGAATAAAATGGGAAAACAAAGAACAACAACAAAAAAACCCCAACAAAACAAAACAAAACAAAAAACAAAATACAAGCAAAACAAAATCAAACAAATATAAAGAACAACAAGGAGGTGTATCCTCTGATTCTACATATTGTAAGTACCTCGACTTCCCTTGGAGCTTTCCAGTACTGCTTGGTCAAGAACTTGCTCTTCCTCTGCCCTTCCAGCTGGTCTTCTGGGGGAGGGGTCTGCCGGGCTGAGTCTCAGGTGTGTGCCCTGGGGGAGCTTCCCCACCCCCTGCCAGGTTCCCGGCTCAGTGGGAGTTGTTTATCCTGTGAGGCCCCTGTTCCCTGGTGGCCCTGTTCCATCCCAGGCATAAGGTGACACCAGGAGAAGCAACAAGAGTGGCAGTTGCGAGCTCTCCAGCCCTAGTGTCAGCTCCCGCAGTAAGTACCGCAGTTCCCGGTCTGCTAGTGCCTAAGCTCCAGGGGCGTGGGGTGCTGATCTGCACAGCTTGGGGCCACCTGCGGCAGGAACGTCCTTGCTGTCTTGTATTCTCCTGGGCTCCGTCTGTCCCAAGGGGGGTGCTGGATCCTGGGCTATGTCCCCTGGCACCTTGGGCTTCAGGGCCTGAGCTGCTGGAATCGCACTCCTGGGCCGTGCAGCCCCCTCCACGTGGAGCCTCCGCCTGAGCTGCTCCCAAGGCGCCCGGGTCTTGCCTTCCAGCCCTTTAACGGAGCTTGGCCCGTGGTGTGTGGCCTGCTCTCTCTCCCCCAGGGTGCACTTCCTTCGTTAGTGACCACTGAACCACTCAGAGATCCCCATCATGGATTGACTTTTGTTAATCGGTTACTTCGGGTTCTGGGGCATCTACCGTCACTACCTAGAGTAAGTAAGTCGTGTGGTGCACTGAGAAGACCGTAATAATTCTAGATGAACTACTTCCCCTCAACAACGTTCCCTGTGAACCACAGGATGGTGCGCTTGAACAGAAGCAAAAGCCATGCTCTAAAACTAGTTTCCGAAATGGGCAGAAGAAATAGATGCTTCTGTCCCTGCTCTCTTTCCCGTTCACTCATTTTTATTCTGATGGTGAAGTGCGCGGAGCAGCCTTGCTGAATACATACAGTCATGCTAACGTAGAGACAGAGAGAAGGCCCCCGCAGCCCCTTCCAAATCTAAAACTTCATAATTATCATTTCAAAGATGAAATGCTATTTCCATGATTTATTTTCAGTATAGTCTCCATTAAAATAAATACATAAATAATAAAAATTAAAAAAAATTGCAGGGCAGGACGAGCCGCGAGGCCAGCACGAAGCCCAGCACGAGCCCCTCCTGGGACTCTACTGCCCCTCCTGGGATCATGCCTGAGTTCCCCGTGAGCGCCTTTCCTTCCGGGAATATTGGTAAAGTTCCTGCCCAGTCCAGGAGGCTCTCACCCCCGGACTTAGCTTGGCTCCTCATGGGGCCCCTCCCCCACTGGATGCTTTTTTATTTTATTTTTTTTTTCGTCTTCCTATCTTGATAGAAGTGCGGACTCTTCTCACTGTAGCATTCCAGCTGGTCTCTCTTTAAATCTCAGGCCAAATTAATAGGTTTTCAGGATGATTTAAAAGTTATCTAGGTAAATTGGTGGGGACAGGTGACTTGTGGATCCTACTCTTCCACCATCTTGCCCCACTCTAGTTTATTCACATTTAAAGTAATTATTGATAAGTATGTACTTATTGCCATTTTGGTAATTGCCTTCTTGTTTGTGTAGTTCTTCTCTGTTCATTTCTCCTTCTCTTGCTCTCTTCCCTTGTGACTCATTGACTTTCTTTAGTATTATACTTGGATTTATTTCTCTTTCTGGTAGTGTATTATTTATAGATGTTATGGTTTGTGGTTACCATGAGGTTCATATATAACATTCTGTGTATATAGTAATCCATTTTGTTGAGTTCACTGAAGTTTAAACATTTTGCCCCTTCTCCATATTTTATGTATATGTCATATTTTACATTTGAAAAAATATCTATTCATCCTTTGATTAATTTTTTAGTTTGATTTTATTGATTTTAAAGTGATTTAATTGATTTTACCACTTGAATGTTTTAACCTTTATACTAGTTTTACATATAATTGATCTACTACTTTTACTGTGTATATGGTTGTATCATTGACATTTATCAGTTCCATAATTGTCTTACTTCTTGTTTGGCCTTTTTTCTCAAGTAAAGAAATCTCTTTATCATTTCTTATAGGCTGATTTAGTGGTGATGACACTTGTAGCTCTTGTTTGCCAGGAGAACTGCTTATCTATTCTTCAATTCTGTATAATAACTTTGCCCATAAAATATTATTGGTTCTAGATTTTTTCATCTACACTTTGAATACATCACAACATTCCCTTCTGACCTACACAGTTTTTGATTGAAAAAAATTGCTCTATTTGTAACCCTTTATCTGTAACTGTTAGCTTTTCTCTTGTTGCTTTGAAGATTCTCCATTTTTAATTTTTAACACTTTAATTATTATGTGTCTTGATGTTGAGCTTCTTGGATTCATCATGTTTGGGTACCATGTGCTTCCAGGACCTGGATATCTATTTCCTTCTCCAGATTAGGGAAGTTTTCAGCTATATTTTAAAAAAACATATTTTATTAAAATTCATTTAATTAACATATAGTGTATTATCATTTCAGAGGTAGAGTTCAGTGATTCATCAGATGCATGTAACACCCAGTGCTCAACACATCTCTGTTCCCCTTAATGCCCATCACCCAATAATCCCATTTTCCCCATCCACCTCCCCTCCAAGAACCCAGTTTGTTTCCTATAGTTAAGAGTCTCTTATGGTTTGTCTCTTTCTCAGATTTCATCTTTTTATTTTTCCCTATGTACCTCTGTTTTGTTTCTTAAATTTCACAAATGAATGAAATCATACAATTGTCTTTCTTTGATTAACTTATTTCACTTAGCTTAAAACCCTTTAGTTCCATGTCATTGTAAATGGCAAGATCTCTTTCTTTCTTTTTTTTTTGATTATTGAGTAATATTCCATTGTTTATATATGCCACATTGTCCTTATCCATTCATCTGTTGATGGACATCCGAGCTCTTTCCATAGTTTGGCTATTGTGGACATTGCTGCCGTAAACATTGGGGTGCAGGTGCTCCTTCAAGTCCCTTTTTTTTGTATCCTTTGTATAAATACCAAACAGTGCAATTGCTAGATCATAGGGTAGCTCTATTTTTAACTTCTTGAAGAACCTCCATACTGTTTTCCAGAGTGGCTGTACCAGCTTGCATTCCCACTAGCCATGGAAGATAGTTTCCCTTTCTCCACATCCTCTCCAACATTTGTTTCCTGAGTTGTTGATTTTAGTCATTCTGACTGGTGTAAAGTGGTGTCTCATTGTGGTTTTGATTTGTATTTCCCTGATGCCAGGTGAGGTTGGTCATTTTTTCATGTGTCTGTTGGTCATCTGTATGTCTTCTTTGGAGAAATGTCTGTTCATGTCTTCTGCCCATTTCTTGACTGGATTTTTTACTTTTTGGATGTTGACTTTGATTAAGTTCTTTATAGATTTTGGATATTAACTCTTTACCTGATAAAAGATTTGCAAATATTTTCTCCCATTCTGTATGTTGCCTTTTAGTTTTCTTTGTGGTTGGCTTTTATTTTTTTTTATTTTTATTTTTTTAATTTATTTTTTATTGGTGTTCAATTTACTAACATACAGAATAACCCCCAGTGCCAGTCACCCATTCACTCCCACCCCCCGCCCTCCTCCCCTTCTACCACCCCTAGTTCGTTTCCCAGAGTTAGCAGTCTTTACGTTCTGTCTCCCTTTCTGATATTTCCCACACATTTCTTCTCCCTTCCTTTATATTCCCTTTCACTATTATTTATATTCCCCAAATGAATGAGAACATATAATGTTTGTCCTTCTCCGACTGACTTACTTCACTCAGCATAATACCCTCCAGTTCCATCCACGTTGAAGCAAATGGTGGGTATTTGTCATTTCTAATAGCTGAGTAATATTCCATTGTATACATAAACCACGTCTTCTTTATCCATTCATCTTTCGTTGGACACCGAGGCTCTTTCCACAGTTTGGCTATCATGGCCATTGCTGCTATAAACATCGGGGTGCAGGTGTCCCGGAGTTTCATTGCATTTGTATCTTTGGGGTAAATCCCCAACAGTGCAATTGCTGGGTCGTAGGGCAGGTCTATTTTTAACTGTTTGAGGAACCTCCACACAGTTTTCCAGAGTGGCTGCACCAGTTCACATTCCCACCAACAGTGTATGAGGGTTCCCTTTTCTCTGCATCCTCTCCAACATTTGTTGTTTCCTGCCTTGTTAATTTTCCCCATTCTCACTGGTGTGAGGTGGTATCTCATTGTGGTTTTTATTTGTATTTCCCTGATGGCAAGTGAGGCAGAGCATTTTCTCATATGCATGTTGGCCATGTCTATGTCTTCCTCTGTGAGATTTCTCTTCATGTCTTTTGCCCATTTCATGATTGGATTGTTTGTTTCTTTGGTGTTGAGTTTAATAAGTTCTTTATAGATCTTGGAAACTAGCCCTTTATCTGATATGTCATTTGCAAATATCTTCTCCCATTCTGTAGGTTGTCTTTGAGTTTTGTTGACTGTATCCTTTGCTGTGCAAAAGCTTCTTATCTTGATGAAGTCCCAATAGTTCATTTTTGCTTTTGTTTCTTTTGCCTTTGTGGATGTATCTTGCAAGAAGTTACTATGGCCGAGTTCAAAAAGGGTGTTGCCTGTGTTCTTCTCTAGGATTTTGATGGACTCTTGTCTCACATTTAGATCTTTCATCCATTTTGAGTTTATCTTTGTGTATGGTGCAAGAGAGTGGTCTAGTTTCATTCTTCTGCATGTGGATGTCCAATTTTCCCAGCACCATTTATTGAAGAGACTGTCTTTCTTCCAATGGATAGTCTTTCCTCCTTTATCGAATATTAGTTGCCCATAAAGTTCAGGGTCCACTTCTGGATTCTCTATTCTGTTCCACTGATCTATGTGTCTGTTTTTGTGCCAGTACCACACTGTCTTGATGTCTTGGTTGTACTTTGTAGTACAACCTGAAATCTGGCATTGTGATGCCCCCAGATATGGTTTTCTTTTTTAAAATTCCCCTGGCTATTCGGGGTTCTTTTCTGATTCCACACAAATCTTAAAATAATTTGTTCTAACTCTCTGAAGAAAGTCCATGGTATTTTGATAGGGATTGCATTAAACGTGTATATTGCCCTGGGTAACATTGACATTTTCACAATATTAATTCTGCCAATCCATGAGCATGGAATATTTTTCCATCTCTTTGTGTCTTCCTCAATTTCTTTCAGAAGTGTTCTATAGTTTTGAGGGTAGAGATCCTTTACATCTTTGGTTAGGTTTATTCCTAGGTATCTTATGCTTTTGGGTGCAATTGTAAATGGGATTGACTCCTTAATTTCTCTTTCTTCAGTCTCATTGTTAGTGTATAGAAATGCCACTGACTTCTGGGCATTGATTTTGTATCCTGCCACGCTACCGAATTGCTGTATGAGTTCTAGCAATCTTGGGGTGGAGACTTTTAGGTTTTCTATGTAGAGTATCATGTCATCGGCGAAGAGGGAGAGTTTGACTTCTTCTTTGCCAATTTGAATGCCTTTAATGTCTTTTTGTTGTCTGATTGCTGAGGCTAGGACTTCCAGTACTATGTTGAATAGCAGTGGTGAGAGTGGACATCCCTGTCTTGTTCCTGATCTTAGGGGAAAGGCTCCCAGTGCTTCCCCATTGAGAATGATATTTGCTGTGGGCTTTTCATAGATGGCTTTTAAGATGTCGAGGAATGTTCCCTCTATCCCTACACTCTGAAGAGTTTTGATCAGGAATGGATGCTGTATTTTGTCAAATGCTTTCTCTGCATCCAATGAGAGGATCATATGGTTCTTGGTTTTTCTCTTGCTGATATGATGAATCACATTGATTGTTTTAAGGGTGTTGAACCAGCCTTGTGTCCCAGGGATAAATCCTACTTGGTCATGGTGAATAATTTTCTTAATGTATTGTGGTTGGCTTTTAAAGATTGGCTACAGAATCATTGTAGAATGCTTCCAACTTTATCTTTCCACTAAAGATATAAGTATTTCAGCAGAGACTACTAATTCATACCAATCTAAACTTTACCTCAATGTGGATGGAGTGGGAATTCAGCAGAGCCACCTGGAGGCCTTGTTAAAACACATAGATGGGACCACAATCAAGGTTTCTGATTTAGTAGATCTTAAATTGGGTCCAATAATTTAAATTTTAACAAATATCCAGGTGCTACTGCTGTTGTTCTGGTAAACCACAGATGCAAATTTTCCAAATTAGGTACAGATTACTAGTATGACAACTAGCGTAGATATAGTTGATAAAAACTGAGAAATATTGGCTTGTGTTTCTGCTGCTTTTTATTAAGCTTTACAAAAATGTGTTTTATTGTAAATATATATATATATATATGTATGTATATATACACACACAGTGTTGTACTATATAATGTACACGTTTTAAATAAGCATTTAAAAAATCTAGGTTATCTGGAAAATACAGCTATGCAATGAACACATAATTCAGAAGCAACAAATGTGAAGGATTTGATTTTCTACATTTAAAACGAAGAATTAAAATTCTCTCCTTGATTTGCAGCTAAAGGCATGAGATTAGTTTCCAACTCCCTTTGCTTCTGGAGAAGGCTCTGTCTCAGTTCTGATAGTCCCTTAAGGATTGCTTGCTGTCGATCCCTGTTTTTCACCAAGTTAGGATTGAGAAGTGGGTCCCTGACATCAGATTCAAATAGCTGCCATTGTTCTTGGTCACAGTCATGTGGATTTTGGTACTGAAGATCCTGGGTTAAAGGCCTCTACAGTGGTGCATCTGGATCAAGATGATAAATCTCACTGGTTCGGACATAAGGGATAAAATGGGATGGATTTTTTCATCCTGAGAATTAGGTTTCCGAATTAAGCATTTGTATGTTATATAATAGCTGTTCTCTGTTTAGTTTTGTTATGTGCATTTAAGGAGAAGCTGAATAATATGAGTTTTGAACAGAACTGCTTCAAATACATGTGTACTATGGACTATGAAATTCTAATAGGATGAGTTGACTTTTAGAAATTTCTGATGATCACAATGGAATAAAAAAAGTCAGAATCAATTCATGGTTCTCTATTGTTCTTTGAGACACTTTCTGGATCAGTGACCACATAGAGGGCATTACTTTTAAAATGGGAAAGCTGCCTTCGACAAGATGGATCACAATAGCTCCACAGGAGATAGTATCATTGGCCATGTCAATGATCCATACAATAAAATTCTGTGGCTTATTGTGTCAGTGAGCTAAAGTAAGTGGATTATTCATATATCTAAAGCCTTTGAAGTCATATGTATCCTTTTTTTTTCTTTTAAATTGAGGAAGAAGATAAATTAATCATCAAAATATCACACTAAAACTGTAAATTAAACTGCTCTAGAAACAAATTTAGTCATCATTTAAATTACTAATGTATTTGAGGAAGTAGAATATAGCCTGTTTTACTTATTTTAAAGATGATAGGTATGATGGCTAAGTATGCTATGAACATTCTTAAGCTTATGAGTTTAATGTCATGTAGTGAAACTATGACATATTCTTATTCTACTATCCCCTGGGGCCATTGTCAAAAACACAGACACTAAGTTAGCTGGACCACTGGTCTAACCTTCTTCATATTGTACAGCTATTCAAGAAAATGTTTTATGAATAGTGCAGCTATTCAAACTAACCTTCATTTATAATTATATAACCTTAGTTTTAAAAGTATGTTCACATGCACAATCCCTTGTAACATAGCAATCTTGTGAGGTAGGCAGAGCAATTCCCTGACCAAACAAAATATCACTTTGTGAAATAATGTAGTTTCCTAATCTAAATGCTGGAAAACTGACCACCACAACCTATGTAAAAACAAAGTATTGTGAACAGTTGTAGAACTTTATGTCCTCCATCGCTACTAGCAATTTGATGTTATCATGGCAGTAAAAGACCATTAAGAGTAGCCTCAGACCTCCTTCCTATATGTTACAAGTCTCACCTGAACCACCTTACGTTTCTCTGATAGTTCTTTCCATCATGGTCAATGTTGTTCATAATAAAAGTCAAGACTATAAGCCACAACACTAGCACCTTGTTCTAGCCCTTGTGCCTGGTGCCTTTTGGTTTTTCATTTGAACACACATTTTCTCAAGATTGGTAATATGTACATTGGGGAATATAGTTATAAATGATAATCACATCAACAATGGATTATAGAAAATGTAATAAATATACCCCAAAATCTATGTGCCATATATCATGAAGATTGTCAGGGTTAGAAGAATGAAAGATGCATTGCATGGATTCAAGGAACATATTGTGTAACATGCATACAGGCATAACAAGCAAAATTAGATATGGAATTATAACAACAGCAGAAATACATAGTAAGAAAAATGTAAGCTTAAGAGGATGAGAAGTTGTATTAGGTTTGCACTGGCTAGATGATATTGGGAATTCAGAGAAAATGAAAATGCACACTTTTCAGTACAAATATAAGGCATTTCATGATTGCTTTTTGATGTGATTATTTCTTAATACCCATGATATAAACAGCTTATGAGTGTTTTGTATTTATTTAATGAGCCTGGGATGCCTGGGTGGCTCAGCTGTTGAGTTTGGCTCAGGATGTGGTCAATTGAGTCCCACATCCAGCTCCCTGTAAGGAGCCTGCTTCTCCCTCTGCCTGTTTCTCTGCCTCTCTCTTTCTCTGTGTCTCTCCTGAATAAATAAATAAAATCTTTAAAAAAATAAATTATCCTTATATTGATTTCTCAAATTTACTTTAAAAGTGTCTTCGAAATTCAGGTTTTGGTTTATAATTTTTTTTTAATTTATTTATTTGGTTTATAATTTTTTAAAAAAAAAATCTAATAATACAAATATAAGAAATGATATTTTTCTCTATATATAATTATCTACATAATTGTACACAGTATTTTAATTTTTCTCCCAAATGGTGATTTTTTTCTGATACAACTAAGATTTATTTTTTTACCCAGTATGGGATCAACATTGATTTTTGATGATTTTTAAATTCATTTTATAAATGAAAAATTGAGTTTAACTGTTAGCTGCTAATATTTAAATACATAGTCTTGTATATTAATCTTTAATTTTATTTATTAGTTCTTTGTATATTTCTTGGTGTTTCCAGTTAAATATCATTTCTTGTGTAAATAGAATAGTTTTATTTATTCCATTTGATCTTTATGCCTTTATATCTTTTTACTTATCTGGCCTTTATGAAATGGCTGTCCTGGCTATAATATTGAATAAAAGTGGTGAGAGTAAACATTCTTTCTTTGCTCTTAAATGAAAGGAGAAAGATTTCAATATTAAACCTTTACATATGATGTATGTAGGCTTTATTTTCATAAGTACTACTTTACAGATGGAGGATATTTACTTGTACTCCTGGTTTGCTGAGAGATTTTGCCATAAATGGGTATTAAGTTTTGTCAAATACATTTTCTACTTCTATTGAAAAAATCATATAAATATTCTTTTTGATTTGTTATTATGGTGAATGGCATTGATTGCTATTCTAATGATAAATCAACTTTGAAAACCCATGGTAAACTTACTTGGTCACACACATTATTTTGTATTTTAATATACTGCTGGATTTAATTTGCAAATACATTATTTAGGGGACTTGCACTATTGTTCATAGTAGATATTAATCTTGAATTTCCTTTTGTCTTTCTTTCTTTGGTATTTACTTGTTTAGTTTTGAAAAATCTTTATCACTATACTTGCTCCATTTTAAAAAGTTAAAGATTGCTTTCCTGGTATTGTGTTTAGAAAAAGATAATGTAATGTTGGCTACAGTTCTTCATTAAATATATGGTATAATTTACCTATGAAACCACTTACGCTTGGAACTTTCTTTCTCACAAGGATTTTGACAACAAAATCAACATATATATTGATTAATTATAATTAATATATATTTATTATATATAGAGCTGTTCAAATTTTCTGTTTAACTCTTGTCTGTTTTGGCAGATTGTATTTTAGAAAGTGTTTCTATTTCTTCAAAGTTGTCAATTTTTTTATTAAATAACTGGGCACTCATCTATAACAACCTTACCAAGTTGACATATAAAACTAACCATCCTATTCACTATATTTCAGAACTGCTTAAAATCTTAGAGATACAGCAATGAGCAAAACAGACAAAAATAAATCCCTAACCCCATGTAACTTATACCAAAGGAAGAAAGATAAAAAACAAGTAAAATATATAATGTGTCATGTTATTGGCAATAAATGTTCTAGTTAAATAAATAGATGAAAAGGAGATAGCTGGCAATTTCAAATAAAGTTGTTTTGGAATTAACTATTTAAATCATGTTCTAAAGAAAGTGAAAGATCGGTAAGAATATCAAATGGAAAAATGTTTTGGGCAAAGAAAATAATGAGGGCAAAGTCTGTGGGGCAGAAGCCTTTCCTAGCATGTTAGACAAATGGCAAAAAATGACAATGCAGTTGGAGGAAACAATATTAAGAGACAATATTCGGGCTAATTGGGCACCAATAGAATGTTCTAAACAAAGATGCTTCATCTTTGGTCTAAGTTGGTTCGACTGTCAAGTATATTGAAAATTTACTCTTAGAAAGTGAGGTAATTTGTGTGTGTGTGGAATGAAATAAGGGAGTTTAGATTGTTATTACAATGATTCAAGCAAAAGTGGTGGTGGCTTGGACCAGAGCAGTAACAGTAGAGGTGATGAGAAGTGATTAATTTCTGGAGTGTACATCTTTGACTCCTGACATAGGACATTGTGGTCGGTCACTAGATCAGAGCTAAGCTTTCTTATATCTTGGACAGTAGCCCATATCTGTTATGTCTATCTGCCTAACATAAAGAAACCATCAAGTTATTAAGTTCAGTAAACTCGTTAACCAAAATCAAATATAAACATATCACAAATATGAAAGCATTGGACCCTTTGAATTTATATCCCATTGTACTTGGCTTAGAAAAATCAAACAAATTGGCTATAAAAAAGGAAAACAAAAGCAAATGGAATATTATTTTGAAAAAAATTTATTTACTAACAACTTCAACCATTATCACAGTGTGATTATTCTGCATTATTATCCTGTTTCACTCTATCCACACTCATTCCCAAACAACTGTCTATGCACATATGTGCATGAAATTATTTTTTATTAACATTTGCAAATAATTTCAAACTTACAAAAAAGTTGCAATAATACTTTAACTTTTTTTTTGCTGTCATTCATGATCAGGTTACAAAAGTGATGTTACACTACGCACAGATACTTCAGTCCTCATCTCCCACAAATAACCCCTTCTTATATAACCCCAACATAGCTGTCAAAATCAGAAAATAAACATGAATCTTTTACCACCAAAAAATATTCACCCAGAATCATTATTATTATCTAGTGATCTTGTCTTCCCAGTCCCTTTCCATTTGGAACAATTCCTCAATTTTTAAATTGATTTTTTTAAATTTTTATTTATTTATGATAGACAAAGAGAGAGAGAGAGAGAGAGAGAGGCAGAGACACAGGCAGAGGGAGAAGCAGGCTCCATGCACCGGGAGCCCGACGTGGGATTCCATCCCGGGTCTCCAGGATCGCGCCCTGGGCCAAAGGCAGGCGCCAAACCGCTGCGCCACCCAGGGATCCCTTTAAATTGATTTTTATGCCCATAATATTGTTGACAATTATAGATTACATATCTGGCAGAATATCTCCTTATATGCATCTTTTTCATACTTCCTCATGAATAGATTCACAGTATATGCTTTGACAGGACTATAACAGAAATGATATGGCATTCTATTGCATGCAGGCTGCACATAATTTAGCTGTGTCCTTATTATAGGTGAGGTTAATTTGAATTACTTAATGAAATGTTGCTTCATTGATATTCCCACTACATTTTCCCTTTGTATTCACCAAACATTTTGTGAACAGATACTTTAAGAACATGTAAGCATCTACTAGAATGAATTATTACTATGATGGTTGCAAATTTTTTACCTTCCAATTTCACTATTCATTTTACATTTATTAGTTGGCATTAAATCCTAAGGAAAAGCTTTCTCTTTTCTGTGCTTATTTATTTATTTATTTATTTATTTATTTCATGTGAGTATAAATTTATGGATTACTTTTTTATTCACTAGGTTATTTATAGGTTTTATTCACTAGGTTGCTATCATTATTTATTTTGATATTCAAATCACCCCAGATTTGGCAAATAAGAGATCCTCCATGTTGACTTATGTATTCTTTTGACATATCCCCATATTCTTGGAGGAATTCTTCATTTTTAGGCATAATTAACTGTTACAGGTTCATCTTGTGCTTTCTTTGTCTCAGCCCTTGAATCATCCATTTTTTTAAGGAGTCCTGGTTCTTTTTAATGGAGAATAATATTCTGAAAGCAAAATTAGGAATTGGAAATGTATATATACACCTACTATTAGCATTTTTATTTTTCCTTGTTTTTATATCTATCATCATTTATTGGAAACCATGAGTTTACACTGATATTCATAATTCCAAGTTAACACTGAACTGTGCATTTTTAGTTTTTCCCTTTTCCATATTTGTAAGTCCCTTTTTTGACAGGGAGAAATACATCTCCTATTATCTTCATAATTATAAATTACTATTGTTTATAATCAACCCCCATACTCTAGTGGGTCACTACTGTAAGCCATCTGTCTTGTGTGGACTCCATCTTCCACTGAACTATTTCCACTCCACTCAACTACTGGGCTGCAACAACTTGTCTCATCATTGCTGTGTTGCAAGGCTGCTATCTTCTTAAGATTCTGGTTCCAACTCTGCCATACTTTCCTCAATTGTCTTCTCCAACAGGCTTTAGAATGAACTTCAGGGAATAAGGAAAGTAAGAAAGAAAATGAAGAAAATTTTGTTTCTGTTCTCAAATCTGGTTCTTTTGACTCCTTTTTGAAAGCAAGTCACATTATGCTGGAGTGTCCCCTAAAAGTACTATTAAACAGTTCCATCAGGGATTTCTGCTCTCGTTTATTTTCAGTACTTTCAAAGAAAAGCATGGATGAAGTAATTGCACTGATACTTATACATTAAAGAAAGGGTGCTATTAAACGTATTCCCCACAAGAAAGAGTGGTTGTCAGGGAATGCACACCAGTTGACAATCCACTTAACCACAGACTGACAGGGGTTCAGGTCACTTGTAAATGTGTTTCTGTGGCATACACTACAATCCTACAGATGTCTATCTAGTTAAACTAAAATTATAAGGAAATTCTAATGTCTTGTCAGCTATTTTATATAACCCTAAATATGCATCATACTATTTATTAATATTTATTGATCAAATGAGGGTATTTATAGCACCAGAAGAAAAAATATTTACATAGTAATATACATTGACTCATTACTATATGTTTAAGAATCAGAACCTTGCCTATAATTGTGTGTTTGTATTGGGCTCAGAGTTTGTTTTTAAAAATGCATCCTTTTATGACTTCTGGGATTCTCTTGATCATATTCATCTCTTTTGCCAAAAATCATTTACAAATAATTTATAATAAAATAACTTAGAGTAGGCTATAGAGCATTGGCATTTTTAAAGAATCCTCAGATATTAGTCACAAAGTTTATTTAGGTCACATATTTGTGTGGGGGTTTTTGTTTGTTTTCCTAGTTTCCAGAATATTCTATGCAAAGTCCCATGAGAGTCAAATAGTTCAACTGAATAGTTTATACTCATGCATTCAGCTTTCTAGTCTTTCATGCATTCTATATGATACAACCTCACTTCACACATTCCCTGAAACTGCTTTCTTTAGAGTTGCAGACCAACAATCTGATTGCATACTATTGGACTCAATTTGTTTTCTTGTTGCTCAAATACTCTTAGATATACAAACCTACCAGCCAGAACTTTCTCCCTTGTGTTGCTTTTGATTGCTATCTCCTATGGTTGCTCATCTCTGCCCTTCTCCCATGTATTCCTATATAATTACTGCAAGACTTAAAATCTTTCAATAACTTCTCTTTGCCCAGAGCACAAGTCGAAACCTGTTATCCTTATAAAATCAAGACCATTTGTAATTTGGCATCTTTACTTTTTTGGTCAGTTCTCTCTGTGCCCTCTTTTCCTTTCTATCCTGCCCCACCAAGGCAGTTGCCCTTCTGCAGTTATGATATACAGCTCTGTACTTCTATTCACACTGTTTCCTCTTCCAAAAGTGTTTTTCTCTCTTTTCTATAGGGAAATGTCTCTTCATTTTTCAAGCTTTATCTTAGGCATTTCTTTTTGATGAATTTTTTCCTGGCCTTGTTCTCCACTCACTCAGTAGGATTGAGTGAGTGCCTCCTTCTTGAGTGATGAAGTTTTAGAATATAGGTGAGATTTGGTGGGATGAGATCTGGAGCCAATGACCAAGAAAGAATTCTTGAGACACTTTTGGAGCAAAATGGTAGTTTTATTAAAACATGGGGGCAGGACCCGTGGGCAGGAAGAGCTGCTGCCCCAGGCTTGTGAGGGGTGGCTGGTTATATACTTGGGAGTTGGGAGGGGTTTGGGGATAGCGTACTCTAAGGAATTTTAGAAGCAAGGTTTTCAGGACCTTGAGGGGGCTAGCTATTGTTGGGAAAAATCACTTATTACTGTCTAACAAAAAACTGAGTCATGAGACCCTTCAGATATATATCAGGGGGCCATGTGTTTGGGGGATGATTGCCAACATGTATCTTAGGGGTTTAAAGATAAAGGAAATTTCTAAAGGAAGTTTTATATGTTAAAGTCGACTTACAGGATCCTGGAGGTCGGGCTAAGGTTGCCTTTTGCTCTTAGCAAAGTATTAACATTGAGGCAATGAGTCCATAGAGGAATGTTCCTCTACCTGTTTCAAAGACTTGTCAATGTGCTGCCCTAGGCTTGTGCTTTGTCCTCCGTTACCCCTGTCCCCATTAATATAGGAGAGTTTGGTTCTTGTCTCACAGAGTCAAAGAATGAATCTCAAGGACAAAGGAATAGAAGTTTATTGAGTGAGGATACAGAGAAAGCTCTCAGGAGTGACAGGGGTCCCAACAGGGTTGCCACTGAGGGCTTGTAGGGTTGTTCTTTTATTGAAAGCCAACCAGGTAACCTAAATCCTTTTAACATTATCTACTGACATCACCATTGAGTAAGGACTATTGATAGCATCTTTAATGGCTTGCTCCTTCTTTGGGGTCTGGTTATTCTTTGCTATTCACAGATGACGGACATAAAAAAAAGACACTTTCCCTGACCACACCTAGGGCAGGGTGGTCTGGCTTGTTCTCTTATCTCTGGTTTTCTTACACCTCTGCATTTTGGGGATTTTTGTGAGCCTGCTTCTGTGGCACTCTACCTAGTCCTGCCTAACCACATTTATCCTTAACTCACCATTATGTTCCTTCCATATACGTTCTACAGTAGTCTCTCTAGCACCTAAATTCTTATTGTCAGTGCATAGACTGATTATTTTTCATACTTGCATATCCCAGTAACAAATTGTGCCTTTCTTGAGATTAAATATAAACTCCTTTTTGTTTTTCATTCTTTTACTTCAATTCTATCCCAGTATCATGTACTGGTGCTAGTTGGTGCTTAATGAATATATGTTGAAAGAATAAAACATTAATGAGAAAAAAAAGGAAGATAGGAAGAGAGAGGTTGATAGAGAGACAGAGAGAAAAGATGGTTTGACTCTATAGCTTACATTTAGTATTATATTTCATTAAGGAATCCAATACAGAGAAGATGTGTGATATATCAAAAATTAATTTGTGTACATTGGTTTAATAGACCCCAAGATAAGCTAGTTTCTTGAATGAGATATAGATTTCTGAAGATCTGATACTTTTCCAATAACAACTGAATTGTCTGACCACAATGATGATAGGACATCTTTGTTTAGGATGTATAGATCTCAGTGTTTAAAGAGGTAGACTGGGGCATCAAACCACTTACGTCTTAATTATAGCTCCATTATTTACCAGTTTAGTAAACTTAATGCAGATGTTAAATTTCCTCATATGTTAAATGAAGATATAAAATGAGTATCCATTGTAGAGGTAATTTCAAAAATGTAATTGATAAGCTCTGCATAGAACTATGCTGTAATATCAACAGAAATTTAACAAAATGGAAAATACTACAGTAAAGTGTTTGAAATAAAATGATTAAATGAATCATTTTCCATATCCATTTTTATAAATGAAAAACTTCATTTAAGCAGCTCATTAAAAAGCTAGTAATTTGCTATTCAACAATATGAAAATAACAATCTTCCATATCTTTTATGTCCATAAAGAGATATTGTGGCTTATGTTTTATTGTTTAAGTTTGATTCCAAGATAGTAAGTTAAAAGCATATTTTTAAGAATAAATATTTTAATGAAATTATTTTTAAAATAACACCTTATTTGGCTTTAAATAGGTTTAACATGTCAAAGAAGTTAATTCTTCAAAGAAAGAGATCTTTATTAGGAGTTTTCCATAAATTTACAATAAAATTAAGCTTTGATGGTGAGAAGGGGTTAAATAGGTCATTGATATTAAGGAAAGCACTGTGATGAGCAGTGGATGTTGTATGTAAGTGATGAATCACTAAATTCTAGTCCTGGAACTAATACTACAGTGTATGTTAACTAATTTAACTAATTTAATTTAGTGGAATTTAAACAAAAACTTGGAAAAAAATTGAAAAAATAAAGTAAAATAGAATAAAGCTTTGAAATTGATTATAATTCCCATTTCTTTAGTAGAAAGGAAAACATATCTGTGGTTTGAACTTCAGAAAACTAACTTCATTAGTAATGAAATTAGTGTTTCCTTTCTAATGGCAAAAATTCTAGGATATCCAGAATTTCTACTTAATGATTATGGTTCCATCTCTAATTAAACTTTAGGGAAAATTATAAAAGTGATGGCATACTTGGGAAGTAGACTCATATATACCTAAAAATGTTGGTTCCTTATTGATCACATTCATATGCAATTAATACAGTTCAATATTAGTGTGCTTGTTTTCCCTTAGTAGAATTGCTAAAGAATAAGTTTTCTTATCAGTAGCAACTTCCAATTTTATTGATGGCTAATTAGTGTATATATTCTGATTGGCACTATAGAACATTATACAACTTTTAAGAAGTTTTTATTTTTTCAAGAATACAAATTTAAATGAACACTGGCCTTCTCCACCATATTGACAGGATAAAACAAGCTTCATTAAATGGCTTTCTCTGTAGGGGCCAATGGCAGGCTACCCCAAGATGGGACACTTTGGCATGAACATCACTGTCAGTTAAAAGTAATCAAAACCTAGCAGATGCAGGAAGTGCTCTTTTCTTGGTCCTCAGCTGCCTAAATATACACTGGAATGGAGAGCCTGTACCAGGAAGAGAGCTACTAACAGACTCACTTTTACTTAAGAAACTTCCCTGCATAATAGGGCAAGCTTTGTTTTTCAAAACCTCTTTCACCTTCCTGATAATGGCCTTCCTCCCTTTGTACTCTCAGACCTGATTTTCTTCTGTTACTCTGTTTCATGCCAATTTAATTCCAAGTCCAGCTAAAAGGACCTTGTAAGTCAGAAGAAGGACTTCTTCCAACAAAGTAGAGTTCAGGAAGGTCAGGCTCAAATATGACTGATAGCTTTTTAATCATATTTCATTGCCTAGAACTCAAATGCATAATTACAATTACCCAGTAACCATAGTGTAACATGTGACCCTGGAAGAAAGGAAAAAACTGAGTTATTATTAGTCTCTGCTACAGATGCTGAAAATGACACAGAAATATGAGAACTGTATCAATAGAAGATCTTTATAGTTTACGTATATTCAAAGAAATTACATTACTTAAATTCTAACAATAAAAATGTGACATATATAAAAGTTTAAAAGGATATTTAGGGATGTCTAACAATAAAAATGTGATATATATAAAAGTTTAAAAGGATATTTAGAGATGCGTTGCTATTTATAAAAATAGTCAATTAAAGCACAGGTATCCTATCTATATATAATTATCCATTGTGCATGTAAATGTATGCAATGCACATGATCTTGTTCTATTCATTAATGTCCTTAAGGATTTCTACAGGATACCACTTTCCTAATAATTTCCTTATAATATTGTTTGTCTTATCACTTATATTTCAAAGTTGTATTTACATATAGTTAGTTCTTCAAATCATACTAAGTAACTTTATTATAAAATTATTTTAAAAAGGAAAAAATATAAAATTAAACTTATAGTTAGAATTAATCAATTTAATTAACATAAGTTAGAGAACTCTTATAAATGACATTAAAAAATATGAGAGGAAACAAAAGAAGATAAGAATAAGAGACCAGTAGAGAGGATATAAAAAACAGAGGAAGCGAAGAGTAATCTTCGCAATAAAGAGGGACAGGACACAAAAGGAATAAGAGAGAAGCCAGAGAAACAAACAGACACTAGTATTGCAGTTCCTCAAATATATAAGCAGAGAGACCAATTGGAAAAATGATTTTAAAGCTACTGCTTTTTCATTACTCTTAAGTATAAAGAAGAAATTTTATGTATTCAAAAGAACAGCAGAAACGCAAAACTAGATAAGGCATGAGTAGTGATGTTTGAGAAAAGGCATTTTTAAAGATTACAAGCAATTAGTTTCCTATTGCTTATTTGATGTAACTTTCACCTTAACAAGAACTTTTCCGCTTGGTGCGATCATCTAATAACTTACTATCATCGATTTTCAGAGAAAACACATTATCTGCAGGAAAACTTTCTGAAAGTCACAAACAAGCATTAAGAGCCCAGAGGCAAAAGATTTGTAGAATCTTTAAAAGATAGCTAGAGGCAAGAGTTTGAGCCATGGGAGAAAATAACCAAAAACCTTGTCTGCCTAATAATTGTTCCATAGAAAAAATTCTTTTCAAAGCACAACCAGAAAATAAAATCAACATCAAGCTACCCTAGTCTGCTTCTGTGACCTTGCTAGAAACAAGCCATAGGTCTGCCACTTAAACAGCATTATTCACCAACAAACAGCCTTCCTGCAGGAAGAGCAAAAACCTTTAATAATAAAATCCAGTGACAGTATAAATATTTTACCATGTCACTCTCAAGGTGCAAGCTGGTGTATCTGCTAGAATAATTCAAGGAACAAAAAATGATTTGTGTAATAGAAAGTGTATTGGCCTGATACTTTATTAAAAAAAATAAACTATAACTGCTCTCATTCAAAGATACAAGTTGTTCAAGACCAGTTCTTCATCTGAAACTTAAAAGCACTCCTCCGAATCACAGCACACAATCCTGATTCAATTCCAGCTTCAGATGTACAGTCTACATATCTATCCATTTGGGGTAACATTTGTTTTTTTCTCCTGGTGATTCCTAATGTAATCTCCAGAGAGACAAAGTGAGACAAAGTAAATATGAGAAAACCTTTAAGGATAATTTTAGGCAATTTTGTGTTATCTCTACCCAGTTTAATATTAATAGCATGACAGTTTGTCCTAGAGAATGAATAAATAGAAAAACTTTTGTGTCCTTTGTTTCTTTCCTTCTCTCCCTCTCTCTCTCACCCTACCTTCCCTTTCTCTTTGTCTCCCTCTCTTCCTCTCTTCCTCACTCCTTTCTTCTCTCTCAGGTGCTCTCTCTTTCTCTTTCCTTCATACACAGTCAAAACTCAATTGTTCTTTCCTATTATATTTATTTATTCACTTTAATAATAAATTTATTTTTTATTGGTGTTCAATTTACCAACATACAGAATAACACCCAGTGCTCATCCCGTCAAGTGCCCCCCTCAGTGCCCATCACCCACTCACCCCCACCCCCCGCCCTCCTCCCCTTCCACCACCCTAGTTCGTTTCCCAGAGTTAGGAGTCTTCATGTTCTGTCTCCCTTTCTGATATTTCCCACACATTTATTCTCCCTTCCCTTATATTCCTTTTCACTATTATCTATATTCCCCAAATGAATGAGAACATATAATGTTTGTCCTTCTCCGATTGACTTATTTCACTCAGCATAATACCCTCCAGTTACATCCACGTCGAAGCAAATGGTGGGTATTTGTCGTTTCTAATGTTTCGATGGACACCGAGGCTCCTTCCACAGTTTGGCTATTGTGGACATTGCTGCTAGAAACATCGGGGTGCAGGTGTCCCGGATTTTGATGGAATCTTGTCTCACATTTATATTTAAATCAGAGTTTTTTCTAGGCTAAATAGAATGAAATGGTTTTTCTGGGACATTCAGTTCCCTCTTTTTTTTTTTTTTTTTTAAGATTTTATTTATTTATTCATAAAAGACATGGAGAGAGAGAGGCAGAGACACAGGCAGAGGGAGAATCAGGCTCCACGCAGGAAGCCTGACATGAGACCCCATCCCAGGACTCCAGGATCATGCCCTGGGCCGAAGGCAGATGCTTAACCGCTGAGCCACCCAGGGATCCCCGGTTCCCTCTTTTTTTATACCTTTCTCTCCTATGGGTCTTTCCCCTTTGGCTGCCTATGTCTCCCATTTGGCCTATAGCCTACATTATCTGGTTAATGCTTTTTCTTTCAGGATTTTCCTGCCTCCATCAAACCTCATTCTCCTGTCTTATGGTAACTTTAATTATATGCTATCATGAAAAGAAATCTTAAAAACACATAATAAGTCAAAGTTTCATTATTAATTATTTTTGGCTCTGTGAGACAATTGCATCCTAACTGGAGAATTCTAGAGAAACAAAACCCTAATCTAAAGGCTGAGATATAGGTAACCACATGCAATTTTACTCTCTAAAAGCACTTGGTCAATCTGGCCCAATTTGTTATATAGAACTGAATTTGATGAGATAATTACAGTCACTGACAGTTTGCAAGTTCTGCCAGCACGATTTGATAATACATAGATGTGGTATAGGAAATAAATTGTGAGACAATTTTTCACACTATAATTCTCAGGGTGTTGGAAATATAGTTATTCTAGACAAGAACAAATATGTTATTTGCCAAATTTCCTAGTTTTGCAGCCAATATAAGTTATGGTATACTAGTCATATGCCAACCATTACTGATAGTATTTTATCCATTATTTCATTTAATTTTTACTACAACTCTTTGAGATATGTACTCTTGCCCCCATTTTGCAATGAGAAAATCAACATTTACTTGTTGAGAAATGGTAGGCGCAGAGCTAAGATGCAAACCTAAGGCCACTGACTCCAAGATAGGGTTCTCTGCCCTATGTTGCAGTATCTGATACAGTATGATACTGAAACACAAGTTATGTCCTGTGGTTAGGGGCATATACACTCGACCTTGATGCAGAGCTCTTTCCAGTGTTTATTAGCTTCACATTTAGGAGACTATTTATGCCTTACTGTGGCTGAGTACCAGATTAGGTATGTGAAAATATAGTCCATTCTTCAGATAAAATTATTCTTTGGGTAAGAGGGACAAAAGCCTAATTTTCTTAAATTCTAGATCCCATCTATAGTTGAGTAAGCACATATCATACACAGTCCTAGTGATTGTTTATATAAGCATCAGAGATTGTTTAGAGATAGTAAACATAGAATATTCAAATGTTAAAAGGAAAAAATAAAATATTAGGTAATTTTAAAATATAATAAATTTAATTTTCTTCTAATCTCCAAACAATTTCCCTAATGATTAAGATTCATTTTAAGTATTTAGCTGACTGCATTTATCTTGCTTAGATGATAGAGATTTTATGTTAAAAATATTACCATATTTAAGTATCTTTTAATTTCCCCTGTGACCATTATTGTCAAAATCTGCTCTCTAGGTCTCAGGGCTTCAAATTCTTACCTTCTTCTCAGATGGAATCTTTTGTCTTTAAGCTAATTTACACACACACATACACACACTAATTAGTAGAATCTATAATTTTGAAAGACACTTTTTTTTTTTTTTTTGCAAACTCTATTCATTCAGGACGATGTTACCTCTGATTTTAAAAGTAAATCTGTTGTGGGCCACATTTAGTGCCAACAGTACATAAACAAGAGCTGTCCTGCAACTTTCAGTTGAGTTCATTCATTATTGCTGATGCTACAAATCTTAAGAAACATCCAGGAAGGCAGACACAACAAAACTAAAACAATCCATTTCCTCAGCCTTTCCTACTGAATAATTATTTCTTGTGTTTATGTTATACCTCCTTCCTTAGGCCTGTTTCTATGTGTGTCTCCCTTATAAATAGTGAAAACATTGTGAATGGAGAAGGATTTACATCAGTTGCTGGCAAATCCTTTAGTTATCTCATTTAAAATGGGATGAAAATAAAGAAGACAATATTACCCTTTTACTTTCCTTTTGTAATAGGTCATGTGAAATGGAAAATTGAAATGAAATGTTTTCAAAATAAGTGCACATAAATATTGAACTGTTTGTTGTCGTTGTTCTTGCAAGTAGGGAAATTGTGTTTGATTGTTTTTCTTTGTTTGCATGCATATAAATGTTCATGTACTTATCCATTTTCATTAAAAGCCTTTATTTTCTTTCCTTTTTTTGGACTGAATTGATAAAACAGATTTGTGACAATGTATCATAAAGTTATAAAAATTCTTCTTAAAACACATTTGTATACCTTCTGAGCTCCTTTAATTAATTAAGAAATCATTAATATAAAATGACAAGATAACTATAAAATAGAGCTAATCTTATTTTAAAGGTGTACATTTCTCAGAGAGATAACCATTGAATTTGCCATTGAATTATTAATTTGGAATATAGAAGCCTCGGTATTAAAACCATGAATTCTCTTCAGCAGGGCTTTCTGACAGTATGTTAATGAGTAAAATAAAAATATAGGCATCTCTGTCATGCTGCTGTTTCTCAAAATGTGTACATAATAATATATGTTACAAAAATTCCTCATTAAAAATATTAGAAAATTTTGCAAAGTTCAACTTCTTTCTTTAATGAAAACTTCTCATATGCTTTAACATAGTGAAACACTTGCAAATTTTTAACTATGTGCCAGGTAAGAAATAAACTGAGGCACTCAGTACATCTTTATTCATAGATTATTCTGTGATGCACTTCTCTAGGCTATTGTTCTTCGTAAGATAAATTGGGAAATGTTTCAAGAAATGATAGCACTTCAAGGATGAAATGGGATGGTTTGGAAAACCTCAGAGCCTCAAAATGTGACTAAATTACTGAGGCAGGAAAGGGAGAGGCAGGAATGAGCTTAAGAAAAAGAGCTTGGGCTTCTTCCCTCTGACTGAGCATTTCTTCAATGGTTGCAGAATGCACTTACTAGCACTAAAGACATGCTTCTGGGGCACCTGAGTGGCTCAGTCGCTTAAGTGACTAACTCTTGATTTCAGCTCAGGTTATGATCTCAGAATTTTGAAACTGATCCCCAAGTTGAATTCCACAGTCAATTAGGAGTCTGCTTGAGATGCTCTATTACCCTCTTCCTCCACCCCTCCCCTTATCACTCTCTCTGTCTTTCTCTAAAATAAATAAGTAAATCTTTAAAAAAGACATGCTTCTGTTAGCCTGAGAGAAAATGTGGTTTAACAAACTACATTACACAAAGAAGTTCGCCAAAGAAGAATCAGAGACGAAGAACTTCCTCAGCCCTACAAGGTTCTTTTAGTCGGACGTGGAATTAAATTGGCATGAGACAGAGTAACAGGAAAAAATCAGGTCTGAGGGTACAAAGGGAGGAAGGCCATTATCAGGAAGGTGAAAGGAGATGTTTTGAAAAATAAAGCTTGCCCTATTATGCAGGGAAGTTTCTTAGGTAAAAGTGAGTCTGTTAGTAGCTCTCTTCCTGGTACAGGCTCTCCGTTCCAGTGTACGTTTATGCAACTGAGGACCAAGAAAAGATTACTTCCTGCATCTGCTAGGTTTTGATTACTTTTAACTGACAATGATGTTCATGCTGAGGTGTCCCATCTTGGAGTAGCCTGCCCTTGGCCTCTACAGTTCCCTCCTCAGAAACTTCCCTCAAGTTTCACACATTTGAAGTTGAGCTGGTAAATTATTCAATCTCACTGATCCAGTCTTAGTCCTGACAATAGGTGGGTTCAGTTACACTCATTTCGGGAGGTGGTGATGCAGATGTGTTTTCAGTTAGGTCTGTGCTTTAAGAAATCAGGGATTAAACAAGAGGCATTTTTGTAGACACAAAAGAAAAATAATGGATAATGATTTGGTCAAAATAAAAATCAGTGTCTGTGTGGTAAACACATTGCATGATTATTTTATATAAAATTTAAATATACATTTATAGATTTATAAATATTATATTTACATGTGTATGTCATATTTATCATTATATAGTATATATATGTGTGTGTTTATATATGATCACCCAGGCAAGCTCAAAACATTTATAACATTATTATCACCAGTTTGAAAATGAAAAACTGAGGCTTATGGAACTTAAGTAATTAGTTGAGGTTGCCATCAGTACCACTGACTCAGCTTCGTGTTAAGTAAATAAGCAGATTCTAAGAAATAACACAATAAATATTTGGCAGCAAAATTTATTTCACATAAATTAGAGAGGGAGAAGATTGGATCCCCAAAGAGTAAAATAGCCTCCCCAGATCAAAGGTGATGCAATACTGCTCTCTTCTAAGCATGGGTCATCTAAGAATGTGATAGAATGGGTTGGAGAGAGCCCTGGGCTTAGAGGACATGTTTAAATTATAACTTCCATTTGGTGGTTGTGAGGCTGAGGATATATCAATATCTGTGATCTTTGGTTTCTTTTTTTCATGATGCAATAGAATGTAGATTTACACAAATATTTTTTATTCTGAAAAGACTTTTATCTGTCTTGTCCATGTTTGTTTGAAGAAATGTACAGAAATATGCAACTGTTCTAATAAAGTGCTTTCCACTGGCATTTCATGCTCCCTCCAACCACCAATGGGTGGATAATATCATTGTAAGGTAGAATTATAGATAATATAGTGATGAAACAACATTTTGTACATAAAAAGTACTAATGTTTGGTAAAATAGTAAAAAAAAGAACCTTAAACCATTAAGAAAAGTTACAAATATTTATGATACACATTACATGTTTTCAATAAAAATTGGGATTTTAAAAGGAAGGACCTAGTTGATTATGAAACTTACATAAAAGCCACGTCATTCTAGGTGAAATAGTGTGGCATCAAAAGTAGCTTTTTAATTATTCATATCTTACTTTTGATGTGTCCATTTATGGCTATCGTTTTTATCTAAAAATGTTATAACAAAATAATTACTTTTCCCCCTAGTGCTTCCTTGCTTTAAAAATGTTCTCTAGGGGCAGCTTGGATGGCTCAGCAGTTTAGCACCGCCTTCAGCCCAGAGCATGATCCTGGAGACCCAGGATCGAGTCCCACGTCGGGCTCTCTGCATGGAGCCTGCTTCTCTCTCCCTCTGCCTGTGTCTCTGCCTCCCTCCCTCTCTCTCTCTCTCTTTCTGTATCTCATGAATAAATAAATAAAATCTTTAAAAAAAATTAAAATATAAAAAAGTTCTCCAGGAGATCCCTGGATGGCTCAGTGGTTAAGCATCTACCTTTGGCCCAGGGCATGGTCCTGGGGTCCCAGGATGGAGTCCAACATCAGGCTCCCTGCATGGAGCCTGCTTCTCTCTCTGCCTATGTCTCTGCCTCTCTCTGTCTCTCTGTGTTTCCCATGAATAAATAAATAAAATCTTAAAAAAAAATAAAATAAAAAGATAAAAACGTTCTCCATTAGTGTAGTATCTTTGTATGCCATAGTAACTAAATGATAACACATTGGTCAACTCATTGGTTGATTTGGTGAGATGAAGTATACATACTTCTATTTTGGAGACATTATACATTTTACCTTTATTTACTGATAATTCACATAGCTCGAAATACTTTGGGCAGATAAGAATTTATTACCAGGCAATTTCTACAGTTGTAGGATCAGGCCCCATGTCTGGTTTACAAGAACAGTTCTCAGTCCCTATGAACAGAAAAGCAACCACTGTCACTGAGGGAAGCTGCCAAGTCAAAAAGCTTCTGGTTGCAAATCTCCAATGCCTCTGCTATGATCTTTTTCTCAATATGGTTGCTTAGTGACCTTCTTCCTTTTTCTCCATCTAAATCAGATCTGAATTCAGTTCTTCCAAATGTATTGATGAAATTAGACTCACAGAACCCAAAATGAAAATAAGTCTGAAAAACATAATATTAACATTTGAGGCTTTGCAGGACAATACATTAGACAAGAGTTTCACATCCCCAAGTGCTATGGATATTTTAGGCCAGATAATTCTTTTTGAGGGGAGTTGTGCTATGCATTGTGAGATAACTAGACTATACCCTCTCACTACTCTCCCCATTGTGATAGTCAAAAATATCCACAAATATTGCCAAATATCACCCAAGGGACAAAAATCTCCCCAGTTGAGAAGAATTATACTGTGCTTTGCATTCTGTAGGCCACCACACACTAGAGAGTTATAAAATCAATATTTTAAAAGCACATATAGATTAGAATGAAATGTATAGAATATCTTATTTATACTAAATATTCTACAGAAAGCACAAATATAATAATAGACAAGTATAGTTTCATAGTACTTTCAATTTTATCAATGTGTGTCTATGTGTGTTTAATGGACTTCAAGACTAATATATTTCCTATTGTGAATATCAACGGATTTCATATTGTGGATAGTTGTCAAAAAGTTTGAAAACAATTAGTTTACAAGATTGCAATAAAAGTAGAACAAACCTGTCCACAGTATTCTCAACAAAAGAGATCAATCAATATTTCTTCCACTGCTGTACTCTATCCCTATCTGTATAAAATTCAGCAATATTGACCTTGCCTGTCTAATCTTTCTCTAATACTACTATATCACCTATAGTCTCTCTTTTTTAAAGATTTTATTTATTTATTTGAGAGACATTGCAAAACCAGGGGAGGAAGGCCAGAAGGAAAAGCAGGTTCCCTGTTTAGCAGGGAGTCCTATGCAGGACTAGATCCCAGGACCTTGGGATCATATGACCTGAGCTGAAGGCAGAGGCTTAACTGAGCTACCCAGCTAGCTAGCTAAATGAGCTACCCAGGCATCTCCACCTATAATCTCCCTTACGTATGCTATATAACAGAACTGTCACCCCATAATTTTCACAAATGTAAGCATTTTCTTACTTAAACATTGACAAGATTGTATGTGATGAATATGATAAAAAACAATTTGCAGAGTGTCATCTTGACATATTCTTCTGGCTAAAAAAGAAAGCATATTGTTAAAGGATCTTTTATACTTAAGACTCAAAGTTGCATATTAATGGATATGCATCTAGTGACATTTTGAAAATATCTGTGGATACGCTACAGTATGGCCAATCATGTACAACTGTGATAAACATAATTAGAGGCCAGTCTATTTTGTAAGATATGCTATGGCTATTGAGCAAATAAGGAATAATGTCCATAGCAAAGTGTATGACTCAACAAGTTCATTAGATAGAATTCTGCCAACACTAAGTATTTTTAAATAAAATATCCGCTAATATTTTTGTGACTAAAATATTTTAATCCCTAAAAGAGTTTTGAAATTTAATATATCTTATAGGAATCCAATGTTGAATAGTATTTGTTCAACATTCCTATTCAATACATAGTGCTTTACTTAAGTTAATCCAGCATTAAAATTTATAATAGAAAAATTAAACCACCATGATGCAGATTTACATAATAGTTTCCCCTTAAGGAAGCTGTTAACCTCTACATGATTCATTTTAAGATTCAATATTACCCTAATAATAATAAAATAGTAAAGTTCAATTTATAGTATCAAGAAAAAGCCCTATAAAAATATTAGCCATATTGGTTATCTATTTAGGACAAAGAACACACACTATAGTAGACAATACCATATATTAAAGAATAATGTTCTGGGTTCCTATCATTTCTGGTACTTCATCAAGGTCATTATTTTAAAAAGAATATCTTGTTAGTGATAAAAATATGATATGAAGTCATTCTTTTAATTAATACTTCTTGCTTTCTTAAATCTCAATTCTATATGACTTGCTTGTATGAAATAAATGTCAGTTTCCTATCAGCTGTGTTCAACAATCCTAAAAGGTTTAATGGTCCATTCGCTGAAGCATAACAATTTCTGACTTGAGTTCTGCATTCAATAAATCTATTTTGCATATCCCTCATGCTGAAGCTATGTTGACAGAGTTCACTGAATTCCAGAATTTTTGATGACTACATTTGTCACCAGGTCCTAAAGTCTCACATATTGCCAGCTCGTGTGTTAGGCCTCAGGGGACTCCAGAGTTAAATAATTCAGTGCCAGGACTTGCTTTATGGACATACCATCAAGTCTTGTCAGGACTTTGCATCAATAGAAGCATTTTCCACAGTTTCACTCTCTCACCCTACCCCATGTGTTCCTTTACCACATTTTCACATAAGTCAGGAAACATTCTGCAATCAGAGGAAAAGGTTTCCTGTCAGTTGACTGAAGCAGGATTGTAAATATCACCCCATAATTTCAAGTGAGAGAGATGAAATTAGAGATATTTTCCATTTTCTCTTCTTCCTCAGAGCCAGTTTTAAGCTGTATTATAAAATAAATTTTAACAGTTCCCAGAATTCCACTTTTGACCCTTGCTCTGTGCCATAAACACAGCAGCTTCTTAAGATAGATTTTATACTTCTTCAAGCAAGTTTGTGATTTGGAACAGAACACCTGACTTAATACACATTGTCTGTGTATCCAAATAGTGCTGTGGCATGACTCTGGACATAGAAACTGAATGATTAATGTTTTGTTCTTTGCTGCTTTAGATATCATAGTAGCATAATTGATCCTAGCCTCATTGCTGACTACTGTGGTTAGATTCTTGGTATCCATTTTATCCCACTGAAATGAGATTGTTGTGGATGATTACTTGTTCTAAAGAATGCATTAGCCCCTACCATCCAAAATTTTGTCATAGCTAGGGATTTTCACTTGGTGATAGTAAATTCAGAAAATTTACAAAAATGATGATCGATAGACCAAATTAATATTATAATTTCTATCACCATTTTGCCTTTGTGCAGTGTAGTCATGTGTAATTAAAATTCTGATTCCAATTAAACCCCATCTTCACAGAGCACCTGAAGTTCTAACATACCAGTAAAAGTCAATCTCATCCTTGGCATAGAGAGAAGTGAGTAGCTATGCTGAAGTTCAGTGAATTTAAATCTGATATTTCAAATAATGAGCCACTTTATCTGAGCCTGGTAGTTTCTGAATATAAAGGGCTTTTCTTATTAAGGAAGGAAATCATGCATGTACAACCACTCTACGCTATGGCAGGGCTCTGTCTAGCAGATCTTTTTGTTTTTTTTTTTTCTTTAAATACAATTAAATAATCAACTTCTGGTACTTGTTTTCACTTCTATGAAATTGTATAGCTGGGCAGCCTGCGTGGCTCAGCAGTTTAGCGCCACCTTCAGCCCAGGGTGTGATCCTGGAGATCTGGGATCGAGTCTCACATCAGGCTCCTTGCATGGAGCCTCCTTCTCCCTCTGCCCGTGTCTCTGCCTCTCTCTGTGTGTCTCTCTCATGAATAAATAAATAAAATCTTAACAAAAAATAAATTGTATAACTAGTTAGTTTACTTATCAAAAAAATTTAAGGAACTACTAAACTCAAGCAAACTTCCAAACATGGTAAAAATAGAGAATAGAAAAAATGTAGCCTCTTGGGCCTTCAAGATACTTGCAACATAGGGAGGCAGATTATAAAATATACTGAAGTTGAATAGTGCACAAGTTAAATATAAAATGACTATAGTAGGGAGAATATGGCAAGGTGCTTATTAATTAAATGACAAATGAAAATTGCTGTCAGTTATTACTTTGATTCTTTTGGCTTAAATGAACAACTAAGAGTAAAATACACTGAATGAATCATTGTGTCTGCCCACTTGATTCCAATGTACAGGACACAGTTGTAGTAGACAACACTACATGTTAAAGATGTTCTGGGTGCCTAGTTTTTCTGGTACTCCATAACTGATCTTGCTTTTAGAATCATGACTCTAAGATCCCAAGTTTCTCCCAAGGAAACTTGCCAAGTTTCCCAACCGAGCTCTGTAATTGCTGTAACAAGAAGCTCTAACTGCACAGAAAAAAATTATCATTAGAATCCAAGTCCAAATTTAGAACACCAACGTCAGGATTCTTTTTGATGAATGACTTTCTGCAAGATGTTGGATATCAGATGTGACAGAAGAAATGATTATTAAAACTTTTGTCATCTGAAATTTACTTTCCAAAATTGACGTGCAGATATTTTAATAAAGGATCAAGGTATAATGCAACAAAAAATACTGTGTTTATATTTCTTCTTTATGTGAAGTTACCAGATACCACTCAAGAATTAGGAACTGGTATTCACTTTAAGAAGCTTTTAATGCTTTAAAACACAAAACATTTAAAGTTATGTCTGTATGACACTAAAACATAGGGTGAAAATTTCATCAGTAATTTGGACATTCTTTAGGGTCAAACAACTGGGAATTTTGAAATATAATAGAGTTTGATTTTAATATTACATACATAGGTATTAATGAAAAACTTCTCATGGTAATGTTTTTGGACATGAAAATAGACATTAGTGTCTTTGATAATAAGTCTATTTTCTAATTAAAAACAACCTTTAGGGCAGCCCCAGTGGCGCAGCGGTTTAGTGCCTTCTGCAGCCCGGGGCATGATCCTGGAGACCCGGAATTGAGTCCGACGTCGGGCTCCCTGCATGGAGCCTGCTTCTCCCTCTGCCTGTGTCTCTGCCTCTCTCTCTCTCTCTGTGCCTCTATGAATAAATAAAATCTCAAAAAAAAAAAAAACCTTTATCAAAAACAAAGTTAGATCTACACACAGTATCTTTAGAAGGCTAACATTAGAATAAAGATAGCTAGATAATATTATCAGCAATTACATTAACAAAAAATTATAATTTCTTAGTATAAATACTTGGAAAAGTCTTGTCAGTGCATATACGTAAGTTTGTACTTTTTAATTTCTTGGGGTAGGGTGGGGGGGTGGAATGAAAAGGAATGATTCACACTCTTTTTAATGCTCTTTGTGTTTATGCTCTTTGTGTTTATGCTCTTTGTGTAATTCTCCATCATCATCAGGGCATGGAGAAGAAGGCACCTTTTCCATTCCCACAAATGCAGCTGCTTGCAACAAGACAGACAGTAGTGACAGGGGCTTTCAAGAAACACAAATGAGATAACCAATCTGCCCTGGTTAACCCGATATTCCCAAGAATGCACCATTTTTAACCAAAAAGCAGAAGATTACCATAGATGCAGCTGGTACAAAGCTGAAAGCAGACTACTCTACGTCCCTGTTCCTGTGCATTTGCTTTTTGGATAATTTGCTTTTTTAATTGTCTTTGCAAATAAAACACAAGTGCCATTCTGGTGTATTTTCTGTTTCTTATTTGATAAATATTACATGTGGGCTTCAGATGGCAGAGGATGAGGGTACCACAAGTTTCCTTACATATTTCATTTTCTTACTATTGATTTCATGAGGTTACATTTTGGAATATCAAAAGTCCTAATTAATTCTGAGTCTTGGGCCTTCTACTGTTTCTGCATGAGGACATTTTCACATCTCCTGCTTTACTGCCGCAAGAAACACGTAAACCTGGTTTGTTAACTCAGTTTGGTGTGGTAAGAAAGAGATGCTTAATGAGATGCTCTAAAGCTAATTCCCAGATTTTATCCCATTCCTAACATGTATACAAAGTTGGGAAGTTCTCTGAGCAATGCATCATTTTGAATGTGTCTTTTTTTTTTTTTTTATAACTTTTCTTATGTAAAGCATCTACCCAGCAAAGGAATTCAAGTTTGAGCCAGTTGATTCAGAGAGTGACACCAGTAGAATGAGTAACCAAGTATTTATAATTCTATAATGTAAACAAAAATATTTCATATGTTTCCATGTCTTTTAGTTTTTATTGGCATTTTTCCAGTTTAGGCAAATTCTTGTTCAAGATCACTGCAACAGACTTTCAAACTGTTCTGACAGCCTCTATTCTCATTTATTTTCAACCCATTTTCTACACTTAGTCAATATCATTTTTCCATGTTGGGAATATAATTGTTATCTTCAAAAAGGAAAGCAATATCTTCCCCTTGTTTTTAATTTTGTAAAGTTTATATTTGTAACACATCTATCCTTTTCCTGATTCCTCTGCCTCATATTTGGCAAACTTTTCAGTCTACATGATCTTTTTTGGTCTCTGTGTTTAGCTTCTGCTCTATCTACAACATTCACTTTCCCCAAGGTGAGTATCATATTTATGTTTCCATACCATACCCTTCCTTCCTTTTATAGTTCTCATCACACTTTATTGTAATTACTAACATAATTCTTATTTTCTTCACTAGTAGAAAGTTCCTTGAAAAGAGGAACATTGCCTGCCTCCTCTGGATTAATTAATAGCATCTCACAAAGGACATAGCACAAAAAATAAATGTTTGTTAAATATTTTTGAATAAATGAATAATATGCTAGATATTCATATTGTGACTCGTTGGCTGAAAATAATATCTGTTATAAAGAAGTCAAGTAGCAGGATGCCTGGATGGCTCAATGGTTGAGCGTTTGCCTTTGGCTCAGGTTGTGATTCCAGAATCCTGGGACAAAGTCCCACATTAGGCTCCCTGTGAGGAGCTTGCTTCTCCCTCTGCCTATGTCTCTGCCTCTCTCTCTGTGTCTCTCATAAATTATTATCTTTCCAATTTATTCTGAATAGTAGTAGCTCAAACCTTAATAATTTTGGTTGTCCTAAATAATCCAAGTACCATCTCGGGAAAAATACTCCCACCATGTTTCACTTCTCCCTTCATGACAGTTCAATATGTAACATTTTAGTTTTCTGAAAAGCCAATATAGTTTTATAATTCACTCATTTTCATGTAATTTAAATGCACAAGCATAGTAGAATAGTTTCACTAAGAAGGCTGCTAACACTTTTAAAGTTATTTCTCCAAATATATGTTGTTTTTTTGATCCTATTTATTCCTTCTTGCATTTATCCATGCATGCATTTAATTACTGTTAAAATTATTTATAAATTATAAAGTTATTATAACCACTTGATTTTAATAATAATATTGGGTTAGCAGAGAATAGATAAAAAATACAGACATGGAGTTCCTGGGTGGCTCAATTGGTTAAACTTTTCCTTCAGCTCAGGTCATGATCCAGGTGTCTTGGGATGGAACCCCACCTCAGGCTTCCCGTTTAGTGGGAAGCCTGGTTTTCCCTTCCCTCTGACCCTCCTCCTCCTGCTTGTGTTTTATCTGTCTCTCTCTCTCAAATAAATAAATAAATGAATGAATAAATGAATGAATGAATAAATAATTAAATAAATAAAATCTTTTAAACATATATAGACAGGGAAATGATGTCAGCACAATGATGGCATAAGATGTCATTTGTTTTGTCTTCTTTGCCAAAAACAAAATTGAAAAGTGAGGAAAAGCCCATGCAATCTGTGTTATACCATTAAAAGAACAAATTTTTATATTATTAAAGTTCCAACTAGAGAATAGGAGGAAAAGAGGTCAGGAAACTTGGTTTAAAAAAATAATGGCTGAGGACTTCCTGAATCTAGTGAGATACTTGGTTATCTAAAATTATGAATTTCATAGATCAACAACAACAAAAAATCAACTTAAAGAGCTCCTCTCCAAGACATATTATAATAAAAATGTCAAAAATAAAGACAAAAAGAGAATTTTAAGACCAGTAAAAGAGAAAAAGCTTATAGTTTAGAAAGGATTATCCATAAAGTTATTTGAGGATTTCTCAGCAGAAACAATAGAGGACAGGAGGCAGTAGGATGATATATGTGAAGTGTTGAAAGAAAAAGAAAAAAAAACCCTGCCAATCAATGATACTTTAGTAGGTAAAAGAATCATTAGAAATGAAGAAAAAATAAGAACTTTTTCAAACAAAAATAGGCTGAGGAAGTTCATTACCACTAGAACTGACTTATGAGAAAAGTTAAAATGAGTTCTTCAGGTAGAAATCAAAGAACACTAATTCACAATATGAAAATGTATGACAATATAAAAAGGACTATAAAGATAAGGATACAGTCAAAATCAGAATACTTTAAATCTATAATATGTTGGCGTACTAGTCACTTAAATCTAGTACAAAGATTAAAATATAATAGTATTGAAAATAACTATAGCTACAACAATTTGTTAATAAACACAAAATAAGAAGAAAACAGCAACAGAAAAAAAATTAAAGAGGGGAGTACAAGGGTAGAGATTTTGTATATGATCAAAGTTATATAAGTAAGAAGTCATATCTACAAGTGGTTTATGTAAGCCCCATGGAAACCACAAAGCAGAAACCTATAGCAGATTCACAAGAGAAGGGAGCAAAAGCATATGAACACAGACAATCATCAATTCACAAAGAAAGAGAGCAAAAGAGGGAAAAAGAAATAAGAAAGCTACAAAAACAATCAGAAAACAAGTTCTCACTTATCAATAATTATTGCAAATGGAAATGGATTGAATTCTCTAATTAAAAGCCATAGAGTAATTGGATAGATTTTTTAAAAAGACCCCATAAAATACTCTCTGTGGAAGATTCAATTCAGTTTCAAGAAAACACATTAGGATATACATCAAACTGGAGAGATGGAAAAAGATATTCATGAAAGTGGAAACCAAAAAGAGCAAGCATAGCTATACTTCTATGAGACAAAAGATACTTTAATTCAGTAATAGTCACAAAAGACAAAGAGATTATACAATGCAAAGGGGTCAATTTATCAAAAAGATATATACTAGGCATAAATATATGCACCCAACTTTGGATACTGACTTTCAACAATGGAAGGATTATCCAGACAGAAAATCAATAAGGAAATTTTGAACTTTAACCATACTTTAAACCAAATAGATTTAACAAACATACACAGAAGATTCCTTCCAACAGTAGCAGTATACACATTTTTCTCAAATGGGCACAGAACATTCTTCAGAATTGATCATATGGTCACAACACAGTCTTAACAAATTTAAGATGACTGAAATTATGACAAGTATCTTTTCTGACCACCGTGGTATAAAACTAAAAATCAGTAAGAGGACAAACCTGGAAAATTCACAAATGTGTGGAAATTAAGTAACATACAGCTAAATACCAATGGATCAAAGAAGAAATCAGAAGGGGAATTAAACAAATACCTTAAAACAAAAATTAAAAACACAACATATAGAAACCTATGAGATGTTGCAAAGATAATCTTAAGAGGATATTTTATAAAAAAAGAAGGTATTTTATAGTGATAAATGCCTATATTAAGAAAAGAGAAAGATTTCAAATAAACAACCTAACTTTATTTCTCTAGGACCTAGGAAGAAATAAAACAAAGGGAATCCAAGATTTAGCAGAAGGAAGAAAATAGTAATGAATAAAGTAGAAGTGAATGAAATAGAGACCAGAAAAATCATAGAAAATATCAACCAAACTGAGTGGTAGTTCTTTGAAATAAACATTAACAAACCTTTCACTAAACTAAGAAAAAAAGAAGACTCAAATAAATAATGTCTTAAATAAAAGAGGAGACATTACAACTGATACGACAAAACAACAAAACATTGTAAGACACTTTTATGAACAATTATATACCCATAAAATGGATAAACAAAAAGAAATGAGTAAAGTTCCAGAAACATATAACCTACCAAGATTGAATTATGAAGAAATAGAAAATCTGAACAGATGGCTTCTTGAGGGAGACTGGCAAGATGGTGGAAGAGTAGGGGTCCTCAACTCATCTGGTCCCAGAAACTTACCTAGATAACTTTCAAAACATCCTGAACACCTACAAATTTGACCTGAGATGTAAAGAGAGAACAGCTGGAATGTCACAGAGAGAAGAGTGTTAGCTTCCAACAAGGTCGGAAGGTAAAAAATAAAAATAAAAAAAAAGAAATGAAGTGGGGGAGAGAAACCACCACAAGCTGTGTGACGTGGAGCAGCGAAAGCCTCAAGGGCATAAAAGCCCAGTCCTGGAGAAGTAGGAACTTTAAAAATCTGCACTTGAGTTTTCTCTGACAAAAAAAGTGCTTAGCAGGGAAATAGGACAGAACTACAGGAGGGAGAGTGAAGCATCAAGATTCCTGGAGTCACTATAAGAGTAGGGGCACCGGGGGAAAGCTCATCACAAACCACAGTCTGATCTCAGTAAAAGGCTGGAGCGCCGCAGCCCTCCAGGGCAACAGGAGAAGCCGGACAATTATGCAGTTCCAGAGTTCCCCTTACCCCGGAGCTGGGCAACAGATGGAGGTGGCTGTCCTCTGTTCTGTTCAGGAGAGGTAGTGCTTGGGAGTGAGGATCCAGTGGCACATGGTCCTGGATCCAAGGGCACTGAAGCAGACAAAGCCGGCTATCCTCTGTTCCCCCTGGGACATATGGAAGCAGGGAGGGCACAGGACAGTGAGAACCTTCTGCTGCTGGGCACCTGGCAGGCTGTACAGATCAGTGCACCAGAGCCTGCCCTCAGGAGCGTCTAGGCCAGTGTGGACTGGGAGACTGCGGTTAGTTACTCGTGGGGAACTCGATTCTACCTGGAAATCAGGTGGCTGTAATTTTTTTGTTTCACTTTGTGTCTGGGAGAGGCAGGGCATCTAGGGGAAAAAAGGCCTCACAGGATAAACAGCTCACACTGAACCCATCACCTGGCAAGAGGTGGGGCATCTCTGCCCAGGCCCAGACAACTGAGAATCAGCACAGTAGACCCCTCCCCCAGAAGAACAGCTGGAAGAACAGGGAAAGAGCAAGTTCTTGACCCAGCAGCACTGGAAAGCTCCAGGAACAAGGGAAAATAATATATAGAAATAGAGGGTTTTTTTTTTTTTTTTTTTTCATGATGACTTGTTTTTTTATCAGGCTAAAAATTTCCAATATTTTTTCTCTTTTACACGTTAAATTCAATAATTTACCAACTCTTCGTTTTTAAATGTTTTCCTTTTTGACTTTCATATTTCTACAATTACATGTCTTAGACATATTTTTCACTTCTGGATTCCCTTCAATGCATTCAATTCAATTTTGGTAGATATAAAAGATATGAGTTTTTGTTTTTTGTTTTCTCTGTCTCATTTTGATTTACAATAGTGGAAGTTAGTATCTTTTAATACACGACCATAATAAACCCAAAACCAAGTGGAACATATATTGGTTAGTTCTGTGAGACTATATTCTCTCTTCCTTCCCATTCTGCCTCCCCCACATTATCTTGTTTATGTTTTCGTAGTCGATGTTGGGGCTTTCTACAAGTATTGCTGGTTTATATAAATTTGGGACTGAGAATATTCAAACATACAGAACAAAACACTCAGAACCAAGAGGATCACCCTTTAGGACACCCTGTAAAAGAAATAGGGAGCCCAAGGAAACTATCCACAAAAATAGGGAATGAATAGGTAATATGGTAACACTAAATTCATATCTTTCCAGAGTTACTCTGAACGTGAATGGGCTAAATGACCCCATCTAAAGATGGAGGGTTTCGGACTGGATAAAAAGGCAAGACTCATCTATTTACTGCCTACAAGACACTCATTTTAGACCTAAGGACACATCCAGCCTGAAAATGAAAGGTTGGAGAACTATTTACCATTCAAATGGTCCTCAAAAGAAAGCTGGATTAGCAATCTTCATATGAGATAGAGTAGTGTTTATCTCAAAGACTGTAGTAAGAGATGAAGAGGGAAACTATATCATACTTAAAGGGTCTATCCAACAAGAGGACCTAACATTCATGAATATTTATGCCCCGAATGTGGGAGCTGCCAAGTATATTAATCAATTAATAACCAAAGAGATACTTAGATAATAATACACTAACAGTGGTAAACTTCAACACAGCCATTTTCTGCAAATGACAGATATTCTAAGCACAACATCACCAATGAAACAAGGGCCTCAAATGATACACTGGACCGAATAGGTTTCACAGATAAATACAGAACATTCCATCCAAATGCAACTGAATACACATTCATCACAAGTGCATATGGAACTTTCTCCAGAATAGACCACATCCTGGATCACAAATCAGATCTCAACTGATACCAAAAGACTGCGATTGTCCCATGCATATTTTTAGACCACAATGCTTTGAAACTAGAACTAAATCACAAGAAGAAATTTGGAAGAAACTCAAACCATGCGGGTTAAAGAGCATCCTACTAAAAGATGAATGGGTCAACCAGGAAATTAGAGAAGAATTAAAAAGATTCATAGAAACTAAAGAAAATGAAAATACAACCATTCAAATCTTTTGGATACAACACAAGAGGTCTGAAGAAGGAAATACATCACAATACATGCCTCCATCAAAAAATTGGAAAGGACTCAAATACTTAGGTAACCTCACACCTAAAGGAATTGGAGAAAGAACAGCAATGAAAGCCTAAACCAAGCAGAAGAAGGACCTAATAAGGATTTCAGCAGAACTCAGTGAAATAGAGACCAGAAGAACTGAAGAATAGATCAACAAAACCAGGAGCTGGTTCTTCAAAAGAATTAATAAGATAGAATACCCCTAGCCAGCCTTACTAAAAAGAAAAGAGAAAAGACTCAAATTAATAAAACCATGAATGAAAGAGGAGTGATCACAACCTATACCAAGGAAATACAAAAGTCTAAAAAAGTATTATAAGTGACTGTATGCAAAACAAAGGCAATCTAGAAAAATGAATGCATTTCTGAAACCGACAAATTACCAAAACCAGAACAGAAGGAAATAGAAAACCTGAACAGGGCAATAACCATCAATGAATTGATGCAGTCATCACAAACCTCCCAAGACACAAAAGTCCAGGGCCAGATAGCTTCCCAGGGGAATTCTACCAAACATCTAAAGAAGAAATAATACTTATGCTACTAAAGTTGTTTCAAAGGATAGAAAGGGAGGGAATACTTCCAAACTCATTTTATGAGGCCAGCATTACCTTGATTTCCAGCCAGACAAGGATCCAACCAAAAAGGAGAATTTTAAAGCAATATCCCTGATGAACATGGATGCAAAAATTCTCAACAAGATACTAGCCAATAGGATCCAACAGTATATTAAAAGGATTATTCACCATGACCAAGTGGGATTTATCCCCAGGATGCAAGGCTGGTTCAACACTCATAAAGCAATCAATGTGATAGATCACATCAATAAGAGACAAAACAAGAACCCTATGATCCTCTCAATAGATGCAGAGAAAGCATTTGACAAAATACAACATCCATTCCTGATTAAAACTTTTCAAAGTGTAGGGGTAGAGGGAACATTCCTCAGCATCCTAAAAGCTATCTATGAAAAGCCAAGCAAATATTCTCAATGGGGAAAAACTGAGAGCCTTTCCTCTAAGATCAGGAACACGACAGGAATGTCCACTCTCACCACTTTTAGTCTACACAGTAGTAGAAGTATTAGCCTCAGCAATCAGACAACAAAAAGAAATAAGAGGTATTCAAATTGGCAAAGAAGAAGTCAAACTCTCCCTCTTTGCAGATCACATGATACTGTATGTAGAAGACCCAAAAGTCCCCACCCCAAGATTGCTAGAACTCATACAGCAATTTAGCAATGTGGCAGGATACAAAGTCAATGCACAGAATTCAGTGGCATTTCTATACCCTAACAATGAGTCTGAAGAAAGATAAATTAAATAATCATTCACAATTGTATCCAAAACAATATGATACCTAGGAATAAACCTAACCAAAGAGGTAAAGAATCTAAACACTAAAAGCTACAGGAAGGACACTTCTGAAAGAAATTGAGGAAGACACAATGTGGAAAAAATATTCCATACTCATGGACTGGAAGAATTAATATTGTGAAACTGTCTATACTACCCAGGGCAATGTACATGTTCAATGCAATCCCTATAAGAATACCATAGACTTTCTTCAAAGAGTTGAACAAATAATTTTAACAGTTGTATGGAATCTGAAAATAAATAGCCATGGTAATATTGAAAAAGAAAACCAATGCTGGGGGCATCACAATGCCGGTTTTCAAGTTGTATTACAATGCTGTGTTTATCAGGACAGTATGGTACTGGCCCAAAAACCAACACAATGGAACAGAATAGAGAATCCAGAAATGGGCCCTCAACTCTATGGTCTACTAATATTCGACAAAGCAGGAAAGAATATCCGCTGGAAAAAAAAGACAGTCTCTTCAATAAATGGTACTGGGAAAATTGGACAGCCATGTGCAGAAGAATGAAACTAGACCATTCTCTTCCACCATACACACAGATACACTCAAAATGGATGGAAGATCTAAATGTGAGACAAGAATCCATCAAAATCCTGGAGAAGAACACAGGCAACACCCTTTTTGAACTTGGCCACAGCAACTTCTTGCAAGATACATCTATGAAGGCAAGGGAAACAAAAGCAAAAATGAAATATTGTGACCTAATCAAGATAAAAAGCTTCTGGGCAGCTCGGGTGGCTCAGCGGTTTAGCACCGCCTTCAATCTAGGGCATGATCCTGGAGACCGAGGATCGAGTCCCATGTCGGGCTCCCTGCATGGAGCTTGCTTCTCCCTCTGCCTCTCTCTCTCTCTCTCTCTCTCTCTCTCTGTGTGTGTGTGTCTTGTTAATAAATAAATAAAATCTTTAGGAAAAAAAGATAAAAAGCTTCTGCACAGCAAAAGAAACAGTCAACAAAACTAAAAGATAACCTACAGAATGGGAGAAGATATGTGCAAATGACATATCAGATAAAAGGCTAGTATCCAAGATCTATAAAGAACCTATTAAACTCAACACCCAAGACACAAAAAATCCAATCATGAAATGGGCAGAAGTCATGAACAGACATTTCTCCAAAGAAGACCTACACATGGCCAGCAAACACATGAAAAACTGCTCCGCATTACTTGCCATGAGGGAAATACCAATCAAAACTACAATAAGATACCACTTCACACTAGTGAGAATGGTGAAAATGAACAAGACATGAAACAATACATGTTGGAGAGGATATGGAGAAAGGGGAACCCTCTTGCACTGTTTGTGGTAATGCAAACTGGTCCAGCCACTCTGGAAAACAGTGTGAAGTTTCCTCAAGAAGTTGAAACTAGAGCTACTCTATGATCCCACAATTGCACTACTAGGTATTTACTCCAAAGATATAGAAGTAGTGAAATGCCAGGAGACCTGCACCCCAAGGTTCATAGCCTCAATGTCTACAATAGCCACAGTGTGGAAAGAGCCACGATGTCATTTGACAGATGAATGGATAAAAAACTGTGGCATATATACACAATGGAATATTACTCACTCAACAGAAGAGATGAATACCCACCATTTGCTTCGATGTGGACAGAATTGAGGGTATTATGCTGAGTGAAATAAGTCAATTGTAGAAGGACAATCATCATATGGTTTCACTCGTACATGGAATAGAAGAAATAGTGAAAAGAAAGGTGGTGAACTGAGTGGGAAAAATTAGAGGGGACAAGCCATGAGAGATTTCTTATTCTGGGGAACAAAGGGTTGTGGAAGGGGAGTCAGGCGGGGAGGGTAGGGTAACTCTGTTCTGGGCATTAAGGAAGGGAACTTGATGCGATGAACACTGGGTGTTATGCTATATGTGGTAAATTGAATTTAAAGTTTTAAAATGTTTAGAAATATTTTTTAAAAAGAGAATCTCAGTAGGCCAATGATGAAGAAAGAGATTTAATCATTAATAAAAACCTCCCAAAAAAGTGAAGTCCAGGATCAGATAATTTCATTGGTGAATTTTACCAAATGTTGAAAGAAGGAATAACAGCAAATCCTTCTAAAAATTTCTAACAAGAGCATGTAACACTGACAGACTCAAATTATGAAGCCAGTATTACCCTGATACCAAAGTCAGATAAGGAGACTACAAGAAAAGAAAACTATAAGTCAATATTCCTGATGAATATAAACGCAAAAATTCTCAACAAATACTAACATATCAAATTTGACAGCACAATGAAAATATCATACACCACAATGAAGCAGAATTTATCCCTGGAATGCAAGGATTGTTTAATATATGCAAATTAACAAATGTGATACATCACATTAATAAAATAACATGAAAAAATCATACAATTCTCTAAAAAGATGCAGGCAAGTCATTTGATAAAATTCAATATATCTTATTAAAAAACTCAACAATTGGGTTTAGGAAGATCATATCTCAACAAAATAAAGGCCACATATGACAAAACTCACAGTGAACATACTCAGTAATGAAAAGTGCAAAGCTTTTCCTCTAAGATAAGAAACAAAACTAGGGTGCTTATTCTCACCACTTGTTTTCAACATGATATTTGAAATCCCAGCCAAAGTAATGAAGAAATAAAAAGATATAAAAGGCTTCCAAATTTGAAAAACTAAAATTGTCTTTTGATGATAATTTGTCCTTACATATAAAAAAATACTAAAGAAACCACCAAAGACTATTAGAATAGACAAAATAAGTGAAATTATAGAATAGAAGTTCACCATAGAGAAACCAGTCATGGTTTTATACACTAAAAGTGAAGTATCTTAAAAAGAAATTAAAAAAATGTTTTATTTTCAGTAACACCAAAACTAATAAAAAATTGAGAAATAAATTTAATTAAGAATGAAAAAGGTCTATGTACTGGAAACTACAAAACTTTGTTAAAAGAAATTAGACATAAACATAAGAAATTTATTCTGTGTTCATGGATCAGAATTAATACTGCTAAAATGTCTGTATTGAAATTTCAATGGCATATTTTACAGAAATACAGATAAGAATCCTCAAATCTATGTGGTACCAATTAAGACTCTGAATAGCCAAAGCAATTCTGAGAAAGAGAAACGAAGTTAGAGGCATCAAATTTCCTGATTTCAATTATTCTACAAAGAAAGCTATGGTAATCAAAACAGAATGATATTGGCATAAATATAGAAACATAGACCAATAGAAGAGACTCAAGAGTCCCCAAACAGACTCTCATTTATAAGATTAAATAATATTTGACAAGAGTGGCAAATATATGAAATGGGTAAAGGATATTCTTTTCAATAAATGTGTTGGAAAAAACAGATAACCACATGCATAAGAATGAAATTTGACCCTACTGTACATCATTTACAAAAATTAACTTTAGATGGATTAGAGAATTACATATGAGACTTGAAACTGAAAAACTCCTAGAAGAAAACATAGGGAAAATCTCCTTGACTTTAGTCTTTGCAGTGAGCTTTTATTTTTATTTTTTTTAAGATCTTATTTATTTATTCATGAGAGACACAAAGAGAGAGGTACAGAGACACTAGCAGAGGGAGGAGCAGGCTCCATGCAGGGAGCCTGACGTGGGACTCGATCCAGGGTCCCCAGGATCACGCCCTGGACTGAAGGTGAGGCTGTAAACCGCTGAGCCACCAGGGCTGCCCTGCTGTGAGCTTTTAAATATGATAGTAAAAGCACAAAAAAGGGGCAAAAATTAATAGTTAGCAATATTCAAACTAAAAATCTTCTGTAAAGGGAGACAGAACATGAGAGACTCCTAACTGGGAAACGAACAAGGGGTGGTAGAAAGGGAGGTGGGCAGGGGGTGGGGGTTACTGGGTGATGGGCACTGAGGGGGGCACTTGATGGGATGAGCTCAGGGAGTTATGCTATATGTTGGCAAATTGAACTCCAATTTAAAAAATATGTAAAAAATAAAAAATAAAAAATTGAGGAAAAAATAAAATAAAAAAATAAAAAATAAAAATAAAAAATTGAAGAAAAAAATAAATAAAAATCTTCTGTATAGCGAAAGAAACAACAAAATGAAGAGGCAACCTACAGAAAGAAAATATGTGCAAGTCATATAACTGTTAGAGGTTAACAACCAAAATATATAAGGAATTCATACAACTCAGTAGCAGAAAAAAATTTAAAAGAAGATAGAAAGAAAGAAAGAAAGAAAGATGAAGTGAAAAAATCCAATTAAAAAATGAGTAGTGAAACTGAATAGATATTTTTCCAAAGAAGACATACAAATGGTCAATGAGTACTTGCAAAGTTGCTTGACATCAATAATCATCAGGGAAATGCAACCAAATCTAGAATGATATTTCTTCTCATATCTCTTTAAACAGCTACTGTCAAAAGACAAAAAATAAGTGTTGGCAAGGATATGGGTAAATGGAAACCATGGTGTACTTCTGGTGAGAATGTAAATTGGTACAGCCAAAATGGAAAAAATTGTGGAGGTTCCTCAAATAATTGAAATAGAACCCACCATATGATCTAGCAATCCTACTTCTGGGTATATGCACCATAAAAATGAAAACAGGATCTTGAAAGACATGCCTGTACACCTTGCTTATTGTAACCTTATTTATAAGAGCTAAGACATGGAAACAACCTAAGTGACCATTGACAGGTGAATGCATAAAGAGAAAAACATATATACAATGGAATAAAATGCATCCATGAGAAAAAGAAATACTGTTACTTGTGATAACATGGATTACTGAAGGAGTCATACTAAATACTGTGTGGAATCTTGAAAAACCAACTCATTAAAAACAGTGAGTAGAATGGTTGCTACCAGGGAGTAGGGTGATGGGAAAATGGGGACATATTAATTAAAGGATTCAAATTTCCCACTTTTGTTATAAAATGGGTAAGTCTGGGGATAGTGTGTAGCATGGTAATTATAGTTAATAATATTGTATTACATACTGGAATGTTGCTTATAGAGTGGATCTTAAATGTTCTCACCTTAAAAATGAAATGGTAATTTTGTAACATAATGAAATTGTTAGCTAAGGCTATTGTAATCATTTTATAATATATGCATATAAACTATTTTTTTAAAGATTGTATTTATTTATTCATGAGAGTCACAGAAAGAGAGAGAGGCAGAGACACAGGCAGAGGGAGAAGCAGGCTCCATGCAGGGAGCCTGACGTGGGACTTGATCCCAGGACTCTAGGATCACACCCTGGGCTGAAAGCAGGCACCAAACCGCTAGCCACCTGGGCTGCCCTATGTGTATCAAATATTAATATATGCATGCACTCATATTGATATTTTAATACCTTAAACTTCTACAATGTTATATGGCAATTATACCTCAATAAAGCTAAGTAAATAAATAAGAAAGAGCAAATGCAGGCAATTATATCTACATGTAAAGTATAAAGCGTCCCCCTATACTTTAGGATCTCAAAGCAACAAAAAATAATCACTCATTTCAAAACTCTATTTGCTAACTCTATTAGACTGAAATTTCCACATTAATTCCTTGTACATTTGAGATATTAAAAAGCTTTAGGGAAGTGCTATCAATAATTAACATATAGAACATATATTAAATATTCCATATCTCTCTTACTATGTTTAGCAGCATTTTGCTTCTAGAGGCACAATATCTAATTGTCTAAATATATCAATGGATAAATTAACATCATGAGGCTACCATAAGGAAACAAACATAAAGCCAAGCTCTCCCACTGATTACTTTGAGGGAAAACATGGGAACTGAGTATCTATGACGGGAAAGAATCCTATAAAAATAAAATAAATACAGTGTTTTGGGGGTATCTGGGTGGCCCAGTAGGTCCAGCATCTGCCTTGGGCTCAGGTCCTGAGAGGCAGCCCCAGGTTGAGGCTCTGCTCAGTGGGAGTCAGCTTCTCACTCTCCCTCTCCATCTCCCTCTGCCCCCCACTTGTTCTCTCTCTCTCTGTGTCACTGTCTCCCAAATAAATAAATAAAAATCTTTTAAAAGCACGTGTTTCAAAGTAGTACACATACATTGGCGCCTGGGTGGCTCAGTCAGTGAAGCGTCTGCCCTCTGCTCAGGTCACAACCCAAGGTCCTGGGATCGAGCCTCACATGGCTCCCTGCTCTGCGGGGAGCCTGTTCCTCCTTCTCCCTTTTCCCCTCCATATTGATTGTGCCGTCTCACACACACTCTGTCTCTCAAATAAATAAAGAAAATCTTAAAACAAAACAAATCAAAGTAGTACAAAGACAAGCATCACCTATTGTGAATCTAGCCCGGATCTAAAGAAACCTCAGTCAAAAGCTCTATTTCTTTAGCTAAATTCATCTGAAAGATAAATGTGCCCTGTAGGAGGATATTGAACACTGGTCAATGTTTTTCCAATTTACATGATCAATAGCTATAATTTTGATTTCTCTTTGACAATCTAAAACTTAATAATAATAACTATTCATAGAGCCTTCCAGGCACAATGGCATTATCTTCCTTGATCCTTAAGACAATCCAAAGACAGATACAATACTATTTGCGTTTTATAGACAAGAAAATTGATAAATTTTCACACAAAGCCAAGGAACTAAGAATATTTACTTTTAGAGACTAAGCTTTCAAACATGATACTATACTGTGAATGCATTGATTTATCCTCCAATAAATACCTAAACATTCATTTTGAGTTAGACACTGATTTTGAAACATACAGTTTTTACAAAGAATTATGCTACATATAATATGCCATATTTCTTACTTCGTTGATAAATATTTTTCACGCAAAAATGATTTTAGTTGATGACTTCTTTCATAAGTGATTTAGTATATTTGATACCTGGTCTCTGATCACACTACACACATGTTTTGTTAGTTCACTTCATATCATCGTTAAGACTGCCAATTAACATAATTTCTGAGCATCTGCTTCATGTCTTGGACTCCACCATGTTAGATGTGACAACAAAGTTCTCTCTCTTCACAGGATCTATGGAGTTTTCTTATAGTGAAAGATGTGCCACAACAATCGAATAGGAGAAAAAACTATAATCTCATGGAAATACTCACAGCAGAGGCCTGAACTCATCAGGGAAGTTTTCCCTGAAAACTGGAAGTCTAAGGACACAGGTAAGTAAAACAGAAAAAATAAAAAAGAGTAGGGAAAGTGTGTAAGAGATCTGCATGAGAGAAAACAGACACACTCTGGAAAAGGAAAGAAGCTGAGTGAGTCAGGATTGCAGAGCCATGGGAGTATGGAGAAAGACACACAGGAAAAAGTCATTGAGACACAGGCAGAAGGGTTGTGCAAGCCAAGCTAAAATATTAGACCAGAGGTCTTGGAACTTTGTCATCTATTTTAAAACCATGTTTCATTGCTTCATCAACGTTAAAAAATAACAACTGATCCCTTGATGTAAAAGGTATGCCTTAGTTAACTTGCAGTCCCTATTCTACAATGTCTTATAAGTATACATATACGTACATGCATACATATATGTATGTGTGTGCACACAAACGTACTTTTGTTTACATTTGTTTCACTATTGGTTTCATTTGTAATTATAAATAATACTTTTAAATCTCTAATTTTGAAGGATCCAATTCTGAAAGCATTTGAACGTCTCTTTACAAGCTGCAGATTTACCATTTATACTTGTCATACTAAATTTCTTTAGGTTACTCTAGAAGGATAATAGTATTCACATTAAGCTATTACAATGAAGGTTTTTGTCCTTTGTCTATAAATTGATTAAAAATTGAGGGATCCGTGGGTGGCGCAGCGGTTTGGCGCCTGCCTTTGGCCCAGGGCGCGATCCTGGAGACCCGGGATCGAATCCCACGTCGGGCTCCCGGTGCATGGAGCCTGCTTCTCCCTCTGCCTGTGTCTCTGCCTCTCTCTCTCTCTCTCTGTGTGACTATCATAAATAAATAAAAATTAAAAAAAATTGAATATAAAAGGGATGCCTGGGTGGTTCTGTGGTTGAGTATGCCTTTGGCTCAGAGTCTGGGGTCCTGGGATCAAGTCCTGCATTGGGTCCCTTGTGGGGAGCCTGCCTCTCCCTCTGCCTATGTGTCTGCTTCTCTCTTTGTGTCTTAAATGTTGTGTCTTAATGTTTTAAAAAATCTTAAAAAAAGAATTAAACATAAAAAAATATACATTATTGGGAGCCGGGGGGCTCAGTTGGTTAAGAATTTATCTTTGGCTCAGGTCATGATCCTGGGGTCCTGGAATCAAGCCCCACATCAGCCTCCCTGCTCAGAGGAGAGCCTGTTTCTCCTTCTCCCTCTGCTGCTCCCCCTGCTTGTGCTCTCTCTCTCTCTCTCAAATAAATAAATACAATCTTTAAAAATATATGCAATATCATGATGACATAGATGGTGCTTAATAATGTGCTAAGACTAGATTTCCTTTTCACTGGTTCAGTGTAGCAGACTCATGTTTAAAGAGTTTATTTCCCTTTCATAAAAGCTATCAGTTATTAATAATCATGTTAAATGTTACTTTACTTCATATTTCAGTCAAGTCTTTGTTAACGATTTTTTCCCTGTAGTTTCTAATCCTCTTTCATTTTCCATTTTTGGAACAATTATTTTACACAATAGTTAAATCTCTATTGAGGTCTACAAAATTTCCCTCTTGGAGTCCTCTATTCTCTTTCTTCAGTATGGACCCGTAGGCAGCCATCACCTGGGAACTTCTTTCAGCATTATCTTGGTATTAAAATGAAGGGGGCACATTTAACTTGATTTGATTGTGGCACATCTAGTAGAAATATACTAGTCTGGAGCTTATGATCAAGGTGATATTTGAAGTTAAGTATCCGCAGGTTCTTAAATGTCAAAGCCATAAGGTTTGATGAAATCAACCTAACAGTACATACAATAATATATGTACAATATTGTTTATTTTATGAGATCAAATATTGAGATAATTGTTTCTTCATAATTCAATAACATTTAGCTCATATCAGAAAAAATGTTAATAATTACACAGAGCAATAGAATTATTGATGTAGCTATTATACTATGGAATTTAAGTAATTTAGTCCGGAAATCTATGTTAATCATAAATATTCTAAGCTTTAAATATACTTTTCAAACCAAAGAAAATGGAATGGATTTTTGAAAAACAAGTGCTCATTTGATTTCCATTATAAATTGTGGCTGTTTCAAAATGTTGAGTTTTTTTCAATTACATGTCTACATGATATATTTAATTAATAGTTGTTCTCTCTATTGACACAGGGAAATACACATTGGGTATATTTTATATATAAAATGAACTAAAAATAATCTCCTTCCAGGCTCCAGTATTTATGTTATCAAGGCTCTATTTGAATATAGACATCCACTGACACACTTCAGCTAGCCCCTTGAAGCTGATGTTTGTCTAATTTGAAATATATCATAAGTGCATTTATTGTATATGTGTTATATATATTTACATTTGGGGTATAAGTTTTAATTACTTAAAATACAGATAAGTTTAAATAGCAACTGCTTCAGAACAAGAGTACTTCTGTGAAGGAGTATTTTATCAAAAAATCTAGTATCTATTCTACATTCTTTTTAGGTAAGAAAATCTGTTTCATATTATTTGGCTCTCATATATTAAATTTCAGGTTAAATTTTTTCTTCTGTCTTACAACGAGCAGTGGAGGGGGGCCAAAAGTGGTAAACTAAAAATGTTAAAAATATCTTTTGTATAAATAGCTGACACAGTAACATTGCATGTACTTTTTATCTAGCAATTTACAAACTAATAAGCCTATCATTATATAGAATATTAATGGTATGTGTTTTTTTCTACACATTTTTAGAAGCCATTTAAGTGCATTGAGAAACTACAATTGATTTCACTAAGCATTAATAACGTGAAGAAGGTGCTATGGAGATAGGTCTTAAAGAGTAAGTGACTAAACTGTAATTAAAAAGTTTCTAAAAAAACATAAAAAAAATGTTTCTATTATGCTTACCATGAACTGGCAGGAAAAGAAAAGCTATTTAATGACATAAAATGCTGTAACTGAGCTGACAGGCTCTTGACAAGCAGTTTCCAGATAGTTTTTACTTCATGTATATAAAACCTGTACTTTTCAGGTCTTTTGCTCATTTCATGATTGGATTGTTTGTTTGTTTCTTTGCTGTTGAGTTTAATAAGTTCTTTATAGATCTTAGATATTAGCCCTTTATCTGCTATGTCATTTGCCAATAACTTCTCCCATTCTGTAGGTTGTCTTTTAGTTTTGTTGACTGTTTCTTTTGCTGTGAAGAAGCTTTTTATCTTAAGTCCCAAAAATTCATTTTTGCTTTTGTTTCCCTTGCCTTCATAGATGGATCTTGCAAGAAGTTGCTGTGGCCAAATGAAAAAAGGGTGTTGCCTGTGTTCTCCTCTAGGATTTTGATGGATTTTTATCTCACATTTAAATCTTTCATCCATTTTGAGTGTATCTGTGTGTATGGTGGGAGAGAATGGTCCAGTTTCATTCTTTTGCAAGTGGCTGTCCAATTTTCCCAGCACCATTTATTGAAGAGACTGTCCTTTTTCCAGTGGATAGTCTTTCCTGCTTTGTTGAATATTAGTTGACCTTAGAGTTGAGGGCTCATTTCTGGATTCTCTATTCGGTTCCATTGTTCTATGTGTCTGTTTTTGTGCCAGTACGACACTGTCTTGATGATCACAGCTTTGTAATACAACCTGAAATCCGGCATTGTGATGCCCCCGGCTCTGGTTTTCTTTTTCAATATTCCCCTATTTGGGGTCTTTTCTGATTCCCCAAAGATACAGATGCAGTGAAATGGCAGGACACTGCACCCCAATGTTTACAGCAGCAATGTCCACAATACCCAAACTGTGGAAGGAGCCTCGGTGTCCATTGAAAGATGAATGGATAAAAAAGATGTGGTATATGTATACAATGGAATATTACTCAGCCATTAGAAATGACAAATACCCATCCTTCAACGTGGATGGAACTGGACGGTATTATGCTTAGTGAAGTAAGTCAATCGGAAAAGGACAAACATTATATGGTCTCATGGCTCTCATTTGGGGAATATAAAAAAAAAGTGAAAAGAAATAAAGGGGAAAAGAGAGAAAATGAGTGGGAAATATCAGTGAGGGTGACAGAACATGAGAGACACCTAACTTGGAAAAGAACAAGGGGTGGTGGAAAGGGAGGTGGGCAAGGGATTGAGGTTACTGGGTGATAGGCACTAAGGGGGGCACTTGACAGAATGAGCACTGCGTGTTATGCTATTATTTGGCAAATCAAACTCCAATAAAAATATATACAAAAAAAGAATTATTAGATAAACATAGGAAAAAAACTGTACTTTTTAAAAAGATTTTATTTATTTATTCATGAGAGACACCTAGAGTGAGAGAGAGGCAGAGACACAGGCAGAGGGATAAGTAGGCTCATGCAAGGAGCCTGATGTGGGACTCGATCCCGGGACTTCAGGATTACGCCCTGGGATGAAGGCAGGCGCTAAACCACTGAGCCACCCAGGGATCCACAAAACCTGAACTTTTTTGCCAAGACTAATCAGATGTAAAATCATAAGCAAGTATGATGAGGCAATTAATTCTATCTCTTTGTTGACAATTTTTAAGCAAGATATAAAGAACAAATTATTCCAAGCCTGCCTTTCACTTTGCATTTAGGAAAGAAATGAATTATTGAAGTGCACTTTCTCAGAATCAAATTTAACAAAGAATTGGAAATTTATTTGGTATAGAGAAGGCACAATTATTCCATAAGATTTCATTATACTACTGACATTTACATTTTTATAAATGAGAAATCAAAAAAAATGAGAAAGCAATTTGGTTTTAATCATGTCAATTTTATCAAAACTTCTAGCAGTTAATTATAAGAGGTGAGTATGCTTTAGAGGTTGAAGAATATACTGTTTCAAATAAATTGATATATATTAATTACTGTTTATATAATAGAATATACCCATCAAGAAAATTTCTCATGCTCTGGCTAAAGATATAGTTTTGTTTTTGTATAGATAAGAGAGAGACCACACTTTCCATAATGTATATAATGGATAAATCTAACAGTCTTTCATCTGTGTATGCAATTTGTTATTACTTAAATTCATGTTTAGATTAGTTTTAGTATAAAGGACTATCATATAGATTCAAATGACTTACCACAAAGTTTTTCTAAGTCTCAAAGTATGTCTTATAGGATATTTGCTTTAAATTCACATGTATGAAAAACTAGTTGATGTACCTTTCATTTACTTATTTAATCAATAAAAATAAAGCATATGTTTTGTATCAGGTTCTTATCTAGGTGGTTTGTATACTTCAGTGAACCAAGGAATCAACAATCATCTCTATAATGTTTACATTCTAAAGAATATAGATAAGAAGTATATTGTACAGCATGACAGAATATAATACTTTTATGGGAAAAAGAGGAAGTGGAGTGGGACAAAGGGGGTTTGGGGTGTACAAAACAGGCAGAATGCATTATTAAATGGGGGTGACCAGGTGAAATTATGTTAGGAGAAGGAAGACTCTAAGGGAATAAGTATGCTGTCCAGGGCCAAAAGAGAGTTGCAGGCAGAAGAATCACCAAGCACTGATGAAAGAACATGGCTGATATTTTCAAAGAATCTCAAGAAAGTCAATGAATCTAAAACCAACTGAGCTCAAGGAGGAATAATCAAAGATAAGAGTAGACAGGTAATTGTGATCCACATCCTAAAGACCCTGTTGTAGATCATTTTAAGGATATTGATTATCATTGAATATACAATGAAGAACCATAATAGCATTTTAAAAATGAGTGCTATGATTTAATTGATGGAGGAATCACTAACTGCACTTGAGAAAGATTGATATGGGGCTAGACTGCAGCTAAAAGACTAATTAGAAGAAAACTATAATATTAGTAGATCAGAGTTATCGTAGAAAAGTGGTAATAAGGACATAAACTCTGAATATATCTTGGAAGCAGAGTCAGCAAGATTTCTTGTTGTATTGGCTGGTTTTGTGGGAAAGAATGGTCAGGAATGGGTCCATGGATTTTACCTTGAGAAAACTAAAAGGATGAATTCCATCTCTACAGACTGAAGTGAAGTCTGTAATAAAACAGTTTGGAATGAATTTATCAATAAACCAATTTTGGAATTGTTAAGCTTGAAAAGGCTAGTTTTACATTCAAGTGACGATTTAACTGAATATAATAATTTGGGTTTCATAAAGATGTGTGGGATGGAGATAAATATTTAGAAAATATTGGAATATAGCATTTAGACATAAGATTAAATTAAATAATCAAGGAATTTAGTATGAATAGAGAGGTAAATCAAAGACCAAAATCCTGGCACAAACTTCTTGATGAGAAGTCAGAAAGTAAAGAATGAGCCAACAGATGGGATTGTGAAAAGGCATTAATGCGGTTGGAGGAAAACTATTAATGTGTAGGGTCCTAAAAGCCAAAAGAAGAGACAGTATTAAAAGAGGAAGTGGTAATGGTGTGCAATGCTATTGGAAAGTCAGTTAAAATGAAAAATGATTATTAATTTAGCAATGTGGAAGTCATTATTGACCTTCACAAAAGCAATTTTTGTAAAATGCTAGAGGTGGAAACCACATTGGAGTAAAATTTTTTTCTCTCTCAAATTTAACATTTAGTTTTTATACCTAAGTGAATTAAATCCTTCCTTTTCCCACAGAACATAGCAAATTTAGCACAGTGGAAAAATTCACTGGCCTTATGGTTATCTTAGGAGCAATGATAATTCCAAGTTAATTTTTTTAAACATATGTTTATATATTTAACTTATGTGTTTAGTTCATACATAGCTCCACTCTTGCAAATGGATATGCTTATTATAATTCTATCAATAAAGATGGTTCCTTCTGAGAGAGTACTAATGCTAACGCAAGTTCAGAAGAGTGCTTTTTTCCTTTCAGATATTCCAGAAGTCTTCAAATGAACAGAATATCCACCACCAGACTGCCCTCTTAACTAAATGATAAGTCTGACCTGTAGTCTAAAATGAAGTTGTTCAAAAGCAAAAATGAACTATTGGGACTTCATCAAGATAAGAAGCTTTTGCACAGCAAGGGATACAGTCAACAAAACTAAAAGACAACCTACAGAATGGGAGAAGATATTTGCAAATGACATATCAGATAAAGGGCTAGTTTCCAAGATCTATAGAGAACTTATTAAATTCAACACCAAAGAAACAAACAATCCAATTATGAAATGGGCAAAAGACATGAAGAGAAATCTCACAGAGGAAGACATAGACATGGCCAACAAGCACATGAGAAAATGCTCCGCATCACTTGCCATCAGGGAAATACAAATCAAGACCATAATGAGATACCACCTCACACCAGTGAGAATGGGGAAAATTAACAAGACAGGAAACCACAAATGTTGGAGAGGATGTGGAGAAAGGGGAACCCTCTTGCACTGTTGGTGGGAATGTGAAATGGTGCAGCCACTCTGGAAAACTGTGTGGAGGTTCCTCAAAGAGTTAAAAATAGACCTGCCCTATGACCCAGCAATTGCACTGCTGGGGATTTAACCCCAAAGATACAGATGCAATGAAATGCCAGGACACCTGCACCCTGATGTTTCTAGCAGCAATGTCCACAATAGCCAAACTGTGGAAGGAGCCTTGGTGTCCATCGAAAGATGAATGGATAAAGAAGATGTGGTTTATGTATACAATGGAATATTCCTCAGCCATTATAAATGACAAATACCCACCATTTGCTTCAATGTGGATGGAACTGGAGGGTATTATGCTGAGTGAAGTAAGTCAATTGGAGAAGGACAAACATTATATGGTCTCATTCATTTGGGGAATATAAATAATAGTGAAAGGAAATAGAGGGGAAGGGAGAAGAAATGTGTGGGAAATATCAGAAAGGGAGACAGAACATGAAGACTCCTAACTCTGGGAAACGAACTAGGGGTGATGGAAGGGGAGGAGGGCGGGGGGTGGGGGTGACTGGCTGGCGGGCATTGAGGGGGGCACTTGACGGGATGAGCACTGGGTGTTATTCTGTATGTTGGCAAATTGAACACCAATAAAAAATAAATATATTATTAAAAAAATAAAATGAAGTTGTTGTGGAGTCTAAAATGTATAAGATTCTGCATAACTTTTTGAATCATATTGAACAAATATAACTAGTAACTAACTTCTGAAAAGATAAAAGGCCAATTTTATATGTTTTATATATACTTAATTAAAAACACCATGTTTCTCCAATTAATTAGACAAGCTTAAAATGGAAGGAAGTAACCATGAACCACAAAGAAAGATATAAAAGAGAGAGTGGGTTAACTAAGTTAAGGCCTGCAAGACATACAGAAATTTTAGATTAGAGAGCCTAGAAGCTTAAACTTTGTCTTCCAGTGCTTATATAGAAACAGAGGATGTAAATATACATAAAAAAGAGGGAATTTGAACTCAGATCCCCACTATTATAAAGATTTTAAAATATTCTTTCACGTAAACTAGAAAACAATACACAAATTTGAAAAAGTAGCTGGAAATCTTGCTATGTAGTATTTGAAGATGTGAAATTTTCCACTACAATAAAAAACAAACATTCAATAAATAAATAGATTTGCCAGATATTCAAATATCATAATTGAAATTTTAAAGAGTTCTTTGCAAAAAGATAAAACAGTAAATATAATGGGTCCTGTGATGGAGCCCCACATCAGGCTCCCTTCTCAGTGGGGAGTCTGCTTCACCCTCTCTGCCTGCCTCTCCCCCCAGCTCATGTGCTCTCTCTCTCAAATAAAATAAAGTAAATAAAATAAAGTAAAAAATCACACTTCTAAATAATTCATTAGTCAAATAAAACAAAATAAAAATTTAATAGTAATTAACATCAAATTATCCCCAAACTCACTGGGTATTAAAATATATAAGATGAGGACACCTGGGTGGCTCAGTGGTTAAGCATCTGCCTTTGGCTCAGGTCATGATCTTAGGGTCCTGGGATCAAATTTAACATCAGGCTCACTGCAGGGAGCCTGCTTCTCCTCTGCCTCTCTCTCTCTCTCTCTCTCTCTGTATCTCATGATTAAATAAATAAAAATCTTTAAAAAATAAAATGTGTAAGATGGGTGCAGTCACTTAAGCATCTAACTCTTGGTTTCAGCTCAGACTAATCTCAGGATCCTAAGATCAAGCCCCACATTGGGCTGTACACTCAGGGTGGAGTCTGCTTAAGACCCCACACACACATACTCTCTGCCTCTTCCTCCACCTCTCTCTTTAAAGTAAATAAATAATTTTTAAAAAATAAATAAAAATTTTAAAAATGTGTAAGATGTCTACCACTTATTTACCTATTGCCTGCAAAGTCCATTGTATCTTTCTCTTTTGTGCTTATAACATGAAAACAGGAACCTTACAAACTATTTCTCCACTCTCATTTGGCTTCCACTTAGGCAACTAGAAAGGCAGTAGAAAATAAGAAGTGAAAAAAAGGCTTCCTTGAGCATAAAATATGTTTCCATTTCTTTGTGTCATCTTGATTTCTTTCATTAGTGTTTTATGGTTTTCTGGGTACAAATCTTGTACAAGGAAAACATTTAAGTAGAAATAAAAAATCATAACTAGAAGTAAATTATGAATGACAAAAATCACAGGTAAAACTGAACATATAGTAAAGCTAGTAGGTGAATCACTTATAAAGCTTGTATGGAAGTTAAAATGAAAATAGTAAATCAATTATATCTATAAAAATTAGTCAAGGGATATACAAAATAAAATATGTATATTACATTATATACATAAAACTTGGAGGGAGGAGAAAAATGTAATGCTTTTAGAATGTATTTAAACTTAAATAACCATCTCTTTATTATACACTGTTATGCACATAAGATGTTGTATATGAACCCAATGGTAACCACGAATCAAAAACATAGAATAGATACACACACACTAGAAAGAGAGAGAGAGAGAGAGAAATCTAAACATAGCAATAGAGAAAACCATCAAACCATAATGGAGGAGAGCAAGAGAAGAAAAAAAAAAAGCAACAACAAAAAGCTTCAAAAACAAAAAAAAATGGAAATAAGTATATACTTTGAATAATTACTTTAAATATAAATGGACAAAAGACATAGGATTAATACATGTATAAAAAACAAGACCCATCCATATACCATCTATAAGAGATTCACTTCAGACATAAAGACACATAAAGATTGAAAATGAAAAAAGGAAAAAGGAAAAAATATATACCATGCAGATGGAAGTTTTTTATTTCTTTATTTATTTATGATAGTCACACAGAGAGAGAGAGAGAGAGGCAGAGACACAGGCAGAGGGAGAAGCAGGCTCCATGCACCGGGAGCCCGATGTGGGACTCGATCCCGGGTCTCCAGGATCGTGCCCTGGGCCAAAGGCAGGCGCCAAACCACTGCGCCACCCAGGGATCCCCCCAGATGGAAGTTTTAAAAAAAGCTGGAGTAGCAACACTTCTAACAAACAAAATAGACTTTAAGGTGAAGGCTATAGCTAGAGATAAAAGTCATTACATAATGATAAAGAATCAATCCTACAAGAGAATATAACATTAATAAATACTATGGACCCAACATAGGAGTACCCAAATATATAAAGAAATTACTAACAGAAATAAAGGGAGAAATTGACAGTAATACAACAATAGAATTTTAACACTTCACTTACATCAATAGATAGATTATCCAGGCAGAAACTCAGAAGGAAACAAGGGTTTTGAATGACACTTGAGACCAGATGGACCTAACAGATATATATATCCCTAAACAGCAGAATATACATTCTTTTCAAGTGCACATGAAACATTCCCCAGGACAGATCACATGTTAGGCCAAGAAAATCTCAATATATTTCAAAAGATTGAAATCATATCAAACATCTTTTCCCACTACAAGAGTATAAAACTAGAAATCACAAGAAATATACTGGAAAAAAAAACACAAGCACATGGAAATTAACCAACACATTCTAAACAACCTATGGGTCAATAAGGAAATCAAAGAAGAAATAATATACATGGAAATAAGAAAAACTGAAAACACAATGATTAAAAATCTTTGGGACACAGTGAAAGCAATTCTAAGAAAGAAGTATATAGCAATACAAACCTACCTCAAGAAACAAGAAAAATCTCAAATAAGCAACCCACACTTAGATCTAAAGGGGCTAGGGGGAAAAAAGAAAGAAAAAATAGCCCAAAGTTAGTAGATGGAAGGAAATAGTAAGGATTAGAACAAAAATAAATGAAATATAGACTGAAAATAATAGAAAAGACCTTTGAAACCAAGAGTTGGTTCTTTCAAAAAAATTGATAAACATTTAGCCAGACTTATCAAGAGAAAGAGAGAGAAAACTCAAATAAATAGAATAAAAAATGAAGGAGCAATAACAACAAACATCACTACAGAAATACAAAGAATTATAAGAAAATACTATGGTAAATTGTATGCCAACAAAATGGACAGCATAGAAAACAATAGACAAATCTGTAGAAACATATAATTTTCTAAAACTGTCTCAGGAAGAAATAGAAAATTTGAACAGTTTTATTATCAGTAAAGAAATTGAGTCTAGGGTAGCCCAGGTGGCTCAGTGGTTTAGCACCATCTTCAGCCCAGGACTGATCCTGGAGACCTGGGATTGAATCCCACATTGGGCTCCCTGCATGGAGCCTACTTCTCCCTCTGCCTGTGTCTCTGCCTCTCTCTCTCTCTCTGGTCTCTCATGAATAAATAAATAAAATAATTAAACAAACAAACAAAAAAAGAAATGGAGTCTATAATAAAAACTCCCAACAAACAAAAGTCCAGGACTAGATAGCTTCACAACTTAATTCTACCAAACATTTAAAGAAGAATTAAAGCTATTCTCACACTATTCCAAAAAAATCAAAGAGGAAAGAAAACTTCTGAATTTCTTCTATGAGGCTAATATTATCCTGATACCAAAACCAAAGACACTACAAAAAAAATGAAAATCACAGGCCAACATCTCTGATGAACATAAATGCAAAAATCCTCAACAAAATATTAGCAACCTGAAATCAATAATATATTTATTTTCTTTCAGTATGATCAAGTAAGATTTATCCCAGGCATGCAAGGATAGTTCAATATGTACAAATTGATCAATGTGACACACATATCAACAAAAAAGGATAAATATTATATGATTATCCCAATAGATGCAGAAAAATCATTTGACAAAATACAACATCTGTTCATGATAAAAATTCTCAACAGAGTGGAGTTTGAGGGAACATATGTCAATATAGTAAAGGCCATATACAAAAAACTCAGAGCTAATATTACACTTGATGCTGAAAAACTTAAAGTGTTCCTTCTAAAATGAGAAATAAGATAAGAATCTCCACTCTCACCACATTATTCAAAATAGTACTGGAAGTTCTATCCACAGCAATTAGACAACAAAAAATAAATAAAAAGCATCCAAACTGATAGGGAAGAAGAAAACTTTTACTATTTGCAGATGACATGATGCTATATTTAAAAAACTCAAAGGACTCCATCAAAAAAACTAATAGAACTGATACATGAATTTAGTATTGGGATACATAATAAACAGACAGAAATCTGTTATCTTCCTATACACTAATAACAAAGTAGCAGAAAGAGAAATTACAACAATAATCCCATTTACAATTGCACCAATAAAGAATAAAATATCTAAGAATAAATTTAACCAAGAAGATGAAATATCTGTACTTTGAAAACCATAGGACATTGATGAAAGAAATTGAAGATGACAAACATGAAGAGATATACCATGCTTATAGATTGGAAAAATTAATATAGTTAAAATATCCATACTGCCCAAAGCAATTTACAGGACCCCATGCAATCCTTATCATAATATCTAGAATTTGTCACAGAACTGCAATAAATAATCCTAAAATTTACGTGCACTATTGGTGGGCATGCAAATCAGTATAGCACGACAAAAAACAGTGAAACATCTGAAACTAATGTAACATCATATGTTAACTTACCGGAATTAAGGTAAAAAGAGAAGACAGATGATATAGATAGATGTTAGATGATAATGTTGTAGATCTGAAACTAATATATACTTTTATATCAAATATACTTCAACAATTTTAAAAAAGGAAATGTTTCATCAATGATCAAAATGATTGATGGAACAGAATAATTCTATCTAACTCTATAAAGTGGATGGATGGCAATTGAGTAAAAATTAGAGGATATAATGCATGGAAAACTTTTTAAAAAGGTATTCTCTCTAAAAAAAAAAAAAGGTATTCTCTAAAGGAACGCACTACATTCTAATCCTTAAATTCTTCCTACAAATATTTTGAAGGAAAATAAGTAAAAATACTCAATGAAAAGCAAGAATTATAAAAGTAAGGGGAACTGAAAAAGTATTGATTAAAACAAAGAACTACAATGATCAATCCATAAAGATTTCAGATACTGGGATTATCAGATACAAACTGAAAACAGTTGTGATCCTAAATTTACAGAAATAAAAGACAAGTATGAAAACATTTGCCAAGAGTAGATAACTAAAATAGGTAAAGTAGAAAATAAAATGAAAAGCACAAACTTACTTAAATACTAAAAACAGAGTAACAATAATTAAAAACTTTGTATGCAAACTTTATAACAAACTTTAAAGAGATGTAGAAAGAATTTGTGTGTTAGAAGATAGAAGAAATTAGAATGTCACACACAGGCAAGGATAAGGAGGAAAAATAGCAAAAAAAAAAAAAAAAAAGAAAGAAAGAAAGAAAGAAAAAAAAAAGGAAGAGAATAAGCTAGAATAGGACAGAATGAGAAGATCTAACATAAAATATATTAAAATTCATTTAGACAAAAAAAGTGGTCAGAGGCAATATCTGAGGCAATAACGATCAAGAATTTTCCAGAAGTGATGAAACAACTTATCTACAGACTGACAGCGGGGCAGCTGGGGAGCATGTCGACCCCCCCCCCCAACCCAGAAGAGGCTCATGTGGGATTTGAAGCAATTGCAAGAGGACCCATCTGTGGGTGTCAGTGGAGCACCATCTGAAAACAACATTATGCAGTGGAATACAGTTATATTTGGACCAGAAGGGACACCCTTTGGAGATGGTACTTTTAAACTAGTAATAGAATTTTCTGAAGAGTATCCAAATAAACCACCAACTGTTAGGTTGTCATCCAAAATGTTTCATCCAAATGTGTATGCTGATGGTAGCATATGTTTAGATATCCTTCAGAATCCATGGAGTCCAACATATGATGTATTTTCTATCTTAACATCAATTCAGTCTCTGCTGGATGAACCAAATCCAAACAGTCCAGCCAGTAGCCAGGCAGCACAGCTTCATCAGGAAAACAAAAGAGAATATGAGAAAAGAGTTTCGGCCGTTGTTGAACAAAGCTGGAATGATTCACGATAGACAACTGATCTGTTAATTTTTTTCATCATTGCTGTGTATAATTTACCTCTCAGTAGAAAGGCTAACGAATTTTAAGTGCCACAGGTTTTAAGAATTCTTCAGGAAAAAAAAAAGTCCTTTAGTTTAGAACCTACAAAAGCTTGTGTATCTTGATTAATGTACTTTTTATTGCATGGTGTGAACTAAGTTATTGCTTACATAAATTGGTAATATATCCTGTATTTTTTCCAAGCGTATAATGTTGGTGTGAAGTTTTCATGACAGAATAATACACATTTTGTAAATCTGTACTTTTTTCAAATATTGAATGCCTTATTTTTGAATTCTTTAGATTTTTAAATTGGAGAAAAGCACTTAAATTTTTTATATATGAATATTACATGTAAAGCTGTTAATATACATAACTTCAGTGCAAGAGACTTTGTCACTTATTTCTTTATCTGTTTAGGAGGGGTTAATAAGTCTCTAGCTCTCCATCAATTGATAGTAGTTTCATTTCCAATTTCAAAAGAACAGATTTATATTTTATCAAGAAATTCCTCAAATTTGATTCTAAACACCAAGTTATAATTTTCAAACTTTATTTTGAATGTTTGAAAGAAACTATATCCATTTCACTTGAGTAATTATAGACATAACTGGTTTGATTCTGTCCAACTCTGTATTTAGGCCACTTGTTACTGTTTCTTCATGCACTACTTACTGTTAAACTGTACCTTTTGCAATTTCACAGTTTGTACCTCTACCATGAGGAATTGGCACCTCTACAGGAATAGAGAGCTAATGCAATTTACTTTGCTGCTTAATAGCACTTTAAAAATTTTTTGATAATGAAGAAAGTAAAACATTAAACATCAAAATTCACGCCCCACTATTAACACTGAGTAAGAATTGGTTGCATTAGTTTAGTAAGGCAGATACTTGGAAGGAATCTTGGTGTAACTTAAAATATTTGAAAACTGCCTTTTAATGCAATTGCATATCTATTTATTTTGGAAAAATGTTTCAATATCAGGGCCTGCTGAGTTGCTTTCTCTTGTGGAGATTTTTTTTTTAATATCTTAAGTTGTATAAAAGTTGTACTGCATCTTAGTTTACTGGATAAATTTAAAGTACAGTATTGTAGAAAGCTTATACAAAGCTATCCTATGCCTTCAAATAGTACAGAAAATGGAAAATATACAAGTAAATTCTGTTGAACCACCTGTGTTGTCTTTCTAGTAGTGAAAAACAGCTATTTGAGTAACTTCAATAGTTTCTGTCCTGTTCTTACTAGTTTAGTAAGCTAACAGCTTCTCTATTGGTAGACTGTAGCATGGCATTGTCTACAGCTTATATTTATTAAGCCAAGTTTGACACTGGAAGACTAAGTGCTTTTTCCCTTTAAAAGTTATGATTTGGCAAATTTTAGGGTAATTGTATGGTCTTAAAAAGCTTTTCATACAAATGAGAGTCCATTCACTGGAATTAATGGCCAAAAAAAAAAAAAAAGACGCTTACAGCTACTTTTTTGGTCCTAATAAATGTGATGCTTTCATATTCAGCTCTGAGACAAAGTGTAGCTTCTGAAGACATTTACTCCAATGACTGACTCTTAATATACAGTAGGTATACGAGAGTCTCCCCTCTTATTTTATTAAATGCTGTTTGTTCTGCTTCAAAAAAAAAACAATCTACAAATTCAAATTGAATAAATATGAAATATAATTTTAAAAGTTCACAACTGACCACATTAAGGTAAAGTAGCAAAATATCTAGTATACAGAAAAAAATCTTAAAAACAGACATTGAGAGTATATAGCTGGCAGTATGAACAATGGGATCTAGAACACACACAGGAAAAATGTCTGCCTTCCTTAAATTCTATACTCTGTAAATATCTTTCAGGGATAATGAGAAAATAATGACATTTTCACAGAAAGTAAAACTTGAAGAGTTTTCCAATGGAAGAGACATATAAGACATTTTAAAGCATAAGGAATCTCATCTCAGATGGCAACTCATCTGAATTACATCATGTGATGTAGGAAGACATAACATAAAGTGGTAAATATGTAAGTAATTCAATGTTGACTTTATAAAACTATATTATTTACAGTCTTTGGCTGTAAAATTATGTTTGAAGAAATTGTTCAATAAAAGATACATATAACTCAAGGGTTAGTTTGTTCTTTTATATTATTAAGGAAGAAGTTTTGCCTTGATTAAAATTTTTCTTTACCATAATGTCACCCAGAAGGCAAATAGCAGATCCTGATTTCCATAACCACAAAAAAAAAAAAAAAATCAAGAATTAGGGAACAAAAATAGCTATGGGAAAGCTCAGGAATTCACTTAAGAAACTTCAGCAACACAGCAAAACAAAAAAAACCTAAGAATAACTGCACAAAGTGCAGTTATAGAAAAGCTAAATTTGACTGCATCCCACAAGCCCACATTGCTCAGAGCCAAGAGTGAACTCCCCATCCAGAAAGGATTCCCCTCACTGTGAAAGGGAGACCAGGATCGACATCTTCCCCTACCATTTGGGACACTTCACTAAGGATCTGCTTTGGTTTCACCCCATCTAGAGACCAGTAGTACTGAGATGTATAGACAGGGAGAGGAAGAAAAAAAGAAAAGCAAGGGCTATCAGTACAAGCCAAACATCACAAGCGACCAGTTCCCAATGACCTGCTTTGCAGAGGACCCTGGTAATTTTTGCCATCAAAGAAACCAACAACCCGCAGAGCTGCTACTGTAGATCATCTTCAGATTTCTTTGATATTTCATACCATAGCTACTTGCCTTTAAAAACTCCAGATGCAGAGACTGTCTTTCTTCCAGTGGATAGTCTTTCCTACTTTATCGAATATTAGTTGACCATAAAGTTCAGGGTCCACTTCTGGGTTCTCTATTCTGTTCCATTGATCTATTTGTCTGTTTTTGTGCCAGTACCACACTGTCTTGATGAACACAGCTTTGTAGTACAACCTGAAATCTGGCATTGTGATGCCCCCGATATGGTTTTCTTTTTTAAAACTCCCCTGGCTATTCGGGGTCTTTTCTGATTCCACACAAATCTTAAAATAATTTGTTCTAACTCTCTGAAGAAAGTCCATGGTATTTTGAAATGGTGCTGGGAAAATTGGACATCCACATGCAGAAGAATGAAACTAGACCACTCTCTTGCACCATACACAAAGATAAATTCAAAATGGATGAAAGACCTAAATGTGAGACAAGATTCCATCAAAATCCTAGAGGAGAACACAGGCAACACCCTTTTTGAACTCAGCCACAGTAACTTCTTGCAAGATACATCCACGAAGGCAAAAGAAACAAAAGCAAAAATGAACTATTGGGACTTCATCAAGATAAGAAGCTTTTGCACAGCAAAGGATACAGTCAACCAAACTAAAAGACAACCTACAGAATGGGAGAAGATATTTGCAAATGACTTATCAGATAAAGGGCTAGTTTCCAAGATCTATAAAGAACTTATTAAACTCAACACCAAAGAAACAAACAATCCAATCATGAAATGGGCAAAAGACATGAACAGAAATCTCACAGAGGAAGACATAGACATGGCCAACAAGCACATGAGAAAATGCTCTGCATCACTTGCCATCAGGGAAATACAAATCAAAACCACAATGAGATACCACCTCACCCCAGTGAGAATGGGGAACATTAACAAGGCAGGAAATCACAAATGTTGGAGAGGATGCGGAGAAAAGGGAACCCTCTTGCACTGTTGGTGGGAATGTGAAATGGTGCAGCCACTCTGGAAAACTGGGTGGAGGTTCCTCAAAGAGTTAAAAATAGACCTGCCCTACAACCCAGCAATTGCACTGCTGGGGATTTACCCCAAAGATTCAGATGCAATGAAAAGCCGGGACACCTGCACCCCAATGTTTCTAGCAGCAATGTCCACAATAGCCAAACTGTGGAAGGAGCCTCAGTGTCCATCGAACGATGAATGGATAAAGAAGATGTGGTTTATGTATACAATGGAATATTCCTCAGCCATTAGAAATGACAAATTCCCACCATTTGCTTCTACGTGGATGGAACTGGAGGGTATTATGCTGAGTGAAATAAGTCAATCGGAGAAGGACAAACATTATATGTTCTCATTCATCTGGGGAATATAGATAATAGTGAAAAGGAATATAAGGGAAGGGAGAAGAAATGTGTGGGAAATATCAGAAAGGGAGACAGAACATGAAGACTCCTAACTCTGGGAAACGAACTAGGGGTGGTGGAAGGGGAGGAGGGCGGGGGGTGGGGGTGAGTGGGTGATGGGCACTGAGGGGGGCACTTGACGGGATGAGCACTGGGTGTTATTCTGTATGTTGGTAAATTGAACACCAATAAAAAATAAATTTATTATTTAAAAAAAATAAAATAAAAACTCCAGATGCTGAGTACCTCCACAATCCCTGGCACTCTGTCCCATACTGGTAACCGGCCCAGGGCTCTGCAACTGTCCAAGGACAGAATGACAACTTAGATCTCCCCAGCTGACCTGTAGCACTGGGCCAGTGCTTGGGTCTAGTCTTTCCAACTGTGCACCTGCCCTTGGCAGGCCTGACTCCCATGACCATCCTCTTCTGCCAGTGTGCATCCTGTGGTGAGATCCTATAACCAAGGAAGCACACATCAACAGTCCAGGCCCCCAAAGCTACTTATGAGCTCTGAGGCATGGCCCTACTCCTATCACTGGCCTTCATTACTAGGCTTATCTAAAGCTAGCCCCTCCAGTTGTATACTTACAATGAACCCAGCATGACTGCAAAACTGGCCTCCACTGCAGAGCTGTACCAGAGGAAACCCTGCAGCCATGGGAGTGCATACCCATGGCCAGAGCCCCTGCAGATACCAGTAGGCCTGCGGTTGGCCCTGACCCTTGCTGCTGGCCCCAGCTTCCACCTATCAAGACTGTATCATGAAGAAATAGAAATTCTGAGCAGATCAATAGTATGCATAAAATTGAATCAGTAATCAAAAATTTCCCAAAACAGAAAAGCCCAGAATCAGATGGCTTCACATATGAATTCTACCAAATACTTAAAGAAAAATTAACTTTAATTCTCAAACTAAAATATATCAACTAAAATGCTTCTGCACAACAAGGAAACAATGAAAAAAGTGAACAGGTAACTATACATTGGGAGAAAATATTTGCAAAACAAATATCTGATTAGGGGTTAATATCCAAAATATAAAAAGAACTCATTCAATTCAATAACAAAATAATAATAATAATAATAATAATAATAATAATAATAACCTATTTAAAAACTGGGGAAAGGAATTGAATACAAATTTTTCCAAAGAAGACATACAAATGGCTTACAGGTAATCACTAATCTTCAAGGAAATGTAAATCAAAACCACTGAGGGTTGCCTCGGTGGCTCAGTGATTGAGCAAGCCTGTCTTTGGCCCAGGGCGTGATCAGAAGTCAGGGGATTAAGTCCCACATCGGGCTCCCTGCATGGAGCCTACTTCTCTGAGATCTATGTCTTTGCTTCTTTCTCTGTCTCTCACGAATAAATAAATAAAATCTTTAACAACAACAGCAACAAACCCACAATGAGATGTCATCTCACATCTGTTGTAACAACTATTGTCAAAAAAAATCAAGAGATAGTAAATACTGGCAAGTATGTGCAGGAAAGTGAACTCTGGTGCACTGAGGTAGGAATGTAAATTGGTATAGTCACTGTGGAAAACAGTATAGTGCTTCCTTAAAATATTAAAAATAGAAATACCAAACGATCTAGTAATTCTACTTCTAGCTATATATCCAAGGGAAATTAAAACACCCTGTCAAAGAGCTATTTGCTCTTCCATGTTCACTGTAGCATTATTCACAATAGCCAAGACATGGAAACAACTTAAGCATGCATTAATGGATATAGATGATAGATAGATAGATAGATAGATAGATAGATAGATAGATAATAACTAGGTGATATAATTCAACAAGAAATGAAGGAAATAATATCATTGCAACATGGATAGTCCTCTTTAAGATCATTAACATAAGTAAAATAATTAAGACAGAGAAAGACAAATGCTATATGATCTCATTTATATGAAGATTCTATAAACACTGAACTCAAAGAAATAAAGAGTAGAATGGTCATTACCAGAGTTGAGGAATGGGGGAAATTGGGAAATGCTGATCAAATGGTACAACTTTCAGTTTTAAGACAAGTAAGTTATGGGGAATCTAAGGTACAGTATGGTTGTAATTTAGGAAATAATTACTAATCCTCTTAGAATTACAATTTTAATTTTAAAAACCTACGGAAGGGAGATTGAGAATATATATTAAAACATCCAAAGGAATAAGAAAGTATGTATAAATCACCTGGAAGGAAAGAAAATGAAAGAAAATATAGAATAAGTGACATAAATGGCAAGAGCAAAATAAAAATGTTTACTTAAGCTGTAGTTAAAAATAGCTAAGTATTAATAAAAGATAGAATATCTAAAGCAAATGTGTGCTGTTCAAAAGTGTATAAGATGTGAAGATACACAAGTAAAAGTTAAACAGTGGAAGGGGCAGGGCATTCTTATTTTAATATCAACAACTAATTTTGTTTATTTTCTATTAAAGATTTTTATTTATTTATTCATGAGAGACACAGAGACTGAGAGGCAGAGACACAGGAAGAGGGATAAGCAGGCTCCATGCAGGAAGCCTGATGTGGGACTTGATCCTGGGACTCCAGGATCACACCCTGGGCCGAAAACAGGCGCTTAAGCAGGAGTCCCAACAATTAATTTTAAAATAATCATTTCAGAAATTAAGATGATTCTCAATGATAAATGATACAATGGTTTTATCATGTAATAATGATGATAACCATAAAATGATAATGACAAAATGTTTTCAAAAAGAAATTATTTTAAATTTGTATGCATGTAATGGCAGAAATAATGTACAATTAGACAAACTTTAAGGCAAATATATAAATCAGCAACAATAATAAGAGATTGTAGCAATTTCCTCAGGAATTAGTAAGACAATAAGAAAATAGGAGCCAATGGAAGATTTAAACATCATGGTTGACAAACATTCTTTTGTCAGCCTTTATGGAATATTGCAGCCAGTAATTAAAGAATATTCTTTTTAAGCACAAGCAGAAATGTTACAAAAATCAGTCATGTCCTGAGCAATCAAGAAAACCTGAACAAATTTCAAATTCTTGTGCCAATGGTATTCTTTAACCAAAAATAATTCTGCTACAAATAGATAACTAAATTGTTGCTAGAAAATCTCCATATGTTTGAATACACAGCAATGAAAATGAGCAAACTACCTCTATGTACAATATAGATAAATCTTTAAATCTTAAAAACCTAATATTAATTAAAAGAAGTTAGATATATAAAAAGGAATTCAATAATTAAAAGGGCAAAATAGACAAAAATAAGTTCCCCCAAACACACATGATTTAGTTGGTTGGTAACTAAAGAAAAAAAGAAAAATTAATAATAATAATTTGGATGGTGGCTTACCTCTACTCTAGATGGCTGGATAAGAAAGATGCTGGGGGTTTCTAGGTTACTGCTGTTCCATATATTAACCGAAGTAAGAATTACAAGGGTATTCTCTTTAAAGTTATTTATTAAGGCACACATAAATATTTATTTATATCTGTATGTACAGAGATCATCTCTGTATATAATAATCCAAAAGTTTATTTATTTATTTATTTATTTAGGCAGAGAGAGAGAGCATGTGAATAGGGGGAGGGCAGAGGGAATGGAATCTTTCCAGTAAACTCCCCACTGAATGAGAAGCCTGACACAGGGCTTGATCTCACAACCCATGAGATTATGACATCAGCCAAAAGTAGGAGTTGGATGCTTAACCTCTGAGCCACCAAGGCACACATTTGATTCAAAAGATTATTTATTTATTTATTTATTTATTTATTTATTTTTTAAAATACAATTATTTTCTATGCTGATTCTACCAAAGACTTAATAGCTACACAATTTACTATTAGAAATGATCTTTGTGCTATACGATTTTTAAAATTTTAGTGTCTTCTAACACTATTTATTTCTCATCCATGTCATTGAATATGAGTTAGTGGCAGAATGGGCAGTTACTCAGTTTCAGCTTCTACAATTTGAGGTTCCACTAGTTTTAATGGGAATCCACCACTGAATCACCTCTGTTCAGCATTCAAACTAGCATTCAATCCTGTATATGAGAGAGAATATATAGGATTGTGAGGAAAATTATGTGTCTGTACTTCACTTTAACCCTACATTCTACTGGCCAACACTAAATCACATGGCCCCATCTTTAATTTAAAAAACAAAGGAGTCCGGGAAATGTATAAATTGTGCCTAGGCAGAAGAGGGGGACAATTTGTGAACATCCACCTAGTTTCCATCACAATTGAACAATCTCTGCCATACTTTTAATTCTGAGGGAAATGATTTCCATCCTCTATACAAAGAATTATATCCAAAGATACTTCACAACCACTAATGACATCTATTTATACTTTTTCAAAAGAGAGATCTCGGGGGCAGGGCAAGATGGCATAGGAGTAGGGTCCCCAAGTCACCTGTCCCAACCAACTTACCTAGATAACTTTCAAATCATCCTGAAAACCTACAAATTCGACCTGAGATTTAAAGAGAGAACAACTGGAACGCTATAGAGAGAAGGTTTTTCACTTCTAACAAGGTAGGAAGGCAGAAAACAACAGCAACAACAAAAACAAAAAACAAGAAGTGGAGAAGGAGCCCCCACTAGGAGCTGCTCTAAGACTGGGTGGCGAGTCTCCAGGACAGGAAAACCCAGTGCTGGAGAAGCAGGAACTTTAAAAATCCGCACCAGATTATTCCCGGATGGAAAGGCGCTCAGCATGAAACTCGGGCAGAATTGCAGGAAGGGCAGTAGTAGAGCCTCCAGTTTCCCGGAGTCACTAATACAGGAAGTGCACCGGGGGAGGCACATCACAGACTGTGGGCTGATAACGATAAAGGGTTAGAGCACACACCCGGTGGAGCCTGGGGAGAAGCCAGTGAACGGGCAGGGGCTCCAGAAGGAGGGGTGTGTGCCCTGCTGCCTTCGGGAGACACAGCCCCAGGAGCCCGATTCCAGCAGCACAGGCCCCGGATCCCAGGGTGCTGGGCAGACACAGCTGGTGACCCAGCACTCCCCCCGGGACTGGTGGAGGCGGGGAGGGTATAGGACAGCAAAGACTCACTTTCTGCCGGGCACACTGCAGGCTGTGCAGATCAGCACCTTCCACCTCCGGAGCATCCAGGCCAGTGCTGACTGGGTAGTTACTGGGGGGAGCTGTCTCCAGAGCTAGAGACCTGGCCGCCGTCAGTATTGTTGTCCCACCTTGTGACTGGAATGGAGTGGGGCCACCAGAGAACAAGGGCCTCACAGGACAAATAGCTCCCACTGAGCCCTGCACCTGTCAGGGGATGGGGCATCTCCCCCATGTACACACACCTCAGAATCAAAACAGCAGGCCCCTCCCCCAGAATCAGCTAAGAGAAGGAGGGAAGAGCAAGTTCTTGACTGAGCAGTGCTGGAAAGCTCTAGGGGAAGTCGAGAGATTTACAGTATATAGAACAAGAGGGTACCCATCCTTTTTTTTTCCCCTTCCTTTTTCTAGTACAACTCATTTTTATATCAGTCTGTAAATTTCCATTTTTTTTCTCTTTTCCCACTCAACTACAATATTTTACCACCTCTTCATTTTTAAGATTCTTCTTTTTGACTTTCATATTTCTACAATTACAGGTCCTAGATATATTTTCCACTTCTAGATTCCCTTCAACATACTCAACTTAATTTTGGGAGATATACAAGATATGTTTTGTTTGTTTGTTTGTTTTGTGTTTTTTGTTTTCTCTGTCTCATTTTAATCTACAATGGTGGAAGTTAATACCTTCTAAATCATGACCAGTATGCACCCAGAACTGAGTGGTATACCATGCTGGTTCATTCTGTGAGATTCCTCATTCCCATTCTGCCCACCTCTTTTATCTCATTTATGTTTTGGTGGTCAATGTTGGGGCCCTCTACAAATATTTCTGGCTTATATAAATTTGGAACTGAGCATCTTCTAAAATACAGAACTTAATATACTGAGAAACAAGAGGATCATCTTCTAGAAGCCTCAGGTAAACTACATTCTCCCTCCACTACAACTTCTTCACCACCATCCCCCAATACCCCCCTTTTTTGTCTCCTTTTTTTTTTCTTTTTTCTTATTGTTTTCTTTTCATTTTTTTCTCTTCTTCTTTAGGACACCCAGATTTTATTTTTTACTACTTTGTTTTAAAATTTATTTTCACTTTAGTGATTCCTTTGTTTAATTTCTTTCTGACACTTGTTTTCAATTTCTGGTCTCCGACCTCAGCAGAATTATCTAGAGTGAAATTTATTTAGGTTGTGGTTGACATTCTTGATGCAGCGCACTCAAACAGCTACTCTGCACTGAGTAAAATGACTAGAAAGAAGAACTCACCACGAAAGAAACAATCAGAAACAGTCCTCTCTCCCACAGAGTTACAGAATTTGGATTACAATTCGATGTCAGAAAACCAATGGAGAAGCACAATTATGAAGCTACTGATGGCTCTGGAAAAAAAGCATAAAGGATTTAAGAGACTTCATGACTGCAGAATTGAGATCTAAACAGGCTGAACTTAAAAATCAATTAAATGAGATGCAATCCAAACTAGAAGTCCTAAAACGAGGGTTAATGAGGTAGAAGAGTGAGTGACATAGAAGGCAAGTTGATGGCAATGAAGGAAGCTGAAGAAAAAAGGGAAAAACAATTAAAAGATCACGAGGAAAGGTTAAGGGAAATGAATGACAGCCTTCAAAGGGAAAATCTATGTTTAATTGGGACTCCAGAGGGCATGGAAGGGGACAGAGAACCAGAGAGTGTATTTGAACAAATCATAGCTGAGAACTTCTCTAACTTGGGGAGGGAAACAAGCATTCAGATCCAGGAGATAGAGATTCCCCCCCCTAAAATCAATAAAGTCATTCAACACCCTGACACTTAATAGTGAAACTTGCAAATTCCAAAGATAAAGAGAAGATTCTTAAAGCAGCAAGAGACAAGAAATCCCTAAACTTTATGGGGAGAAGCATTAGATTAACAGCAGACCTCTCCACAGAGACCTGGCAGGCTGGAAAGGGCTGGGCAGGATATATTCAGGGTCCTAAATGAGAAGAACAGGCAGCCAAGAATACTCTATCCAGCAAGGCTCTCATTCAGAATAGAAGGAGAGATAAAGAGCTTCCAGGATAGGCAAAAACTGAAAGAATATGGGACCACCAAACCAGCTCTGCAAAATATTAAGGGGAATTCTGTAAAAGAAAGAGGACATCCAAAGAAATAATCCACAAAAACAGGGACTGAATAGGTATTATGATGACACTATTCATATTTTTCAATAGTAACTCTGAATGTGAATGGACTTAATGATCCCATCAAAAGACGCAGAGTTTCACACCGGATAAAAAAGCAAGACCCATCTATTGCTGTCTATAAGAGACTCACTTGAGACATAAGGACACCTACGGCCTAAAAACGAAAGGTTGGAGAACCATTTGCCATTCAATTGGTCCTCAAAAGAAAGCAGGGGTAGCAATCCTCATATCAGATAAATTAAAGTTTATCACAAAGACTCTAGTAAGAGATGAAGAGAGACACTATATCATACTTAAATGGTCTATCCAACAAGAGGATCTAACAATCATGAATATTTATGCCCCTAATGTGGAAGCTGCCAAGTATATCAAGCAATTAATAACCAAAATTAAGACATACTTAGATAACAACACACTAATAGTGGGAGACTTCAACACAGACATTTTCTTGGAAATGACTTGCCAAGTATATCAAGCAATTAATACCAAAATTAAGACATACTTAGATAACAACACACTAATAGTGGGAGACTTCAACACAGACATTTTCTGGAAATTCTAAGCACAACATCTCCAAAGAAACAAGAGCTTTAAATGATACACTGGACCAGATGGATATCACAGATATTTACAGAACTTTACATCCAAACACAACTGAATACACATTCTTCTCAAGTACACATGGAACTTTCTCCATAATAGACCATATTCTGTGTCACAAATCAGGTCTAAGCTGATACCAATAGGTTGGGATTGTCCCCTATATATTTTCAGACCATAATGCTTTGAAACTAGAACTAAATCACAAGAAGAAATTTGGAAGAAATTCAAACACATGGAGATTAAAGACCATCCTGCTAAAAGATGAAAGGATCAAACTGGAATTTAGAGAAGAATTAAAAAGATGCATTGAAACAAATGAGGATACAACCGTTCAAGATCTTTGGGATACAGCAAAAGCAGTCCTAAGAGGGAAATGCATCGCAATACAAGCATCCCTCAAAAAACTGGAATAAACTCACATACAGAAGCTAACTTTGCACCTAAAGGAACTGGAGAAAGAACAGCAAATAAAACCTACATCCAGCAGAAGAAGAGAGTTAATAAAGATTCTAGCAGAACTCAATGAAATAGAAACCAGAAGAATTGTAGAACAGATCAACAAACCAGGAGTTTGTTCTTTGAATGAATTAATAAGATAGATATTAGCCAGCCTTATTAAAATCAAAAGAGAAAAGACACAATATAATAAAATCATGAATGAGAAAGGAGAGATCACAACCAATACCAAGGAAATAGAAAAGATTTTAAAACATATTATGAGCAGCTATACGTCAATAAATTAGACAATCTAGAATAAATGGGTGTATATCTGAAAAACCACAAACTACCAAAACTGGAACAGGAAGAAATAGAAAACCTGAACAGGCCAGTAACCAGGGAGGAAATTGAACATCCCAACACAAACGTCCAGGGCCAGATGGCTTCCCGGGGGGAAATCTATCAAACGTTTAAGAAGAAATAATACCTATTCTATTAAAGCTGTTCCAAAATATAGAAAGTGATGGAATACTTCCAAACTAACTTTAAGAGACCAGCATCACCTTAACTCCAAAAAAGGAGAATTATAGACCAATATCCTTGATGAACACAGATGCAAAATTATCAACAAGATACTAGCCAATAGGATCCAGCAGTACATTAAGAAGATTATTCATCATGACCAAGTAGGATTTATCACTGGGGTGCAAAGCTGGTTCAACACGTGTAAAGCAATCAATGTTCTCATATCAATAAGAGAAAAACAGGAACCATATGATCCTCTCAACAGATACAGAGATAGCATTTGACAAAATACAGCATCCATTCCTGATCAAAACTCTTCAAAAAAAAAAAAAAAAACTCTTCAGAGTGTAGGGATAGAGGGAACATTCCTCAGCATCTTAAAAGCCATCTACAAAAAGCTCACAGCAAATATCATTCTCAATGGGGAAGCACTGGGAGCCTTTCCCCTAAGATCAGGAACAAGACAGGGATGTCCACTCTCACCACTGCTATTCAACATAGTACTAGAAGTCCTAGCTCAGCAATCAGACCACAAAAAGAAATAAAAGGCATTCAAATTGGCAAAGAACTCTCCCTCTTCACCGATGACATGATACTCTACATAGAAAACCCAAAAGCCTCCACCCCAAGATTGCTAGAACTCATACAGCAATTTGGTAGCGTTGCAGGATACAAAATCAATGCCCAGAAATCAGTGGCATTTCTATACACTAACAATGAGACTAAAAAAAGAGAAATTAAGGAGTCAATCCCATTTTCAATTGCACCCAAAAGCATAAGGTACCTAGGAATAACCTAAACAAAGAGGTAAAGGATCTATACCCTAAAAACTACTGAACACTTCTGAATGAACACTTAGGAAGACACAAACAGATGGAAAAATATTCCATGCTCATGGATTGAAAGAATTAATATTGTGAAAATGTCAATGTTACCCAGGGCAATTTACACGTTTAATGCACTCCCTATCAAAATACCATGGACTTTCTTCAGAGAGTTGGAACAAATTATCTTAAGGTTTGTGTGGAATCAGAAAAGACCCCGAGTAGCCAGGGGAATATTGAATAACAAAACCAGAGCCGGGGGGATCACAATGCCAATTTCAGGTTGTACTACAAAGCTGTGGTCATCAAGACAGTGTGGTCCTGGCACAAAAACTGACACATAGAGCAATGGAACAGAATAGAGAACCCAGAAATGGGCCTTCAACAATATGGTCGACTAATATTTGACAAAGCAGGAAAGACTATCCACTGGGAAAAGGACAGTCTCTTTAATAAATGGTGCTGGGAAAATTGGACAGCCACGTGCAGAAGAATGAAACTAGACCATTCCTTTACACCATACACAAAGATAAACTCAAAATGGATGAAAGATCTAAATGTGAGACAAGAATCCTTCAAAATCCTAGAGAAGAACACAGGCAACACCCTTTTTGAACTCAGCCACAGTAACTTCTTGCAAGATACATCCATGAAGGCAAAAGAGACAAAAGCAAAAATGAACTATTGGGACTTCATCAAGATAAAAATCTTCTGCACAGCAAAAGAAACAGTCAACAAAACTAAAAGACAACCTACAGAATGGGAGAAGATATTTGCAAGTGACCTATCAGATAAAGGGCTAGTATCCAAGATCTATCTATAGAGAACTTATTAAACTCAACACCCAAGACACAAGCAATCCAATCATGAAATGGGCAAAAGACTTGAACAGAAATTCACGCAGGAAGACATAGACATGGCCAACAAGCACATGAGAAAATGCTCCGCATCACTTGCCATCAGGGAAATACAAATCAAAACCACAATGAGATACCACTTCACACCAGTGAGAATAGTAAAAATTAAGAAGACAGGAAACAACAAATGTTGGAGAGGATGTGGAGAAAGGGGAACCCTCTTGTACTGTTGGTGGGAATATGAAATGGTGCAGTCACTATGGAAAACTGTGTAGAGGTTCCTCAAAGAGTTAAAAATAGAACTACCCTATGACCCATCAATTCCACTGTTGGCGATTTACCCCAAATATACAGATGCAGTGAAACAGCAGGACACCTGCACCCCAATGTTTATAGCAGCAATGCACTAATAGCCAAACTGTTTAAGGAGTCTCAGTGTCCATCAAAAGATGAATGGATAAAGAAGATATGGTCTATATATACAATGGAATATTACTCAGCCATTAGAAACGACAAATATCCACAATTTGCTTCAATGTGGATAGAACTGAAGGGTATTATGCTGAGTGAAATAAGTCAATCAGAGAAGGACAATCACTATATGGTCTCATTCCTTTGGGGAATATAAAAAATAGTGAAAGGGAATAAAAGGGAAAGGAGAGAAAAATGAGTGGGAAATATCGGTAAGGGTGATAGAACAGGAGAGTTTCCTAAGTCTAGGAAACAAACAAGGGGTAGTGGAAAAGGAGGTGGGCGGGGAGATGGAGTGATTGGTTGATGGTCACTGGGGGGGCACTTGATGCGATGAGCACTGGGTGTTATGCTATATGTTGGCAAATTGAACTCCACTAAAAAATATATACAAAAAAAAAGATTTGATTGTAAGAATGCTGAATCCTCTTATATGTACACTAATTAAAACACCTATGTTATTACTTTGTTGTTAACCTTTCATAATTATAATAGTATATGCTAATTTATAATAATTACAACTTGGAATGGAAATCAATTAATATATATTTAGAATTACTTCACAACCACTTATGACATCTACTTCTACTCTTTCAAAAGAATAAGACCATGCTAAGAGTTTAAAAAGAAATCCACACAATCATCATAAATCATTACAAAGAATTGGTGATTTTCCTATGTAGTACTTTTGTATAGTTTAATATTCATTCCATCTGTTATTTTAGCACTTGTCTCTGAGCCAACACTTATAAATTTGTTCTTTTTAATAGGTTTATATGGTAACTTAGAATCACAGTTGATCTTAAACATTGCTTCCACAAAAGAGACTCCAAAAGAAATGAGCAAAGTGATGATTCTTCGTTTCTAATGCCTTCAGATCGTAGGAATATACTCAAACTATATAAAACTGGCCAAGTATAGATTTTAAGTGGATGATTCTTCTCATCTCTGAGTGTCAGTGTTTTGAAAGAGGGGTCTTAACAATTACAGAAATTGACTCAAACTGAAGTACAAATCAAATTATTAATGACGGTAAGTTGAGAATAACTCAATTGAATTGGACTGCCCTTTTCCTTTAAAATCTTCAAAAATGGAAGGTAAAGAGCCAAAGGAATTAGTAGCATTTTTAATGTTTTATAAAAATATGTTAAAATATCAACCTTGACTTAAAAATGTGCTTTTGAAACACCATTCCCAGATTAATAAAATAATTTTTTGAAAAATTTTTTAGATTTTATTTATTTATTCATGAGAGACACTGAGAGAAGCAGAGACATAGTCTGAGGGAGAAGCAGCCTCCCTGCAGGGAGCCAGATGGAGAACTCAATCCCAGCACCCCAGAATCGTGACCTGACCAGTTAGACAAGAGAAGGAGACAGAGGAATACATCCCAAATGAAGGAATAGGATGAACCTCAGCAAGAGAGCTAAGTGAAACAGAGATAAGTAATATGCTTGGTAGATAATTTAAAGTAATGATCATAAAGATCCCCAGCAGACTTGAGCAAGGAGTAGAGATGCATAACAGTAGCATTAAAACAATGCCAGAAGGAGAAGAGAAAGAAATGGAGACAGAAAATTTATTTGAAGAAATAATAGCCAAAAACTTCCTGAATCTGGGGAAGGAAACAAAAATCCAGATCTAGGAGGCACAGAGATCTCCCAAAAATATAAACCCAAGGAGTTCCACACCAGAACACATAGCAATTGAAATGGCAAAAAGTAGTAATAAAGATAAAGTTTTAAAAGCAGAAAGATAAAACAATTATATACAAGGAAAATCCCATAAGACTATAAGTTGATTTTTTTAGCAGAAACTTTGCATGTCAGAAGGGTATAGCATGATATATTCGAAGTGCTAAAAGAAAAAAAAAACACTTGCAGTCAAAATTACTCTGTCAAGCAAGCCTATCATTCAGAATAGAATGAAAGATAAGAATTTCACAAAGAAAAGTTAAAGGAATTCACAAGCAATAAACCACCCTTTTAAGAAATGCCCAAGACTTTTGTGAGTAGGAAGGAAGAACATCAACAGGAGTAAGAAAAGTAGGGAAGCACAAATGTAGTAAAATTAAGTATATCTATAAACATCAATAAAGGGATTCACAAAATAAAAGGAGGCAATATATGACTTCATATTTCTAAAACATGGGGGGTGTGGAGTAAAAATTTAGTGCTTTTATTTATTTAAGAATATTTTGTTTATTTCAGAAAAAGAGAGAAAGAGACAGAGAGAACATGAGCAGGGAAGAAAGGCAGAAGGAGAGGGAGAAGCAGATCCCTGTTCAGCAGGGCTCATTCCCAGGACCTAAGGATCATGACCTGAGCTGAAGACAGATGCTTAACTTATTGAGCCATCCAAGAACACCCAGTGCTTTAGATTGGATTCAAACTTAAGCAATCATCAATTTAAAATACACTGCTATATGCATAAGGTACTATATTAAACCTAATGGTAACCATAAATCAAAACTAGTAATAGATATGCAAAATAAATAAATAAATAAATAAATAAATAATAAATAAATAGAAATCCAAGTATACCAAAGAAACAAGCAAACCATGAGAGATCAGGATAAGAAAACAGAGAAAAACGGCAAAAACATCCATAAAAGAAGTAACAAAATGATAATAAGTACATACCTATCAATAATTTCTTTGAATGTAAGTGAACTAAATGTTCCAATAAAAAACATAGGGTGATAGAATGAATGAAAAAGCAAGATCCATCTAGAAAATACCTAGAGGAGACTCACTTCAGACCTAAAGACACATGCAGACTAAAAGGGAAGAGTAGGAAAGCACTTATCATGCAAATGGAAGTGAAAAGGAAGCTGGGATCATAAATACTGATATGATACAAAATAAACTATAAAACAAAGACTGTAACAAAAGACAAAGAAAGAAACAATAATCATAAAAGGATTATTATAAATAATAAAGGATTATTATAAATCCTCTCTCTGTGTGTCTCTGATGAATAAAATAAATAAAATCTTAAAAAAAAAAACAAAAACGCAATGGCCCTAAATCCTAGGGATACAGTAAAAATCCTTTTAAGAGGGAAGTTTTTAGCAATACAGGTCTATCTCATGAATAAAGAAAAATCTCAAATAACCTAGCATTACACCTGAAGCAGCTGGAAAAAATAAGAACAAACAAAGCCCCAAACAAATAAAAGGATAGAAATAATAAAGATAACTTCACAGGTATGTTTTACCAAACTTTATTTATTTTTTTTAAGAATTTATTTATTTATTCATGAGAGACAGAGAGAGAAAGAGAGAGAGAGAGAGAGAGAGAGGCAGAGACACAGGTAGAGGGAGAAGCAGGCTCCATGCAGGGAGCCCGATGTGGGACTCCATCAGGGGGCCTCAGGATCACGCCTTGGGCCAAAGGCAAGCACCAAACCGCTGGGCCACCGGGGCTACCCTGTTTTACCAAACTTTAAAGAGGAGTTAATGCCTATTCTTTTTCAAACTATTCCAAAAAATAAAAGAGGACGGACAACTTCCAAATTCATTATATAAGGCCAGCATTACCCTGATACCAAAAACAGATAAAGACACTACAAAAAGGGAGTATTATAGATGCATATCTTCAATGAACATAGATGCTAAAAATATCAAGAAAATATTAGCAAACAGAATCCAACAAAACAGTAAAAAATATTATCCACCATGATAAAGTAGGACTAATTCTTGGATGCATATGTCATTCAGTATTCACAAATCAATCAACATGATACATCACATCAACAAAAGAAAGTATATAAACTACATAATAATTTCAATACAGGCAGAAAAAGAAACATTTGATAAAGTACAACAGATACTCATCATAAAAACCTCAATAAAATAGATTTAGAGGAAACATACCTGAGCATAATAAGTGCAATGTATGAAAAATGCACAAGTAGCATCGTACTCAATGGTGAACTTTACCCCTAAGGTAAGAAAGAAGATAATGATGCCCACTCTCACCACTTTTATTCAGCATAGTACTGGAAAAGCTAGCCACAGCAATCAGACAACAGAAAGAAATAAAAGGCGTCCAAATAAGTAAAGAAGAAGTAAAACTTTCACTATTTGCAGATGAAATGACATTACATATAGAAAACCTTAAAGAGTTCACCTAAAAAATACTAGACTGACAAATGAATTCTGTAAGATTGCAAAATACAAAAATCAAAATACAGAAATCCATTGCATTTCTATAGCCTAATAATGAAGTAGTAGAAAGATAAATTAAGAAAACAGTCCCATTTACAATTGAATAAACTTAACCAAAGAGGAAAAAAACTTGTAATCCAAAAACCATAAAACATTGATGAAAGAAATTTAAGACAATACAAAGAAATGGAGAGACATTCATTCCATGCTCATAAATTAGGGGAAAATGGTGTTAAAACATCCATCCTACCCAAAATAATTTATAGATGTAATACAATACCCATCAAAATACCAAAATTTTTTCACAAAACTAGAGTGAATAATTCTAAAATTTGTATAGGTCTACAAAAGACCTCAAATAGCCTAGGCAATTTTGAAAAAGAAGAGCAATACTGAAGGTTTTACAATCCCAGGTTTCAAGATATACAAAAAAGCTACATTAATCAAAACAATATGGTACTGGCACAAAAATAGCTCAATGCAACAACATAGAGAATGTATAAATAAACGCAATACATAGGGTCAATTAATCTATGGCAAAAGAGGCAAGAACATGCAATTGGAACAAGATAGTCTCTTCAACAAATGATTGTAAGAAAACTGGACAGCTACATACAAAATAATGAAAGTGGACCATTTTCTTATACCACATACAAGAAGCTCAAAATAAATAAAGACTTAAAGGTGAGTTCTGAAACCAGAAAAATCCTGGAAGAGAGCACAGGCAGTAATTACTCTGACACTGGCCCTAGCAACATTTTTTTCTAGATATGTCTTCTAACACAAGGGAAACAGAAGAAAAAATAAACTATTAGGACTTAATAAAAATAAAAAGCTTCTTTACAGTGAAGGAAACAATCAGCAAACAAAAAGGCAATCTACTGAATAGAAGAATATATTTGCAAATGATATAGCTGGGGTTAGTATCCAAAATATATGAAGAACTTACACAACTCAACACCAAAAAACCACAAATATTTCGCTTAAAATATGATCAGAAGACATGAACATACATTTTTTTAAATAAGACATACAGATGGCATGAAGAAATATTCAACATCATTCAGCATCAGGGAAATGGAAACCAAACCACAATGAGATACCACCTCACACCTGTCAGAATGGCTAAAATAAAAAACACAAGAAATTACAAGTGTTGGCAAGGATGTGAAGAAAAAAGAAGCATTGTGTGCTATTGTTGGGAGTGCAGAATGTTGCAGCTATTGTGGAAAACAGCATGGATTTTTCTCCAAAAGTTAAAAACAGAAATGCTATATTGTCCTGTAATTCCACTGTTGAGTATTTACTCAAAGAATATCAATACTTATTGGAGAGGATATAAGCATCCCTATGTTTGTTACAGTGTACAATATTCAAATTTTGGAAGCAACCCAAGTGTCAATCCACAGGTGAATGGACAAAGAAGAAGTGGTATATATATACAATGGAAAATTACTCAGCCATAAAAGAGAATGAAATCTTTGCCATTTGCAACAGCATGGATGGATCTAGAGAGTATAATGTTAAGTCGCTCGGAAAAAGACAAATGCCATATGATTTTATTCATTTGTGAAGTTTAAGAAAAAGTCAAATGAACAAAAGAAAAAAGAGAAACACCAAAATACAGACACTTAAATATATGGAACGAATTGGAGGTTACCCGAGGGGAGGTAGGTGGGAGTAAGGTTGAAATAGGTGAAGCGAATTAAGAGTATATTTATTGTGTTGAATGCTAAGTGATGTATAGAATTGTTGAATCATTATATAGTATACCTGAAACTAATACTGTAAATTAATTAAAGTGAAATTTAAATAATAAAAATAGAAAAGACACAAAAGGAACAATTATCTGAATGAGCAAACCCTCAACAATACCTACTTGATGACAGGAAGAAATAAAACGGTATTCTGCAGTCAATATTGTAGTTGCTTCTCAATTCAGGGGAATATCTTTAATAGTTTAGTACCTAGTGAGTTTACATTTCCTTTTTTTTAAGATTTTATTTATCCATTCATGAGAGACATATGAAAGAGAGAGAGAGAGAGAGAGGCAGAAACATAGGCAGAGAGAAGTAGGCTCCGTGCAGGGAACCCGATGTGGGACTTGATCCCGGGACTCCAAGATCCTGCCCTGGGCCAAAGGCAGGTGCTAAACCACTGAGGCACCCGGGCATCCCATGAGTTTACATTTCCTATTACTTACATGAGGTAAGATGTTTTAATTGGATAAAAGAGTATTAGATAAATGGTTTCCAAATATTTAACACAATTAGAATTAGAAAATAATTTTATTTTCCAAATATTTAACACAATTAGAATTAGAAAATAATTTTCCACATTAGAATTAGCAGGAATAAGTGAGGAGTAAAACAGATGGAGAACAAAAAGAAAGAGGAAGGGGGGAGGGAGAGGTAGAAGAGGAAGAGATGGAGAAGAACAAAAAGAGGAGAAATATTATATCTCATGAGCTGTCATTATGCTTCTATTCTAGACTCTGACTACATCATTCAGGATGGGGAAAGGTTATAGAAGGGAATCTACCTGGGAGGCCCAAGAATTCTTTGAGAACCTCAAAAGCACTTATAGTAGGCTTTGAGTTATAACAGGAAATTACATTTTTACTTCATGATTAATTCATGTGACACCATGGACATTTTGAAATTCCAACCTAAAATGGTATTATTTAAGGTTACTAAATTCTTTTATGAAAGATAGGAGAAATAAATTAATAGGATAGATAAAATTTAGTATAGATAATAAGTAGTTTGGGAGAATTGTTAGATATAGATAAAGTAAAGTAAGTTTAGCCTAAGTATGCCAACATATATAGGAGGGGAGAAAAGTATTAAGTACTAAACAGTCATCAACCTTTGGTGATGATTATTCTTGTCCATATCTCTTATCTGATATATGTATGCATAAGATCCAGGGTTGTTCAGCTAGTTGTAAGTGAGTTCCAGCTACTGGCCAGGAGTCATTGGACCTGGGCCTCTCTACTCCATAAAGTGAGTGAGGGCTTCAGGGCTTTTACTGAACCTCTTGTTTGCCTGAGTATAGACTCAGGGTCCTGAAACCCTGCCACCAGAGGGAAGACTAATATGACAGAGGAAAGGACATTAGATCCAGGTACTGCAGTCTTTCCATACTGTTTGCTCCATCTTTAAGTTTTTTAACCTATTCTTTCTCTTCCTCCTTAAATTTGCTATATGATTTAACAGAACATATGACTCAAGCATCTTATTTTAGTTCAATAAACTTTCTGTTCATGGCCTCAGGTATAATTTGCTTATAGACTTCAAGAACATATCCCACCACATGTGATAATTGAGTTCATGTGGTGATTAGTGAAAAATACCAATTTGGTTCTCACATTTATGTTAGGCATTTTTTTTTTTTTACCAAAAAAAGTTTAACCACAACTCATTAGGCTACTACTGGCCAATGATACCAGTCATTTATTTTATTTTGTTTGAATCAATTATCACCCAAATGTCTCAATTATTCCTTAATTCCCTGAACGTCAAAATGTTTACCATCTTCAAGCATTTGCCACACAAAAGTCTCATCAAAACTCCATGACCCTAAAGCAATTTTTTCTCTTACAATGTATTGTTTTCCCAGATGTTCTCATATTTTGAGAAGGGCAATAATCTCATGTGTGACTTGGTAAATAATGGAGCTCTTAGTGCTATATGCTAACAACTTACATCCCCAGACAGAAAAATAGAAATCAGCATTTCCCTCTTGACCTCTTAACTTCCTCTGTCCATGATTTCAGGGTATAGACTCAGAGATGTATATAAAACTTTTCTACATTATGTGTAAGTTTTGTTAAGTAAATATGAAATGTATAAACAAGAATTGCTGAAACACCAAATCACATATGAACAGTGAAAGAAAAGCCAAATTTCCAGCTGAATCAAATATTTCCATTACTCAACTAACTTATTTTCAGGCAGTAAAATTTATGTTTAGAATGCTAAATTAATGGAGCTAAGTTGCTCTAGACTACCTAAAATAACACAAGATAAATATTTTATATCCTCAATTGGTATATTTGATTAGGTGATAAGAAAGAAATAAATTCAAATGTCAAGCAAACACATTTTGTTTTTAAATAGAGTCACCATGAGGAAAATGGGTTTAAAATAGATAAATTAAGAGTCAGTCAGTCTTAGATATTTGATATGTTATAGTCTCCCATAATTAAACCTTAAAAATTTGACTAAACATTTCAAGCAGAGACACAAGACACCTAAATACCTTTGACTCCAAAATAATTCTATGAGGAGCTTTTGGTTTTTTTAAAGTTCTTATTGAAAAAGGATGTGCCTACAAAAATAGGGAATAAAGGGATCTTCAGCACAGCCTCGCAGAGCAGCCAAATATCCACCTGTACAAAGTAGGGTAGAAGTTATGGCTAGGTAGTCCTTAGGTTCAAATTATTCAGTAAGATAGTTTCTTTGATCTATATGTTACTCATCATTATGTCCAGATGTAGTAAACCTTTTACAAACATTAATATTAGATGACAACATTGTCATAGTTTCTGTATTTCACCATGTTACACTATAGATTTCATATGCACATGACAATTTGGCAGTTTAAAAATAAAAATTAAAAATCTTATCTATACATTGACATCTAGCTATAAATGATTTTTTTTACATTCAGTTCCATGTTTTCACACCATGTAGGCAAAATATGAGCTTTACTAACTAATAAATTATTTAAAATGTGAAGTAAATAAATAGGACCAGTCTCCACCAACAGACAGTTTTAAAAAGAACTTTCTCTTCCTGTTACTTAAAGGAAAAGGAAAATAAATAAACAAAATTAAGTATATAATTTCTATGAAGCCTTATACTAACCACTTCCACATACATCATTCCACTTAATCCTTACCAATGTAAATTGTACCATAAACTGAGTATTCCTACTAGAGGAATATTTATTCACTATTCTCAAGCTCTGGAAAAGGTTAACTGACACTTGACTGGAGCCATGATGAAGTGCAAATGGCTTGGTAATAATGATATCATATCTAGGCATCTCTGTATCTGCATCTCTATCATCTATCTATCATTATTTGTCTATCTATCTATATCTATCTATCTATCTATCTATCTATCTATCTATCATCTATCTATCTATCTATCTATCTATCTATCTATCTATCTATCATCTATCTATATCTAGCTAAATGTAGATGTTCAGTTGTTTCAGTCCATTTATTGAAAAGACTCTACTTGATTTTTGACAAAGGAGCAAGGCAATACAACAAAACAGTTGGCTATATTTATATGGGTCTATTTCTGGGCTCTCCATTCTATTTCACTGATCTATTAGGCAGCACTCAATTGTGTCCTTAAAGAGGTCTACTAACATATTCCTTATCTCTCCTCCATAGACTTATGTCACAAAGTACAATCTCTGGATATATATTCAGGAATTAAGGATATCCCTTCAATGTGTATTCAAAGCAACAATGCAGTCCTACCACCTTCCTTCTCTCCAATTAAATATCTGCTGTAGTACCCTAAGAGACTGACCATTTTTCCAATTGGACTTGTGTCTCTGGTTCTGGGCACCTGGAGCCTTATTGTTTCCATTCTCCACTCCAGTTGCCAAATGATGAAGGAAAACTGTTATTTATTTTGCTGTTCCTCCTTGCCCTTTTGCAACTCAAAATGTAAATTAAGGATTTAAGTTACAAATAAAACCATTGCCTGTCAAATAAAATAACCTGGGGGACGCCTGGGTGGCTCAGCGGTTTAGCGCCGCCTTCCGCCCAGGGCCTGATCCTGGAGACCCGGGATCGAGTCCCGCATCGAGCTCTCTACATGGGGCCTGCTTCTCTCTCTGCCTGTGTCTCTGCCTCTCTCTTTCTCTCTGTCTCTCATGAATAAATAAATAAAATCTTTAAAAAAATAACGTGGTATTTCCATCTGGAATAGATGTGTTCCAAATTATTGTAGCTCTCTGAGTTCCCACTGGCTGTCCAGAGTTGCAGGACTGTCTATCTTCATGGAGACTCCCAGACTTCACAGGGCTGATGTTACTCTACAGGGAGGGAGAGTATATCTTTTTGTATTTGCACATTATCTCCAACGAAGCAAACAGCCAAACACACACCCTGTCCTCTTTTGACCTTAGAGTAATAGGCTAGAAAATGTTTTCCCTGAGGTAAGAACTTCACATTTATCAAAACTAGTTTTGGGTTTCTTGGGTCACTTCTATAGATCATTGTGAACCTACATATTATATCTCTCATTCCTCTTGAGCTAAGTATTTATTATAAGCTCCATCAGATAATAAATATACTCCTGAGAGGCTGATGATACATTAGATAACAATGTTACATTTCTGTGCTATGTTAAGAAATAACAACAAAAAACTTATTTCAGAAATTTATGGTACTGACATTACATTATGAAAATACTTAAAAATGTATCCCATTTCATCAAGATTTTTCTTCAAACACATAAAAAAATAGAAATAAGACTTTATTGCCCCAGATTTAATTACATATGAGAGTTATGTAGAATTGATGCAGCAGACCCATTTTATTTAAAATAAATGTGCTGAGGATTAAAATGTGTTTTCCACTTTTCTTAAAGTTTCTAATAAAATGCAGTGAGAAAAAAGATTGAAAGGCTAATTTTGAGATAAAGCTAAGAATTTTAAGATAGGAGTTGTAATTAAGAGTCATTTCAATAAATTTAATTTGTAGAGTGGTTTACTGCTCTATGAAAAAAAAAGGAAAAAACATGAAATGCTTTAAAATGCTGTGCTATATTGACATACCTTAACTCTCAGTAGATAAAGATTCAATCAGATAACTGTTATTTTTTTTGTCCTTTTAAAACTTCATAACTTTTGATGTGACCATGACATTTTCTCTTCCTCCTCTGTTAGGTATAAACTCTACTAAAAGTTTATTAAGGTGTTTAGGAAGAAACAGAATACAATTTCTGCCAACCTAAGAATTTATAGAGGAGGATTTGTATAGCTGAAGTCAGTAAAGTTCCTAAAAGAAGTAATTGGAACATCTGGAATTACTAATCTCATAAGACAAGTTTCCTCTCCACAACTTCTCTTTGCTTTTGTTTCTTGGCAGGTTATCCAACCAATAACTCTAAGAAGTTATATTTGATTTGAAGACTAAAATATTTGTGGAGATGCAGTTACATACATCAGTTTAGGCTAAAAATGAAATAAACCGTATCAAATATTTAGAAGATGGGAGTTGGAAATAAACTTATTTTATGTGCATTTTTTCAATTGCAAAATAAACAGAACCATCATAAGAAATAATAGCATTTTTAAAAGTCAGTGTTTAAATGAAACAAACATAGATCTGTAGAAATGAACTGGATGTGAAAAATCAAGATCATATATTAATTTGACCTACCTCAATGAAGATTCAGTTGTTGAAATACCAAAAAAAAAAAAAAAAAAAAAAAAAAAGAGCATTTCACCAAATCTCACAATTATATTAATATTGAGTTAAGGACTCAACTAAAGAAATTGTGAACAAACAAACCAAACAAAATGAGCCCTTTACTTTCTTCTTTTTAGAATGTGATATTATTTATCCAACTATTAAAGCTAGAAACCTGAGTCATCCTTGACTCATTTCCTTACCATGAATTTTTCTAAATATAATAAATATAAGAGAGAAGTTGTACTTTTTTTGTACTTCATTTTGCTTCATTTGGATTTTTGGATTAGTGACTGTAAAGTAGAGAAGGGCAGGGTTTCTCTCTTTCTTTCTCTCCCCCCCCCACTCCCAAAGCATAGTGCCTATAGTAATAGCTGGTATAATTACAAAGAAAAATTGTTGAAAATTTACTTAAAAATATTTGTTGAAAAGTTTACCAATAAAAATTATACAGATTATAATGTCTATGACACTGCCAAGCAGAAAAAGAGGTAATGAATATAGATTCTATATTTAACAAGATATGAGAACAGTATACAAAATTTGTCACTTTTAGTGAATAATTTAACCTTTCTAAAATCCAAGTTTTGTCACCTGCAAAATAGTGGTTACTAAAAACATCAACATCACAAAATTAATGTATAAATTATTGGTACTCGAATACTCTCCTCTCCTTTTCTTTTTTCTTTAATAGAATCTCATTAAGAAAGAGAGTGCAAGAATAATGTTATAACCAAGAGACAGTAGCAGCTTTCATGGCAGCATGACTAAAGTGATAAATGGTAGCAGTACCTCAGTAGAACAAATGTGGCAAAGGGTGTATGAAAAGTGCTCAAGGTATTATGTCAGAGTACATACTCCAGCCAAGAACTCTTCTTTGAAAATAGTTACCTGAGGATGTAGACTTCTCCAGTGTAGTACCTAGCAAATTTGTCGTTCAATAGCAACTAAAAGATTGAGGATATCATCAAATCTATAGCCTGAAGTGACTGCCACTAAAATCTATAAATGCATTAAAGTTCCATTACTAACATACTGACAGTGAACCCAATATGACCATTAACAGCTGGAAATTGGGATCTCTAGAGATATGACAGACAGAAAGAAAAGAGAAAGAGCAGTGGAAAAGGAACACATACATTTATAAAATAACAAAATATCACTCTTTCTAAATCTCCTAACCAACCCTGGCATCACATTTTCAAATACACATAATTAAAATATTTTCACTCTAATAGCAATGCCTACTTTGTTAGTAATTACAATTTAAACACTCATTCTAAGAGCAAAGAGATTGTTTATTCATTAGCTACTTTGGATGCTTACTTATTAGGAAGTTTTTATAAAGAATTCTATTCCAAGAGACTTATCTTGAATAATTGGATTATCAGAAGAATAATATAGAGCTTTTATTTAATTTAGAAAGTCCTTCGTTTTGCCAAAGTAGCATACAATAAATTCTGATTAATATCCATTATTTTATGAAAATTAGTGTTAATTCTGATCCAAGGGTACAGTTACTTTTTTTAAACCATAGATATTGAACAATTTTATTTTTTTAATAGTGAATAAAAGTTTACTTTTTAACATTTTTTATTTAAATTCCAATTAGCTAACAGACAGTGTAATATTAGTTTCAGGTGTACAATATAGGGATTTTATACACTTTTATACAATGCCCAGTGATCATCACAGTGCAGTCCTCAATCTCCATATCTTAACCAATAGCTCTACCCCCTTCCCCTCTGGTGACCATCAGTTTGTTCTCAGTTAAGAGTCTATTTCTTGGTTTGCTTCCCTCTGTCTTTATTTTCCCTTTTTTTCATTTGTTTTGTTTCTTAAATTCCATGTATGAGTGAAATCACATATGGCATTTGTCTTCCTCTGACTAGTTTTGCTTAGCCTCCATCCATTATCATTACAAATGGCAAGATTTCCATCCTTTTTATGACTAATATTCTAGTGTATATATATCTTTTATTCATTCATCAATTGATGGATACTTGAACTGTTTATATAATTTAGTTTTTGTAGATGGTGATGCTGTAAACATTGAGGTGCATGTACCCTTCAACATAATATTTTTGTGCTTTGGGGGGTAAATAACTAGTAGTACAATTGGTGGATTGTAGGGGATTTTTTTTCTTAACGTTTTGAGGAACCTCCATACTGTTTTCCAGAGTGGTTGCAATAGTTTTCATTCCTACCAAAGTGTAAGAAGATTCCCTTTTCTCCATATGCTCACCAGCCCCTGTTATCTATTGTGTTGTTGATTTTAGCCATTCTGACAGGTATAAGGTGATATCTCATTGTACTTTTGTTTATATTTCCTTGGTGATCAATTAAGTTGAGCATTTTTTCATGTATATGTTGGCCATATGGATGTCTTCTTTGGAAAAATGTCTATTCATATTTTCTATCCATTTTAAAATAGAATTATTCACTTTGGGGGGGTCTTGAGTTTTAGAAATTCTTTATGTATTTTGGATATTAGCTCCCCCCCCTTTTTTAAAGATTTTATTTATTTATTCATGAGAGACACACACAGAGAGAGAGAGAGAGAGAGAGAGAGAGAGGCAGACACATAGGCAGAAGGAGAAGCAGGCTCCATGCAGGGAGCTTGACTTGGGACTCGATCCTGGGGCTCCAGGATCACACCCTGGGCTGAAGGCTGCGCTAAACCGCTGAGCCACCTGGGCTGCCCAGATATTAGCCCTTTATCAAAAATGTCATTTACAAATATCTTCTCCTATTCAGAGGTTGTCTTTTAGTTTTGTTGATTGCTTTCTTCACTGTGCAGAAGTTTTATACTGATGAAGTCCCTATAGCTTATTTTGCCTTTGTTTTCCTTGCCTAAGAAGACATATCTTGAAAGAAAACACTACAGCCAATCTCAAAGAGGTTACTGCCTCTGTTCTCTAGGATTTTGATGGTTTCAGGTATCACAGTTAGGTTTCTAATTCATTTTGTGCCTCTTTTTGTGTCTGGTGTAAGAAAATGGTCCAGTTTCATTATTTTCCATGTTGCTGTCTGGTTTTCCCAACACCACTTGTTGAAGAGACTGCCTTTTTCCCATTGGATATTCTTCCCTGCTTTTCCAAAAATAATTGATCAAATAGTTGTGGGTTTGTCTATGGGTTTTCTACTGTTCCAAGGATCTAGATATCTATATGGATCTATATTCTTGTGCCAATACCACACTGTTTTGATTGTGAGAGCCTTGTAATACTTCTTGAAGTCCAGAACTGTGATGCCTCCAGCTTTGCTTTTCTTCTTCAAGATTGCTTTGATTATGCAGGGTTTTCTCTGGTTCCACGAAAATTTTAGGATTGTTTGTTCAATCTCTGTTAATAATGTTGGTGGTATCTTGATAGGGATTGCACTAAATATGTAAATTGCTTTGGGTAGTATAGATATTTTAACAATACTTGTTCTTCCAATCCATGAGAATGAACTGTTTTCCCATTTCTTTGTGTTGTCTTCAATTTCTTGCATCAGCATTTTATAGTTTTCAGGGTAGAAATCTTTTACCTCTTTGGTTACATTTATCCTAGGTACCTTATTATTTTGATACCATTGTAAATGTGATTTTTAAAAAAGATTTCTCTTTCTGCTCTTTCATTATTGGTGTGTAGATGTGCAACAAATTTTTGTATCTTGCAAATTTATTGAATTCATGTATCATATCTAGTAGGTTTTTGGAGGAGTCTTTCAGATTTTCTACAGAAACTATCATGTCATCTGCAAATAGTGGAAGTTTTACTACCTCTTTATCAATTTGGATGCTTTTCATTTCCTTTTGTTGTCCAATTGCTATAGCTAAGACTTCCAGTAAAGTAAACCTAAGACTTCAACATAAAAGTGGTGAGATTGACATTCTTTCATTGTTCCTGATCTCAGGGGAAAAATCTCAGTTTTCTTCCATTAAGGATGATGTTAGCTATGGGTTTTGTTTTGTGTTTTTTTGCTTTTTTATTTTTGTTTGTTTGTTTTGTTTTGTTTTGTATATGGCTTTTATTATGTTGAGATATGTTCCCTCTAAACTTACTTTGTGGAGAAGATGGCAGAAGAGTAGGGTCCCCAAGTCACCTGTCCCCACCAAATTACCTAGATAACTTTCAAATCATCCTGAAAACCTACGAATTCAGCTTGAGATTTAAAGAGAGAACAGCTGGAATGCTACAGTAAGAAGAGTTCGCGCTTCTATCAAGGTAGGAAGACGGGGGGGGGGGGGGGGGGGGGGAGAAAGAAAGAAAAAAGCATCCAAGGGGGAGGGGCCCCGCGAGGAGCTGGGCTGAGGCCGGGGCGAGTGTCCCCAGGACAGGAAAGCTCCATCCCCGGAGAAGCAGGAGGTGCACCAACCTTCCCGGGGCGGAAAGGCGCTCGCAGGGAGTTGGAACAGGATCCCAAGAGGGGAGGGGATGCCCTCTGGCTCCCTGGGACACTAACAGAGGACATGCGCCCCGGGGAGAGTGCCCCACACCCCACGGCCGAGCTCCCTAAAGGGCTGCAGCGCGCGCAAGGCTGGACCCGGGAGCAGCTCGGGGGCTGCTCGGGCAGAGACTCCGTGCGGAAGAGGCTGCATGGCCGAGGTACGATTCCAACAGCGCAGGCCCGGGAGCCCAGGGCAGGAGGACACAGCCCAGGATCCGGCGCTCCCTCTGGGACAGGCAGAAGCCAGGAGGGCACAGGACAGCAAGGACGCTCCTGCCCCCGGCCTGAGCAGTGCAGATCAGCGGCCCCGCCCCGGAGCATCTAGGCCCTGCAGACAGAGCTCTGGTAGTTACTACAGGGAGCTGACTCCAGGGCTGGAGTGACCCCCACCTCCCCTGCTCCCCTTCCACCACCCCTAGTTCGTTTCCCAGAGTTAGGAGTCTTCACGTTCTGTCTCCCTTTCTGATATTTCCCACACATTTCTTCTCCCTTCCCTTATATTCCCTTTCACTATTATTTATATTCCCCAAATGAATGAGAACATACACTGTTTGTCCTTCTCCGATTGACTTACTTTACTCAGCATAATACCCTCCAGTTCCATCCACGTCGAAGCAAATGGTGGGTATTTGTCGATTCTAATGGCTGAGGAATATTCCATTGTATACATAGACCACATCTTCTTTATCCATTCATCTTTCGATGGACACTGAGGCTCCTTCCACAGTTTGGCTATTGTGGCCATTGCTGCTAGAATCATCGGGGTGCAGGTGTCCCGGCGTTTCATTGCATCTGAATCTTTGGGGTAAATCCCCAGCAGTGCAATTGCTGGGTCGTAGGGCAGGTCTATTTTTAACTCTCTGAGGAACCTCCACACAGTTTTCCAGAGTGACTGCACCAGTTCACATTCCCACCAACAGTGCAAGAGGGTTATCCTTTCTGCACCTCCTCTCCAACATTTGTTGTTTCCTGCCTTGTTAATTTTCCCCATTCTCACTGGTGTGAGGTGGTATCTCATTGTGGTTTTGATTTGTATTTCCCTGAATGGCTAGTGATGCGGAGCATTTTCTCATGTGCCTGTTGGCCATGTGTAGGTCTTATTTGATGAAATTTCTGTTCACGTCTCCTGCCGATTTCATGATTGGATTGTTTGTTTCTTGGGTGTTGAGTTTAATAAGTTCTTTATAGATCTTGGATACCAGCCCTTTATCTGATACGTCATTTGCAAATATCTTCTCCCATTCTGTAGGTAGTCTTTTAGTTTTCTTTACTGTTTCTTTGGCTGTGCAAAAGCCTTTTATCTTGATTACATCCCCGTAATTCATTTTTGCTTTTGTTTTCCTTGTCTTCGTGGATGTTATCTTGCAAGAAGTTGCTGTGGCCACGTTCAAAAAGGGTATTGCCTGTGTTCTCTAGGATGTGGATGGATTCTTGTCTCACATTTAGATCCTTCATCCATTTTGAGTTTATCTTTGTTTATGATGTAAGAGAATGGTTCAGTTTCATTCTTCTGCATATGGCTGTCCAATTTTCTGAGCACCCTTTATTTCAGAGACTGTCCTTTTTCTAGTAGATAGTCTTTCCCGCTTTGTCAAATATTAGTTGACCATATTGTTGAGGGGCCATTTCTGGATTCTCTATTCTGTTCCATTGATCTATGTGTCTTTTTTTGTGCCAGTACCACACTGTCTTGATAATCACAGTTTGTAGTACAACCTAATATCCGGCAATATGATATCCCCGGATTTGATTTTTCTCTTTCAAAATTCCCCTGGCCATTCAGGGTCTTTTTGATTCCACACAAATCTTAAGATGATTTGTTCCAACTCTCTGAAGAAAGTCCATGGTATTTTGATATGGAGTGCATTAAAGTGTGTAAATTGCCCTAGTTAGTATTGACATTTTCAGAATGTTAATTCTTCCAATCCATGAGCATGGAATACTTTTCCATCTCTTTGAGTCTTCCCCAATTTCTTTCAGAGACGTTCTGTAGTTTTTAGAGTATAGATCATTTACCTCTTTGGATAGGTTTATTCCTAGGTATCTCATGCTTTTGGGTGCAATTGTCAATGGGATTGACTCCTTAATTTCTCCATCTTCAGTTTCATTGTTAGTTTATAGTTTATGCCACTGATTTCTGGGCATTGATTTTGTATCTTGTCACACTGCCAAATTGCTGTATGAGTTCTAGCAATCTTGGGGTGGAGTCTTTTGGGTTTTCTAAGTACAGTATCATGTCATCTGCGAAGAGGGAGAGTTTGACTTCTTCTTTGCCAATTTGAGTGTCTTTTATTTTTTTATTATTTTATTTTTTTTGCCTGACTGCTGAGGCTAGGACTCTTAGTACTATGTTGCATAGGAGTGGTGAGAGTGGACACCCTTGTCATGTTCCTGATCTTACGAGAATGGCTCCCAGTGCTTCCACATAGAGAATGATATTTGCTTTGGGCTTTTCATTAATGGCTTTTAAGATGCTGAGGAGTTTTCCCTCCATCCCTACACTCTGAAGAGTTTTGACCAGGAATGGATGCTGTATTTTGTCAAATGCTTTCTCTGCAACTATTGAGAGGATCAGATAGTTCCTGTTTTTTCTCTTATTGGTGTGATCTATCACATAGATTGCTTTACGAGGGTTGAACCAGCCTTGCATCCTGGGGATAAATCCCACTTGTTCATGGTGAATAATCTTCTTAATGCACTGTTGGACCCTATTGGCTAGTATTGTTGAGAATTTTTGCATCCATGTTCATCAGGGATATTGGTCTATAATTCTCCTTTTTGGTGGGGTCTTTGCCTGGTTTTGGAACTAAGATGATGCTGGCCTCATAAAATTAGTTTGGACGTATTCCATCCATTTCTATCTTTCTGAACAGGTTTGGTAGAATAGGTATTGTTGCTTCTTTAAACGTTTGATAGAATTCCCCTGGGAAACTATCTGGCCCTGGACTTTTGTGTCTTGGGAAGTTTTTGGTGTCTGCTTCAATTTCTTCTCTGGTTATTGGCTTCTTCACGTTTTCTATTTCTTCCTGTTACAGTTTTGGTAGTTTGTGGTTTTCAAGAAATGTGTCTATTTCTTCTAGATTACCTAATTTACTGGCATATATCTGGTCATGATATGTGTTTAAAATCATTTGTATTTCCTTGGTATTGGTGGGTTTCTCTCCTTTTCATTCGTGATTTTCTTAATTAGAGTCTTTTCTCTTATATTTTTAATAAGGCTGGATAATGGTTTATCTATCTTATTAATTCTTTCAAAGAAGCAACTCCTGGTTTTGTTTATCTGTTCCGCAGTTCTTCTTGTCTCTACTTCATTGGGTTCTGCTCAATTCTTATTAACTCTCTTCTGCTGCATGTCGGTTTTATATCCTGTTCTTTCTCCAGTTCCTTTATGTGCAAGGTTAGCTTGTGTAATTTAGATTTTTTCAGTTTTTGAGAAATGCTTGTATTGTGATATATTTCCCTCTCTGAGCTGCTTTTACTATTTTCCAAAGATTTTTAATGGTTGCATCTTCATTCTTATTAGTTTCCATGAATCTTTTTAATTTTTCTCTAATTTCCTGGCTGTACGTTTCATCTTTTAGCAGGATGGTCTTTAACCTCCATGTGTTTGAATTTCTTCCCAATTTCTTCTTGTGATTTAGTTCAAGTTTCAAAGTATTATGGTGTGAAAATATGCAGGGGACAATCCCAATCTTTTGGTTAGTTAACACCTGATTTGTGACCCAGCATGTGGTCTATTCTGGAGAAAGTTCCATGTGCACTTAAGAAAAATGTATATTCAGTTCCGTTTAGTTGTAAAGTTCTGTAAATATCTGTGAAATCCATCTGGTTCAGTGTATCATTTAAAGCTCTTGTTTCTTTGGAGATGTGCTTAGAAGATCTGTCATTTGCAGAAGGCGCCGTTTTAAAATTTCCCAGTATCAGTGTATTATTATCTACCTATGTCTTAACTTTGGTTATTAATTGATTGATATACCTGGCAGCACCCACTTTAGGGGCATAAATATTCATGAACGTTAAGTCCTCTTGTTGGATAGATCCTTTAAGTATGATATAGTGTTCCTCTTCATCTCTTACTACAGTCTTTGGGATAAACTTTAATTTATCTGGTATGAGGATGGCTACCCCTGCTTTCTTTTGAGGATCATTTGAATGGTAAATTGTTCTCCAATTTTTCACTTTTAGGCCAGCGGTGTCATTAGGTCTTACTTTTGTAGACAATAAGTAGGTGGGTCTTGCTATTTTATCCAGTCTGATACCTGCATCTTTTGATGGGATCGTTTAATCCATTCACATTCAGAGTTACTATTGAAAGATATGAATTTAATGTCATCATGATACCTATTCAGTCCCTGTTTTTGTGGATTGTTTCCTTGGACTTTATCTTTCTTTTACAGAGTCCCCCTTAACATTTCTTGTAGTGCTGGTTTGGTGGTCACATATTCTTTCAGTTTCTGCCTATTTTAGAAGCTCTTTATGTCTCCTTCTATTCTGAATGAAAGCCTTGCTAGATAGAGTATTCTTGGCTGCATGTTCTTCTCATTTAGGACCCTGAATATATCCTGCCAGTCCTTTCTGGCCTGCCAGGTCTCTGTGGAGAGGTCTGCTGTTAACCTAATGCTTCTCTCCATAAAGCTTAGGGATTTCTTGTCTCTTGTTGCTTTAAGGATCTTCTCTTTATCTTTGGAATTTGCAAGTTTCACTATTAAATGTCGGGGTTTTGAATGATTCTATTGATTTTGGGGGGGGGGGAATCTCTGTATTTCCTGGATCTGAATGCCTGTTTCCCTCCCCAAGTTAGGGAAGTTCTCACCTATGATTTGTTCAAATACACTTTCTGGTCCTCTGTACCTTTCAATGCTCTCTGGAACCCCAATTAAACATAGATTTTTACTTTGGAGGCTGTCATTCGTTTCCCTTAACCTTTCCTCATGATCTTTTAATTGTTTTTGCCTTTTTTCTTCAGCTTCCTTCATTGCCATCAACTTGTCTTCTATGTCACTCACTCTTTCTTCTATCTCATTAATCCTCGTTTTAGGACCTCTAGTTTGGATTGCATCTCATTTAATTGGTTTTTAATTTCAAGGCAGAAATTAGATCTAAATTTGTAGTCATGAAGTCTCTTGACTCCTTTATGCTTTTTTCCATAGACACCAGTAGCTTTATCATTGTGCTTCTAAATTGGCTTTCTGACATCGAATTGCAATCCAAATTCTGTAACTCTGTGGGACTGTTTCTGATTCTTTTGTGGTGAGTTATTCTTTCTAGTCTTTTTACTCAGTGCAAAGTAGCTAAAAATGGGTTGTACTGGAAAAAGGAAGAAAAAGAGTAGAAAAAAAGGAAAAACAAACAAACAAAAATAACAAAAGCAAAAACAAATAAAACAAGGGGAGGTATCCTCTGGTATACTGTAAATCCCTTAACTTCTCCTGTAGCTTTCCAGCACTGCTTAATCAAATACTTGCTCTTCACAGGTCATTCCAGCTTATATTCTCGGGGAGGGGCCTGCTGTGCCGATTCTCAGGTGTGTGCACCTGGGGGAGCTGCCCTGCCTCCCCCTGCCAGGTACACAGCTCAGGGGAGCTGTTTGTCTTGTGAGGCCTCTGTTACTTGGCACCCCGACCCTCCCAGGCACAGGGTGACACAAGGAGGAACAACAGCAGTGGCGGCATTCAGCTCTCCGGCCCTGGAGTCAGCTCCCATAGTAACTACCGCAGTCTCCCATTCTGCACTGGCCTGAATGTTCCTGGGGTAGGGAGCGCTGGCCTGCACAACTCGGGGGTGCTCGGCCGCAGGAGTGTCCTCGCTGTCCTGTGCCCTCCCAGCCTCCACCTGTCCTGAGGGGAGCACAGGATTCTGGACTGTGTCCCCCATTGCCCTGGGATCCGGGGCCTGTGACACTGGAAAGCAGCCCTCTCTGCGTGGAGCCACCACCTGAGCTGCTCCCGAGGCCCACGGGGCGTGTCTAGCCTTTTACCCCGCTGGGCCTGGGTCTGTGGTGCCTCTCCGCCAGGGTGCACTTTCTCTGTTAGTGACCCTGGGAACCTGGAGGCTCCCTGCAAGCGCCTTTTCCTCCGGGAAGATTGATGAAGTTCCTGCTTCTCCGGGACTGGGCTTTCCTGTCCTGGAGGCTTTCCTGCCTGGCCTTAGCCCAGCTCCTTGAAGGGGCCCCTCCCCCACTTGATTATTTATGTATTTATGTATTTATGTATTTATGTATTTATTTATTTATTTTTCCCCTCCGTCTTCCTCCTGTGTTAGAAGCGCAAACTTTAGTCTCTGTAGCGTTCCAGCTGTTCTCTCTTTAAATCTCAGGCCAAATTCATAGGTTTTCAGCATGATTTGCAAGTTATCTAGGTACTTTGGTGGGGACAGGTGACTTGGGGAACCTACTCCTCTGTCATCTTGCCCCGCCCCCTGCCCTTTCTCTTATTAATGTGGTGCATATCATTGATTGATTTGTAATACCGTACCACCTTTGCAAACAAGGAATAAACTCTTTGGTCATAGTGAATGATCTTTTTATTGTGTTGTAGGCTTTGGTTTGCTAGTATTTTATTTATTTATTGAGAATGAACCATATTCATTAGGGATTTTGGTATGTAGTTTGTTTTTTGTTTTGTTTTGTTTTTTTCATTAATTAGTTGGAATTTTTATGTTTAAATTAATAAAACCTAGTTGTCACTTGCTATTTATGTAATGAAAGGCACTTATAGAGATTGAGTCTGTTTCAATTGCCTTCTATTTCTGCTTATAGTCAAGAGAGTTAAATGAGAATATCATCAGCATAGTCTTTAATAAATTTAGAAAATGTTTTGGTTTTAATCTCCAAAATATTTTAAGAGATTACCAAGTGTGGTATATCTGTCAACAACTTGAACAAAATGATACGGCAGTTTTGTTAATTTGAAATAAAGTTTACTCTTTCTGTTTTATTATGGTACAATAATTTTAGAAAATATATAGTTTGGGATTTTCATCAAGTTGTTGCATAGTATAAAATTGTTAATAAATTGTTACATTAAGCATGTGTATCTGGGACCATTTTTAGTAAGTTTTCGTTTTATAGATGTCTTATTTAAAACTGTTTAAAAAATTATTGCAAATATAATATGGTTCCCTTATATCCTACACTGAGTTTTCTCTATTATTAACATCTTCTATTAGAATAATATTTTGAAATTTAATTTAAAATTAACTTTGATCATCTTCGCTGACATAGTGTTTGTAGGTTTTTCCACAGTAAAGTTCATCTTTCTTTTCTCCAGTTCCATACTGTGCTCCTTAGAAAAGAGGTAGTATGTATAGTCCACACTTAAGGAATGAGGAGTAATGCTCCACCTCTTTCAGGGATGAGTATCTACATAAAGTATTTGGACATCTGCACTAGACATTTGTCTCTTCTCTTGCATTTTTAAATTTATTCAACTCTTTATGTCAGTAAGGACTTAGGGAGATTTACAGATTTATTTTTGGGTTTTAATCTACTACTACTTTATTTCTTTCCTCAAATTTTTCCATCTTTACCATCTGAGAGATCTTTCAGTTAGATCCTGTATCTGCTTGATATATCTTCATCATTGTATGTATGGCTTTTTGTTGTTGTTGTTGTTCTTTTGAGCACTTTTCCCTCTCTAACGCTACAAGGTTTATCTTTAGCATGGCTGTCTAGCCCCAGAATAACTTATTTCTCCAGAGACCCGGTTCCTTTTTTGGATAATGATATTAGAAGTCCAAATCTGGGTGCTAGGTATACTTGTCACTATTGGGTATCAATTATTCTAGGCCTTCTCAATTGACATAGCAAGGATTAAGGTGTGTGTAATCAACCTGCATTTATACACATATTTTAAAATATATCTATTTGTAAATAATTTATATCTACATTAAGCTAAATATAAGTTCATACTAATGTCTCCACTCTAATTCATTATTCATAGACCACTTTACTTTCCTCTTGTTCCTTATCTATAACCTTCCACTACAAGAGTGAGAAATCTAATTCTTATCATCAACCACTCACTAACTTACTTGTTAAATTCCACATATGCGTATAATAGTTTCAGCGTTGTTTACACATAACCCTGTGGAAATGGGCTTCACTAACTAAACTGTATGAACAATCCCCTGCACCCTTAGACTTACAAAATGCACTAGTTTTGTTGACTGTATCCTTTGCTGTGCAAAAGCTTCTTATCTTGATGAAGTCCCAATAGTTCCTTTTTGCTTTCGTTTCTTTTGCCTTCGTGGATGTATCTTGCAAGAAGTTACTGTGGCTGAGTTCAAAAAGGGTGTTGCCTGTGTTCTCCTCTAGGATTTTGATGGAATCTTGTCTCACATTTAGATCTTTCGTCCATTTTGAGTTTATCTTTGTGTGTGGTGAAAGAGAGTGGTCTAGTTTCATTCTTCTGCATGTGGATGTCCAATTTTCCCAGCACCATCTATTGAAGAGACTGTCTTTCTTCCAGTGGAGATATATATATATATATATATATATATATATATATATATATGTATATATATATACATAATATCTTTTAGTTTTGCTGACTGTATCCTTTGCTGTGCAAAAGCTTCTTATCTTGATGAAGTCCCAATAGTTCCTTTTTGCTTTCGTTTCTTTTGCCTTCGTGGATGTATCTTGCAAGAAGTTACTGTGGCTGAGTTCAAAAAGGGTGTTGCCTGTGTTCTCCTCTAGGATTTTGATGGAATCTTGTCTCACATTTAGATCTTTCATCCATTTTGAGTTTATCTTTGTGTGTGGTGAAAGAGAGTGTCTAGTTTCATTCTTCTGCGTGTGGATGTCCAATTTTCCCAGCACCATCTATTGAAGAGACTGTCTTTCTTCCAGTGGAGATATATATATATATATATATATATATATACACATACATATACCACACCTCCTTTATCCATTCGTCAGTTGATGGACATTTAGGTTCTTTCCAGAGTTTGGTTATCATTGATAATGCTTCTATAAACACCAGAGTGCATGTGTCCCTTCAAATCGCTATTTTTGTATCCTTTGGGTAAATACCTAAGAGTACAACTGCTTGGGTCATAGGGTGGTTCTATTTTTTGTTTTTTGAGGAAGTTCTATATTGTTTTCCAGAAAGGTTGCACCAGCTTGTATTCCCACCAAAAATGTAAGAGGGTTCCCCTTTCTCTGCATCTTCACCAACATCTCTTGTTTCCTGTGTTATCAGTAGTAGCCATCCTGACAAGTATGAATATCTCATTATAGTTCCATTTGTATTTCCCTGATAATGAATGATGTTGAGTATCTTTTCATATGTCTATTAGCTATCTGTCTGACTTCTTTGGAAAAATGTCTATTCTTGTCTTCTGCCATGTCATTTCTTGTCATTTCTTAACTGGATTATTTGTTTTGGGAGATCACTATATATATATATATATATATATATATATATATATATACCATCTAAACTCATGTGGGAGCCATCAAGTGTTTTGTAAAATCCTCCTTAGTATCTAGTTAGAAAGCACAATGTTGCTGAATATTATGAATTTAGGATCACACTCTCATTCTTTCCTATTGTTTGCATTAAGTCAAGAATATCCAGTACTCTAGGGATTATGAAAGTTCTAGGTATTAGAGTAATATATTTAATAAAATGCACAAATGCACTCACACAGTGTATTAAATAGTTGCAGGGTTGTTGCTATTTTCATATTTTTCCTGGTAACCCTGGTATCAACACTATGAAATTGGGTAGGAAGTTTATCAAAGATGGTCTCACAGGATAGAAAGGCCAAAAATAGAAAAATGTTACTAAAGCAACTGAAATTACAATGTAAGATGAATCTTAATTCTCAAGAACTTTAAATCATATTGTCAAATTACACAACTTTTTTAGTAATAAAAATGTAACTCTGATCTAATTATAGATTGGTAGTGGACAATTTTGCCAACCCATTTTGAATACATTACATAAAACCATATTATATTAAATGATGCTATTTTAAGTGAGATTGTGTGTTTATTAATTATTATTTGCATGACTCTGGAAAACCAAAAATTAATGACCTTATTAATAATTTGATTATGTATTCTTGCTATAAAGAATTACAAATTTTATTTTTAAGAAATGCTTAAAAACCAACAAAATAAAAAGGCAACCTATGTAATTGAAGAAAATATTTGCAAACCATATATATATGATAAGTGGTTAACAACTAAAATATGTAAAGAACTCATACAACTCAATAAAAAAAGCAAAAACCATATAATTTAAAAATGGGCAGAGATGTACTCACTTCAGTAGTACCTATACTACAATTGAATAATACAGAGAAGTATAGCACAGCCCTTTTGTGAAGATGATAAGCAAATACATGAAATATTCCATATTAAAAAAAAGAAAAAAGGGCAGAGGACTTGAATAGACATTTTTCCAAAGAAGACATATAAATGACCAGCAGGTATATCCATGGGTACTCAACATCACTAATCATCAGGGAAGTACAAGTCAAAACCACATTGAGATATAAACAACTACTTGTTAGAATGGCTTATAATATAAAAAAGATAAGACATAATGTTGCTAAGGCTGTGGAGAAAGGGGAATCCTTGTATACTGTTGGTGAAAATGTATATTTGTGCAGCTATTATAGGAAATATAGAAGTTCTTCAAAAATTTAAAAAGAGAACTATCATATGATCCAACAATTTCACTTTGAATATTTATATGAGGGACACAAAATCACTATCTTGGAAAGATTTTGTCCCCCCCTGTTTATTGTAGCATTCTTTGTAATAGCCAAGACATGGAAACAACTTAAGTGTCCAATAATGAATGAATGGATAAAGAAAATGTAATACATAATAGAATATATATATCAACTAATATAATTTTATATAATATATGTAAGTGTATATATAGTTAATATTGCACATTATATATGTGTATATGTATACAAGTATATGTATATATAATGTATATAATTTGTATATACCATATATAATTTATATAATGAAATATCATTCTGTCACAAAAAGAAAGGAAATCTTACCATTTGCAACAACATGGATGTACTTTGAGGGCATTATGTTATGTGATATGAGCCAGACAGATAAAGACAAATACTGAGTGATCTAACTAATATATGAACCTTAAAAAAGAATCATAAGTACAAAGTACAGATTGGTGGTTGCCAGAGGAAGCGGGTAGGAGTTAAGTGAAGTGGGTGGAGGGAATTAAGAATCACAAACTTCCAGTTATAAAATAAACAAGGGAGGTAATGTACTACATGGTGTCTATAGCTGCTAAAAGAGTAGTTCTTAAAAGTCATCATTAAAAAAAAAACAACCCAAAACAAAAAGTAAAACCATATATAGTGATGGATGTTAACTGAACATTGTGGTGATTATTTTACAACATATACATATATCAAGCTTTACATCTATAATTAGTACAATGTTATATGTCAATTGTATCTTTTAAAAAGAAAGAAAAGAAAAGTCTTGGGGAAGAACTGAGATGAGAGATGTTAGGAAATCAGTGGCAAGAGATATAGAAGGAGGGCATCCAGAGTAGATGTACCAGCCAAGACAAGTGGGATTCAGGGAGAGAGAAGAGGTCACATTGGGAGAGTAGACTGTAGAGTTGTCAATAAGGCTGAAGAAAAAATATAGGAATAGACATGAGGAACTCACATTCTTACCTAAAAGCTAGACTTTTTCAAAAGGCAAGATAAAAAAGGTGGCTGTTGTTTTCTAACTAGTCAAATCCTTTTTAGATGTGAGAAATATCTGAACAGAGGCAATAGAAATAACCATGTAATCCTTTCCCCACTTACAGCATGCAATTTTTGAGAGAGAAAAATTGATTCCACATGTGATACAATGGAACAGGAAGTACAAGTTTTAGCTATGATTACTTAAAGAAAATAAAAAGAAAAGAAAGCAATGCTTGCTACTATCTTTGTAGTCATGTCTTAATATAAATAGGTGGACAAGGGTTGTAATATAATACACAAAGGTGAAAAATATATATCTTATGTTATGATTTATTTCCCAAAATTTTACCTAACGATATCATATCTAAAAGATGGTCAATTTTTAAGAATAAGAATAAGTTAATAAGAATAAGTTAATAAAAGGGGTGGTGGAAAGGGAGGTGGGTGGGGGGTGGGGGTGACTGGGTGATGGGCACTGAGGGGTACACTTGATGGGATGAGCACTGGGTGTTATGCTATATGTTGGCAAATTGAACTCCAATAAAAAATAAAATAAATAAAAAAGGAATAAGTTGGGATCCCTGGGTGGCGCAGCGGTTTGGCTCCTGCCTTTGGCCCAGGGCGCGATCCTGGAGACCCGGGATCGAATCCCACGTCGGGCTCCCGGTGCATGGAGCCTGCTTCTCCCTCTGCCTATGTCTCTGCCTTTCTCTCTCACTGTGTGCCTATCATAAAAAAAAAAAAGGAATAAGTTAATAAGAATAAGTTAAGAATAAGAAAAATCAACACTAAAAGAGACTTTACAATAACTTGAAATGTTTTTACACCTGCCAATATCATACCATTTCTTCACAAAATTCCTTTTATTTATGTGCCAGGCAATAACCTCAGGAACAATTAGGGAATAAGTTTCTTGGAATTGTATAATTAAATGCCAAGAAAACTCACCATTCAATATGTAATTCACTCAAAATCTTGTTGTTTGAAGGAGTCAGTGTTCATTCATAGGATGGATTGAATTCCTAACAATATTTGGCATGATCAGTGGACTTGGCTGTCAGTATAATAGCATTACATTCATGGTCTGAATGACAGCTAAATGGATGGATGGAGCTTGTCTCTAACATGGCAGATTCATGACTATAGCATAATGAATGAGAGAGTTATAACCTCTGGTCACATATACCCTGGCCTGCTGCTCCTTACAAGCTATATCAAGGGATATAGAGTAAATTCCTGTTGTCAGATCTAATAGTGAAAGATTCTGGTTTCTAACTTACTGGGAGAACAAAGTGGAATTTCCATTCCGATAATTTGGATCAAAACACTTCTTGATCACCGTGGTCAATTTGTTGTGTCACTTAATTAAGCCCAAAGCATTGCAAATTGTGTAAGTGAGCAAAAGTAAGACTGCTTCTTCAACCTTGAGAACCAATCCTTAAAACAAATACCTTATTAAATTAGTTAAGTTTTAGAAAATGCATTACAGGAAGTTTTCTCTAGGACTTCTTAATGGGTTAAACATGGATTAAAGTAAATGGCAAGAAAAGTCACAATTAAAAGTTAAAAGAGAACTTGAAATGCAAGAGCAAATTCATACAAAGTGATAAAAAGCAGAATTCCCACCACAGATTCTTTCTCTATATCTCTTTTTCTTTCTCTCTCTCTGTCACACAGACACACACACACACACACACACACACCCCACACACATCCAATATTTAGGAAAGGGATTAACAAAATAACTGTAGTACTTTAATTTTTCCCTAAATGTGAAAAATTGGCTATATAAGTTTTCTGGTTTCTATAAGTTTGAAGGTCTTTGGGTATTAAGAGGAAATACTATTGACTGATTTTTTTGTTTGTTTGTTTGTTTTGTTTTAGTTTGAAAATGTGGATCTTTCCCTAGTACATCCCTTCCCTTTACTCCAATAAATATAAACTTTAGCAAAGCCTAGAATGAATGAAAAGAAGACAGTGATGTGGCCTTTGTACATAGCTATTCACCACACTTATGTGTATCCAATATTTGTTTATAATAATGAAAGGCCCTTCTTACTCACACACTGTCATGAGTTAGGCTACCTTATGTATGCAAATTTCCATAGGGAAAATTATAACTGAGCTCATATTTGCAAATATTTGTAGTTCTGCTGTTAATCTGCACTAAGTAAATAGTTAAATAGTTCTACACGGCCTTGAACTTTTCATTCTCTTGGTTTGAAAATGTGATTATCTGCCTGAAGAGAGTAGATGTTGCCTAATAAAATGTGTTTATTAAGGAAATGTGTATAAACTCTATGGGGAGGTAGATAGTACATTTTCAAGGAGACTAACAGAATAGGACACATGGCTCTGCAGCAGAGCACAGTGTGCATTCTGTATATTTTAAAGCACTGAAACTACATTTTAGGCATTTTTTTAGGTTAATATACAAGAGTTGCACTGTTTAGAATAATTCAGGAAACATACAGTTGAAAAATGAACATGAGAGTCTTAGCATCCTGCAAGTTACTGTGGAAAAATACTACAGCAAAACACAAAAGAAGAAAGGGGGGGGGGAGACCTGTACTGATCCTGTTCCAATAAATTAAAATTACTCAATATGTAGATTCATTAAGGTGTGTATGAAAAATAATGGCTACATAGGTGTAGAAACAGCAAAATTATACCTATATTTTTTATTTCGATTAGTAAACTCAGAACATCTTAAAACTTTTTAAAGGCATTTAATAGCTGATAACATATGGAGATTTTGCCACTAATTACATAAAAGGAATTGCACATACTGTTTATTAATATCTTCAGCAAAGATTTAGTCATCAGGAATCAATTTTTAAATATAATCTTAGTGATTGAAACACCATCAGCACTTCAAATGTATTCCAAGGTTTTAAGAGCTGTGTATTCAGTTGCAAATACCATGACATCCATCTAAGTGTTCTGCACGAAAGGGAAAATACTGTTTCACATATATGCAAAATTGTAAGATGCAGGGATAAAGGTGATAGAAATAAAAAACCTTTACAATTTGTTTCTTTCAAATATAACTATAGGTACATAATTCATGCCTATGGGCCAAGAACAATGGTTTTGAGATCCATGAAAACCTTTATGAGTAGGTAAATAAAAGTCCTGTGGATTCACTCCAACCCAAATGTGGGATTTCAGTAACAAAACAGATGAATAAAGAAAAAAGAGACAAAAAACAAAACAGACTCTTAAATACAGAGAAGGAATTGGGTTGCTAGAGGGAAAGTGAGTGAGACAAGGGTAAAATAGATAAAAGTTAATAAGGTCACACTTATCTTGATAAGCACTGAGTAATGTAGAAGATTGTTAAATCACTACATTGTATACTTGAAACTAATATAACACTTTATGTTAATTCTACTTCACTTTATTTTTTATTTTTTTATTTATTTTTTATTTTTTTTCTACTTCACTTTAAAACAGGGGGGGGGGGGGGGGGGAAACAGACCAAATGTGAAAAGTGGAAGAGAGAGGTTGTGATGAAAAATTAGAATATAAAGCGATTTCATTGCAATGGTCAATGTATGAAAATGAAATGGGTGTTCTGAACAGAAACAGAGGAAGACTGAGTTTGGGAAAGAATAATAAAACAGAGTAGCAATATACAAGAGAAAATTTACCTGGAGTTTATGGTTTTGGTGGTACTCAAGGATAAAAGCAATGAGAAAAGTGGTTTTAACTCTAACTGGAAAATTATGGCATGAAGATATTTTCTGTGTACAAATATAGATCTACCGGATGATGTTAAATCAATAATTTTTGCAACCATAAAGGATTTATTTTTCTTAGTAAAGCTTAGGCTTTTTCATTTCTAGGTCAAAATATAAGTGGACCAAAACTCACTAGATTCCCAAGGAAGCACTATAGATATCAAAAGTGTTTGTGCAGGTTTACCTTGGAAAAACATGGGTTTCATTCCAGACTACTGCAATAAAGTGAGTATCACAATAAAGAAATCAAATGAATTCTTTTTTTGCTTTCTCAGTACATATAAAGCAATGTTTACACTATAATGTAATGCTTAGGTGTGAAATGGCATTATGTCTTTAAAAATGTATATATTTCAATTAAAATATACTTTATTGCTAAAAAATACTATCAACTGAGCTTTGAGCAAATGGTAACTTATTTCCTGGGGGAGGATTTTGCTTTGATGCTGGTGGTTGCTGACTTATCAAGGTGGTGGTTGCTAAAGGTTGAGGTGACAGCAATGAAGTTCACTACATCAATGGACTCTTCCCTTCACAAAACGTTTTTCTGTACCCTGTGATGCTGCTTGAGAGCATTTTATCCACAGAGCTTCCTTCAAAAGTGGAATCAATCCTCTTAAACTCTGCCTGTGCTTTAACAAATAAGTTCATGTAATAGAAGTCATTGTTTTGTCATCCAACAATCTTTACAATATATTCACCAGGAGTAGTATCCATCTCAAGAAATCAGTTTCTTTGGGAAAGATGGCTGAGTAAGACCCTTGGATTTCTTTTCTTTTCTTTTCTTTTCTTTTCTTTTTTTTTTGACCTGACCCTTGGCTTTCTTCATCCCACAGATACAACTTAGATAACACTGACATCAACATAAATAACCCAGAAAATAACCCTAAGACTGGCAGAACAAATTCCATAACAAAAGGTAGAGAAGATGCCACATCCAAGAAGGTGGGAAGAGCAGAGACATGGATTTAGAGCAAAAAAGATCATGGCTGCAAGCATGGAGAAGAGTAAGAAACAGTATCATACAATGGAGCCTACACAAGGAAGGCAGATACCCATAACGTTTGGTTTGAAAGCAAGAGGGACCAAATTTCTTGAGTTCTTACAAACAGCAGGGCTTAAAGCCTGGAATTTTAAAAATCAGCAGGCTTGGCTCTGGGAGAGCCTGGAGGGCTTAAAGAAGCTGAGTCTTTCCCCTTAAAAACACAGCACAACAAAACAGCCCATAGAAATATAGCATACAAGCAGCAATTTGAGAAATGCCTGGGGAATTCAGGAAGGAGACTTATTTATTTATCTCAGAGAGTGTCCCAGTGAGTCAGAGATCTCAGGGAGATACCCCAGAAAAAAATTGCTGGCAGAGACCATTTACCTTTCCCACCCCCAGCATAAACATACAGCTACATGCAGGAAACAGCGTAGCACCAACACTCAATACCTAACTTGCATACAACAAGCCCTATAGCCCCATACTTCAGTGGATCTGCTCTTTCCAGTTATGCTTGCCTCAGCGCCAGCACTGTAGTTCCCCTCCCCTAGAAGACTGGTGCAAACCCTGTGAACACCATGTCTCCCCCCATCACGTGTTTGCAGGCCTCAGTTCCCCTGGTGGTAGGGGCAAGTCTCATTTCATAAACACACCAGCATACACCTTATTAAATACACCCTACCGGGATCCCTGGGTGGCGCAGTGGTTTGGCGCCTGCCTTCGCGGGATCGAATCCCACGTCGGGCTCCCAGTGCATGGAGCCTGCTTCTCCCTCTGCCTGTGTCTCTGCCTCTCTCTCTCTCTCGTGTGTGTGTGACTATCATAAATAAATAAAAATTAAAAAAAAATACACCCTACCTGGCCAGGTAGCAAATACCACCCACACCATATAAAGGGCGCCTCTACAGAAAACTGGACTAAAGTAAAAAGTGGTCCAGACACAAGAGCAGGGAACACACAACACACATAGAGGACACTTCTTAAAGTGCCAGGTCCTGAGTAATGAGACACTGTGCGACAGGGCATTTCTGGAACTCTTCTTCATAATCTCATCACTTACAAAAGCAGGAGACATAGCTAACTTTCCTAACACAGAGAAACAGACATAGAGAGTTAGACAGGAAGAGAAGATAGAGGAATACATCCCAAATAAAAGAATAGGACAAAGCCACAGCAAGACACTTAAGTAAAACAGAGGGAAGTAATATAACTAGTAGAGAATAATTTAAACTAATGGTCATAAAGAAACTCACTGGGCTTGAGAAAAGAGAGGAAGAAATCTGTGAGACCCTTAATAAAGAGATAAAAAAAGAACAAATCAGAGATGAAGAATACAAACAATGAATTTCAAAATACACATGATGGAATAAATAGCAGAATGGAGGAAACAGAGGAATAAATTAATGACCTATAGGACAGAGTAATGGAAAGTAATCAAGCTGAGCAAATGAGAGAAAAAATATGCAAAATAAGAATAGATTTAGGGAACCCAGTAATTCCATCAAGCATAATGACATTTGCATTCTAGGGATCTCAAAGGAAGAGAAAGAAAAGAGCACAGAAAAATTATTTGAAGAAATAGTAGCAGAAAACAACCCTAATCTGGAGATGGAAACAGATATCTAGATCCAGAAGGCACAAAGATCCCCCTGCAAAATTCAACCATACCTAGACACACCTAGACACATAGTAATTAAAATAGCAAAGAGTAGTGATAAGGGGTGGAAAAAGCAGCAAAAGAAAAGAAGACACTTACAATTAAGGAAAACACCATTAGGCCAGAAGAAAGTGGCATGATATACTCAAAGTGTTGAAAGAGAAAAACCTACAGCCAAGAATACTCTGTTTAGGAAGAATATAAGGAAAGATAAAAAATTTCTTAAACAAAAACTAAAGGAGTTCATGACAACTAAACCTTCCCTAACAAGAAATATTGAAGTGGACTCTAGTGGAAAGGAGAGACCATAAGTAAACGTATGAAAATAGGACACAAAAAAGCAGTAAAAATAGCTATTTCTGTAAAAATCAAGGGATTCACAAAATAAAAAGATGTAAAATATGATACAATATACATAAAACCTGGGGAGCAGGGCAGAGAGGGTTCAAACTCAAGCAACCACCAATTTAGTATAGTTATATGCAGAAGATGTTACATACAAAACTAACAGTAATCACAATTCAAAAACCAGTAATACATAAGAATAAAGAGTAAAGAACCCAAGTATATCACTAAAGAAGACCACAAACCATGAAAGCAATCAGGAGAAAAAAAGATCAGAGAAAAACTACAAAAACAACCACAAAACAAAAAACAAATAACAAAATAACAAATAAATACATATCTACCAATAACTAATTTGAATATAAATGGATTAAAAGCTCCAGTCAAATGCAATAGGGTGAGAGAGTGGATAAAACAAGACCCATCAATATGTTTCTTATGAGAGACCCATTTCAGAACTAAAGACATCTACAGATTGAAAGTGAAGAGATTGAGAAACATTTAGTATACAAATGGATGTCAAAAAAAAAAGTGATGGTAGCAATACTTATATCGAACAAAGTGGATTTTAAAAAAGACTGTAACAAGAGATAAAGGACACTATATAATAATAAAGGGGACAATGCAAAAAGAGGATATAACAAATGTAAATGTTAATGGATTCAAAATAGGAGTACCCAAATATGTAAAACATTAGTCCCAATATATAGGAACTAAAAAAAAATAATGCAATTATAGTAGGGGACTTTAGCACCCACTTACATCAATGGACAGATAATCCAAAGATAAAATAAACAAAGAAACAGTGACTTTGAATGAACACTGGACCAGATGTATTTAACAGGTATATTCAGAACATTTCATCCTGCAATAGTAGAATACATATTCCTTTCAAGTACACATGGAACATTCTTCAGAATAAATAAGATTTTAGGCCAGTAAAGAAGTCTCAACAAATTTTAAAAAGTTCGAAGTCATACCATTCATTGCTTTTGACCATAATGGTTTAAAACTAGAATCAACCAGAAGAAAAAATCTGGAAAGAGCATAAATACATGGAAGTTAAATAACATGCTATTAATCAATGAAAGGGTCAACCCAGAAATGAAGGAAGAAAAGAAAAAGGAAACAGTTAAAAATAAAAACAAAATGGGGATCCCTGGGTGACACAGCGGTTTAGCACCTGCCTTTGGCCCAGGGCGCGATCTTGGAGACCTGGGATCGAGTACCACGTTGGGCTCCTGGTGCATGGAGCCTGCTTCTCCCTCTGCCTGTGTCTCTGCCTCTCTCTCTCTCTCTGTGTGACTATCATAAATAAATAAAAATTAAAAAAAAAAAACTAAATGGTCCAAAATCTGTGGGATAAGCAAAAGCCCTTCTAAGAGAGAAGTTTTTTAGCAATACAATCCTACCTCAAAAAGCAAGAAAAATCTCAATAAACAACCTAACCCTACAGTTAAAAGAATAAGAAAAATAACAAAACCCAAAATGAGTAGAAGGAAGGAAAAATAAAGATTAGAGCAGAACGAAATGATATAGAAACTAAAAATCAATCAAACAGAACAATAAAACTAGGGGCTGTTTCTTTGAAAAGACAAACAAAATTGATAAAACTCTAGCCACACTCATCAAAACAGCAGCAACAACAACAACCTCTCCACCCCTGCCCCCCCCCCAAAAAAAGAAAGAGAATGGGAGAACTACAGGACAGTATCTCTGAGGAAAAGAGATGTAAAAATCCTCAAAATATAACTAGCTAACTAAATCCAACAATACTTTTTAAAAAAATAATTCACTACAATCCAGGAGGATTTATTCCTGGGATGCAAAAGCAGTTCAATAATTGCAATCAATCAATAGAATACATCAGTGTCCTACACATCATTAGTAAGAGAAAGGCTAAAAACCATATAATAATTTCAATAGGTGTAGAAAAAAACATTTGACAAAGTAAAACATCCATTCATGATAAAAACCCTCAACAAAGTAGATTCAGAGAAAACATATCTCAACATAATAAAGGCCATATATGAAAAACCCACAACTACCATCATCCTTAAAGGGGAAAACTTGAGATGCTTTCTTCTATCAGGAACAAGACAAGAATGTACACTTTTACCTCTTTTGTTCAACATATTACTGGTAGTCCAATTGGATAACAAAAGGAAATAAAAGGTATCCAAATTGGTAAGGAATTAAATTTCCACTATTTGCAGATGACATGATACTCTATATAGAAAACACAAAAGACTCCAGCAAAAACTGCTAGAACTGGTAAGATAATTAAGTCAGAGGACACAAAATCAATGTACAGATATCTGTTGCATCTCTATATACTAACAGTAAAGAGTGAAGCAGCAGAAAGAAAAAATTTTAAAAATCCCATCTAAAATTGCACCTAAAATAATAAGATACATAAGAATAAATCTAATAAAACTGGCAAGAGACCTTTACTCTGAAAACCATAAACTGTGGATGAAATAAATTTGAGATGATATAAAGAAATGGAAAGACATTCCATGCTCATGAATTAGAAGAACAAATATTGTTATAATGTCTATATCTCCCAAACAACATACACATTTAATACAATCCCTATCAAAATATCAGCAGCATTGTTCACAGAATTAGGACAAACAAAACTAAAATGTGTATGAAACCACAAAAGACCTCAAATAGCCAAAGTGATGTTGAAAAAGAAAAGCAAAGCTGGAGGCATTACAGTTCCAGACTTTAAATTATATCACAGGCTGTAACTTCTTTGACATTTGCCATAACAACTTTTTTCTAGACATGTATCCTGATGCATGGAAAACATAAGCAAAAATTAACTATTGAAACTTCATCAAAATAAAAAGTTTCTGCACAGTGAAGGAAACAATCAACAAAACTAAAAGGCAACCTACAGAATGGGAGAAGATATTTGCAAATGACATATCAGATAAAAGATTAGTATCCAAAATATACAAAGAACTTATAAAACTCGACATCCATAAAACAAATAATCCAATTAAAATGGGCAGAACTGAGGAGGGCACTTGATGGGTTGAGCACTGGGTCAGTGTTAGCAAATTGAATTTAAATTAAAAAAATGAAAACATTTTTTAAATGGGCAGAAGGCATGAACAGACATTTCTCTGAAGAAGATATTCAGTTGGCTAAGAGAGAGACATGAAAAGAGGCCAACATCACTTATCATCAGGAAAATTCAAATAAAATCTACAATGAGATACCACCTCATATCTGTCAGAATTTCTAAAAACCAGCAACACAAGAAACAAGTGTTGATATGAGGATGTGGTGAAAGAGAAACTGTCCTACAACTGTTGGTGGAAACACAAACTTGTGAACCACTGTTAAAAACAGTATGAAGTTTCCTAAGAAAGTTAAAAATAGCATTGTACCCAAAGAACACAAAAACACTAACTGAAAAGGATGCATGCACCCCTATGTTTATTGCAGCATTATTTTCAATAGAAATTATGAAAGCCGCCCAAGGGTCTATCAACTGATTTAGAAATGTTTTATATATATATATAATATATATAAAATATATATTATATATATATGTAATGGCATATTATTCAGCCACAAAAAAGAATGAAATCTTGACATTTATAACGATGTGGAAAGAGCTAGAGAGTGTAATGCTCAATGACATAAGCCAGTCAGAGAAAGACAAATACTATATGATTTCACTCATATGTGGAGCTTAAGCAAAACAAATGAGTTAAGGGGAAAAGAAAAGAGAAAGAGACAAGCTGAGAGAGACCCTTAACTATAGAGAACAAACTGATGCTTACCAGAGGAGACTGAAATAAGTAGTGGGATTAAAAGTGCACTTATTATACTGAGTGCTGAGTAGTGTATAAAATTGCTGAATCACTGCATTGTACGTATGAAACTAATAAATTCCACATATAAGAGTCTGCCTTTGGCTCAGGTCATGATCCTGGAGCCCCGGGATTGAGTCCTGCATCAGGTTCCCCATGGGGAGCCTGCCTCTCCCTCTACCTGTGTCTCTGCCTCTCTCTGTCTCTCATGAATAAATAAATACATAAAATATTTAAAAAGTTATTTTCTCCAATAAAGTATTGCTACTCTGACTTTCTCTTGACATCTCTTTGCATGATAGATGTTTCTTCATCCCCTGATTTTCAGTTTGCAGGTGTCTTCAAGAGACATGAGTCTCTTGTAGGTAGCATATAGATTTCTTTTTAACCATTCTGTCACTCTATCTTTTGATTGGAACATTTAGTCCACGTACAAAGTACTTGTTGATAAGTACGTGTTTATTTGATTTTATTATTTGTTTTGTGGTTGTCTCTGAGGATCTTCTCTGATCCTTTCTAGTTTTCTCTCTTTCATGGTTTACTGAGCTTCTTTAGTGGTGTATTTGGATTTCTTTCTCTATTCTTTATTTATTAATGGTTTTGATATATGGTTACCATTATGCTTGTATATAACTGCTTTTGCATAACACAGTCTACCTTAAGTTGATGGTCATTTATGTTTGAATTCATTCTTTTCTCCTTGCTTCCCCATATTTTGGAGATATTTTGTGAGTTCACTGATCAATTTTTACCAAAATATTCATTTTTACTGTTTTTGTGTTTCCTACTTTTATATTTTCACTTTTGGTCTCTCCTTTCCACTCAAAGTGTTCCTTTTAATATTTCTTGCAGGGCTGGTTTAGTGACCATGATCTTTAATATTTATTTGTGAAACTCTTTATCTCTCTTATTTTTGCATGATAGCCTTGCTGGATGGAGTATTCTTGCTTCCAGATTTTTCCTTTTTAGCACTTTGAATATATCATGCCACTTTTTTCGACCTAGTTTCTGCTGAAAGATCTCATTAGACTTATAGGATTTCCCTTGTAAGTTGCTGTATACTTTTGTCTTTCTGCTTTAAATATTTTTCTTCATCATTATATTTTGCTAATTAAATTACAATACATCTTGGTGTGAATCTGCTTTTGTTGATTTCAATCAGGCTTCTCTGTGCCTCCTGGATCTGGATGTCTGTTTCCTTCCCCAGATAAGGGAAGTTTTCAGATATTACTTCTTCAAATAAGTTTTCTGCCCTCTTTTTTCTCTTTTCTTCTCCTGGAACTGCTGTAATCTGAATGTTATTATGTTTGATTGAGTCACTGAGTTCTCTAAATTTATTCTCATTTTGCATAATTTTTTTTCTTTTTTGTTCAGTTTGATTACTTTCCATTACTTTGTCATTTAGATCATTAATTCATTACTCTACTTCTTCCATCCTGCTATTCATTTTATCAAGAATGTTTCTCATTTCTTTAATGGGCTTTGTATCTTTGTTACATTATTCCTTATCTCTATGTTAAGGATCTCACTCATGTCTTCCACTCTTTTCTCAAGTCCAATGAGTATCCTTATAATCATTACTTTAATTCTCTATTTGGTATGTTACTTATATCTGTTTCATTTAAATATATGGCCATGGCCTTATCCTGTTTCTTCATTTGGGATAGATTTAACTGTCTTCTCATTTTGTCTTAGTCTCTGTGCCTGTTTCTGTGTGTTGGGTAAGTCATCTCCATGCCCTATTCTTGAAGGTAATGACCTTATGAAATAGAGGGCCTATAGTCTCTTGCCGTATAGTGTCCCCTGTTTCCCAGGGCCTGGTATTTCTGAGAGTCTCCAAAGTCTACTGCATATGCTCTGTTCTTTTGTTCTGGCTGTTTTATCCTTCAAACCTGCACTCTTGGCAGGGATTTGTCCCTGGCCGGAATATGGCATATTTTAACTAGATGTGCTCTGGTCTATTTGTGAAATGGGACTTGTTGCCATCACCACCTGAACTGAGGCTCCACAAAACTCCTGAGTCAAGATATGTGGTGTGAGCATGGGGTTGGGCTGGTCTTCTGGGAAAGGGAGCTCACCTCGCTAGGACTGAGGAAGGCTGATTGGGAGGGGTAGTTCCACTGCTGTGTGGGGATGTGGGACTTGGTGCAAACAAGTTATGTAGCGTGTATGGGCACTGCACTGGTTCCTGCAGGTAGGCCTGTGCTTATACTGAGGGGCAAAGGAGTGAATTTGTACCAGCCACGTCCTTTGTTTCTGGAGGTGTCTCTCTAGGAATGCTGTCTCTGTGAGATGTGCTCCAAAATGAGCAAATAGCATCCCTACTATGTGCCCCAGATGCTCTTCAGATTTCTGTTTCTACATTGTATGTTCAGGGTTTGTTTGTTTGCCTTCTTTATAATAGAAGCCCCATTGCCCTTGGTGTTCCCTGTGCCAAACATAATGACCTTTAAAACTCCAGGCTTTAAGGTGCACTGGTTGTAAAAACTCATGAAATTCAGCCCCTTTCACTTTCCAAGCCAACTGCTGTGAGCATTCATTTTCCCTGTGAGCTCCCTTATGTGCTAGTCTTTTTCTTGTACTTCTCCAAGACATTGATTCTCTCCCCATTGCATTCTCTCCCCATGGCCATGATCTGTTTCTCTCATAAACTGTGTCACAGCACTTCCTACCTTCTTCAGTGTGGCCTCTTCTCTACCCTTAGCTGCAGAGTTCATTTTGCCATTCTTCAGGACAATTTCAGGGGTACTTAAAGTGATTTGATATATATCTAGTTGTCTTTGTGAAATGAAGTAAGCCGAGGGTCCTCCTACTCCACTGCCATCTTACACCCTCAAGGATATCAGTATTAACATTAGAAGTTTCTTGGAAATACAATCCAAATGTCAATTTTTAAAAAGGATTTTATTTATTTATTCTTGAGAAAGAGAGAGAAAGAGAGAGGCAAGAGACACAGGCAGAGGGAGAAGCAGGCTCCATGCAGGGACCCCGACGTGGGACTTGATCCTGGGACTCCAGGATCATGCCCTGGGCTGAAGGCAGGTGCTAAACTGCTGAGCCACCTGGACTGCCCCAAATTTTAATTTTTATCCTCTGTATTAGTCAGTGTTCTCCAGAGAATCAGAACCAATAGGAGATATGTATATATTTAAATACATACACACATACACATATATACAAACACATAAATATAAAATATATGATATATATCATAATATATAGGAAGAGAGAGAGATTATGAGAAATTGGCCTTCATGATTATGGAGGCTGAGTAATAGCATAATCTGCCACCTGCAAGATGGAGACTCAATAGTGTAGCTTAGTACAAATTCAAAGACCTAAGAATCAGAGGATACAATGGTATAATTCCCAACATAAGAGCAGGAAAAACTGGGATGAGATGTCTCAAGCAGTAAGGCAAGACAAAAATGGGGTGCAAATCTTCCCTTTCTCTGCCTTTTGTTCTCCTCAGACACTCAAAAAATTAGATGATGACAACTTACATTGGTGAAGGAAATTTACTTTGAGTCCACTGATTTAGATACTAATCTTGCCCAAACAATACTCAGAGAAATAGACTGGAAATTGTGTTTAATGTGGCCAGTCAAGTTGATTATATCAATCATTACAAGTCCTCCCCTTGTCAATTTGGAACCTGTACATATCTCTTTCAACCACATTTGGCCTCCAAATAAAGATAATAGCAAAGTCATAATGCTGCCTAACATGATGAACTATCTTGCAAACAGCCAAAACCACACTAAACCCTTTCCCAGAAGAGGAAAGAATAACCTTGAGTAGACCATGTTTACTCTTCTCCTTGACATCCTATAACTTAAATACTATAATATAGATTATATTTTGTAAATTACATATTTATATAATGTAAATTAATTTTTCTTTTGAGACAAATTGTCCTAGCCTGCACAGTAACTCCCCTCTGCCTGTTGATTCAGAAGAATGAGGCAATCGAAGTGGACAAGTGGTAGTCTTAACATTCAGTTCAATGGAATCATTGTTATGTCTCTGGTGGAAGCATTCTTCCCTCTGGAATTAAGACCTCTAGGCCAACAGAGTATAAAGTCATGGGAAAAGAAAATAAAATTTTGCAAGTGGGTCATTAGGGGTAATAGTGAATGGTTCACTATCATTCTCACTCCTAAATTCCTGAACCCATGAATCCCAGCTATTGGAGAAACGGCATCATCGTTGGAGGGAGAGAATGTAGCAGATGTGAGATTTGGAGCTGTGAACTGGGGGAAAGGAAAGCTGTGTGGCTGAAAAGGGAAGGGAATCTTTTTGGAGAGCAAAGTCAGGGAGAGGGAGAAAGTGGGAGAGAGTGTAGTGGTAGGGATCACACAATAAACCAGGGTGAGGAGATCCCCTGGATTGCACAGGGAGAGATTACTTTCCTTCCACCCTATATTTGGGATAATGTATTTTGCCTCTCCAAGAACAAAAGGCCAGCCAGGAGCCATTGAGTGACACTCAACAGTAGGGTTAGAGGTGTGCACAGAGGGCAGAAAACCTCTTAACAACTTTTTGCTGTGAGCCACGATAGGATTAAACCTCTGTATGCATGCAGATTGGCTACTTTTCTGCAGCAGAACTGAATAGGGCAGAGACACGTGCAGACCACAGATAACCTGGCCACTGCTTTTTGCTATCTGCCACAATAGATTCAAGGCTCTGTACAACTGCTTTCCTCAGACAGAATGGAGTAAGGGACTAAGTCATACCCAGATGGCTGATGACCAGTTTTTCTCTGAGCATTACAATAAACTCTAGCATGTGCACCCTGAACCTGCTTTTTTGAGGACACAGTGGTGCTGGGCACACCCCAAGCCTCTCCTCCAGGGGAAGGTATTGGACCCACACCTTGCCAGGCCCTTTAAAACTTAGAGTTTTAAATCCCAGTGACCACTCAGAGATAAAATACAGGAGATCTGTGGCTCTGGGAGTGCCCAACATCAAGGAAACAGATGGGTTAAGGGCAGAATCTGAGGAAAAATTACAGACTACATGCATACAAAGTTATCACCAAGATACTAGCCAAAAGGATCCAGGAGTACATTAAGAGGGTTATTTACCATGACCAAGTGGGATTTATTCCTGAGTTGCAAGTGTGGTTCAACACCTGGATATCAATCAAGGTTATACACCACATTAATAAAAGAAAGGACAAGAACCATATGATGTTTTCAATAGATGCAGTAAAAACATTTGACAAAATTCAGCGTCCTGTCTTTATAAAAATTCTCTACTGTGTAGGGATAAAGGGAACATACTTCAACATCATAAAAGCCATATATGAAAGACCCAAAGCAAATATTAAACTCAATAGGAAAAAACTAAGAATTTTCCCCGTATGTTCAGGAGCACGACAGGGATGCCCATTCTACTACGTTGTTCAGCAAGGCATTAGAATTCCTAGCCTCAGAAATGAGACAACAAAAAGAAATAAAAGGCATCCAAATCAGCAAAGAAGAAGTCAAACTTTCACTCTTTGCAGAGGACATGATAATCTATGTAGAAAATCCAAAGATGACATCCAAAAATTTCTAGAATCAATACAGGAATTCAGCAAATTTTCAAGATATAAAACAAATGCACAGAAGTCACTAGCATTTCTATATACTAGCAATGAAGGAGAAGAAATATAAAACAAGGAATTGATGCCCAGGTGCACAGAGGGCACATTTACATTTGCACCAAAACCCATAGGACATCCCATTTACAATTGCACCAAAACCCATAGGACATAGGAATAAACCTAACCAAAGAGGTAAAAGATCTATACCCTGAAAACTAAAGAACATTCCTGAAAGAAATTGAGAAAGCTACAAAGAAATAAAAAAAGTTCCATGCTCATGGATTGGAAGAATAAATATTAAAATGTGTATACTACCCAAAGCACTACATATTCAGGGCAATCCCTATCAAAATACCATCAGCATTTTTCACAGAGCTGGAATAAACAATCCTAAAATTTGTATGGAACAAGAAAAGACTCCAAATAGTCAAAAGAATGTTAAAAATAAAACCGAAGCTGGAGATATCACAGTTCCAGACACAAGCTGTACTACAAACCTATACTCATCAAGACACAGGTAGCAACCTCTTTGACCTTGGCCACAACAACTTCTTGTTAGACATGTCTCCAGGGGCAAGAGAAACAAAAGCAGAAATGAACTACTGGGAGATCATCAAGATAAAAATGTTCTGCACAGCAAAGGAAACAATCAACACAACTAAAAGGCAATCTACAGAATGGGAGAAGATATTTGCAAATGACATATCAGACAAAGGGCTAATATGAAAATGTATAAAGGACTTCCCAAACTCAACCCCCAACCACCACCACCCCCCGCCCCACAAACAAAGAATCCAATCAAGAAACGGGCAGAAGACATGAACAGACATTTCTCCAAAGAAGACATACAAATGGCCAATAGACACATGAAAAAATGCTCCACCTCATTTGGCATCAGGGAAATACAAATCAAAACCACAATGAGATACCACCTCTGGTCAGAATGGCTAAAAATAATAAGTCAAGAAACAACAAGATGTTGGTGAGGATGCAGAGAAAGGGAACCCTCCTTACACTGTTGATGAGAATGCTGTATGGTGCAGCCACTCTGGAAAACAGTGTGGAGGTTCCTCAAGAAGTTAAAAAATAGAGCAACCCTGTGACCCCACAAGTGCGCTCTAATGGAAACATAGTGATTCAAAGGAGTACATGTACCCCAATGTTCATAGCAGCAATGTCCACAATATCCAAAGTAGGAAAGAGCCCAGATGTTCATCCACAGATGAATGGATAAAGAAAATGTGGTATATACATACAATGGAGTATCAGTCATCAAAAAAGAATGAAATCTTGTCATTTTCAACAACATGCATGGAACTGGAAAATATCATTCTAAATGAAATTAATTCAGTCAGAGAAAGACAAATACCATATGATTTCACTCATATGTGGAATTTTGAAACAGAACAGATGAACATAAGGGAAGGGAAAAAATAAGACAAAAAAAGAAAGAAAGGCAAACCCTATGAGACTTTTAACTATAGGAAACAAACTGAGGATTGCTGGAGGGGAGGTGGATGGGGTAAGGATAATTGGGTAATGGGCATTAAGGAGGGCACTTGATTTAATGAGCACTGGGCATTTTCTACAACTCAAGAATCAGTAATTTCTACCTCTCAAGCTAATAATACAGAATATTTTAATTAATTTAAACTTAAATTTATAAAATTTTAAAAGAAATACATTTATGTTATTAACTATGAAGTTTCATAATAAAAAATCATTAAATTCTACATATAGCATATTATACATGCAACCCATCATATTTCATAGATAAAGAATAGTTATATAAATATATTAATTAATTTAAAAAATAATATTCACAGAAGGAGAAAAATCCAGATCATTTCTTGGAGTTTATCTTATGAGTAGAGTAAGATAAGAATATTATTAATAGCAAATGTAATGGGTGCTACAGCTGAGGTGCAATCAATTGTTAGGAACCACAAAATAGAAAAGCATCACTTTGGCTCAGTGGTTGAGCATCTGCCTTTGGCTGTCATGATCCTGGGGTCCTGGGATCTAGTCCTGCATCAGGCTCCTATGCCTCTCTCTCCCTATGTCTCTCATGAACAGATAAATAAAATCTTAAAAAAAAAAAAATCCTTACTTTCAACCCAACGGTCCCAGTGAATCCACAGAAATATCTTTTAAGCTGAGCTTAAAAGCCAGAGATTGCAAAGGGTATTTCAAGCAGGGTGAATTGAGAAGGATCACCCTTCTTAAGTCTTAACTAATTTCACTGGATAATTGGTCCATTGCACAAGAATATTCTTGCAGTCCAGCCAAACACGTTTATCTATTAGTGTATCTCTTCTCTAAGATTGGCCTTTATAATATTATTATAATAGAAACACTAGATGTTAATGTGTAGATTGAAGGAACAACAAGGATAGGCGTTGATCTGAGCCATCTGGAAGAGACTGAGTAGTAGGTAATGGAGGAGCATAACAAAGGAGAATGAGGTTGGTGGTTAGCACTTCAATGGATGCAAGACAAGTAAGTTTGTAGAGGGAAAAGATGACAGGCTTATTTTGCCAATGTGAAATTTGTATCTTAAGATATGTCTCTAGAAATTGCTAATATTTACTATTTGTTTTTTCCCTTGTTTTTCAAGAATCCAAATATCACCTAGTCAATATTTTGTTTGCATTCAATAAACTCTACAAGAACTGCTTCATTTCAAAATATAGTGTCCTTTAATATGAATAGTTTTCTTCATTTGTTACATCAATAAATTGATCAGAGAATGGAAAGACAAAAAAAACCCTAAAAATGTTGTCTACTATTTTTAAGTCTCCATCATGTGTCTAAGAAAATATTTTATATTTCTGCTTTATTCTTAAAAGAGAATGGACATGTGATTAAATTAGAATCATCATTTCAAGTTTAACAGAATTCTATATTCATTGATTTCAGTCAAATCTCAATAATTTTTGTTTTTTTCCTAAAAAATTCTGAATCACTGCTAGTTCAATTGGGAGTGTGGGAGGCACTCTAATACATGGCCTTTAATCTTCCCTTAAATCTGTAAATCATTTTTTAATCAACTAAATCTCACCTTTACAGATGCTTTTTAGAATACTATAAAAAAGAAAAAAGAGCTTTCTATTATAAGCTGCCTCCTCCTTTGCTTAGATGTTTAAGTAAGCAAAAGGCTCTTCAAAAGATAATTTTAACCCAATGATAATATAATGCAGACTAAACTTCCAGCAGACACAACCACTGTGGGATTCAAAGAAGACAGCGTTTCCACTTGGAAGGCTTTGTATTTTCTAACTGGGAAAATGTGACTAAAACTCAACTGCATTGAAGTGGGTTGAAGTGACCATGGATGCACAAAATACAGCCTGAAGTCTTAAATATGTGTATTGGGATAAAACCTGAAATAGAACTTGAGTCTTTATGCTTACTTCCTCTAAATCCAAATATTTTACTAATTTAAAATGATAGAAACTAAAACCATTTTGTAGTATTAACTACTGAGAACAGTCTCATGTTTTTTTGAAACTGATTTCAGTTCATGACTGAACCACTATATTGTCCAAATTCTCCTATCCCTTCCTCTTGAGTTGATCAGTTTTCAATTTATAAGTTTTTGCAGATTTAGACCCGGACTATTCCAAGCTTATCCCTCTCCACTCAAAAGTCATCTATATTTGCAACTTCACAACTTATTCCCATTTAATGTCTAAATCTTATTTCCTTTATCTCAGTCACCTACTCACCTCCTTGCTCTCTGGATAACTCATCCTTACCCTAAAACTCAACATGCCTCAGTACCATGACTTAATATAATTTCTTGGTAGAAATGAGGACTTCTTACATCATATACCAAAAGTAAAAGTATTTGGTCACTATTTTTCCTAATTACTCTCACTGTTTGAAATAACATTGCCACTTGCATGGACTCTGCAATTGCTCTAAACTACCTTGAATGTTACTGCCAAATTAGCCTTTTAAAATACTGGTTCCATTATAGCATCACTGAGCTAAAATTTTTTAAATGACTCTACTAGCTACTATATATAAACCAACTGCTAGCAGCCATATCTTAATCTGTTTCCTGTAAGAACTTACGAGTATTTCCAAAGACCAAGCCCTACCTTTTACCCAGAATATGAACACTCCCTTTTTCTATATGTATGGAATCTACCACTATTTCTAGAAAGCTCTGAATTCTCCACAGTATCTTTTATAACATTGTCAAAGCTCTCCATAAATTTGCAGTCAAGTAAGCTGATTTTTCCTATTACTTAGGCCTAGGAACACTCATAATTCCATTTGTGTGTGCCTTTCTTATTTTTTAATTCAAGCATACATTTTTATGCACAGGAAGTATAAGAAAATACTGTATGTGTCACACTAAGCCACCAGTGTAATGCGCACAAAAGATGAGTAACAAATATCTGCTCAATAAGCTTAACTGAAATGAACAAATGCTTAGTCAATTGTCTACTATAGCTCAGTTACTGCAGATACAAAGAAAATCATGCAAAGCCCCTAGCCTTAGACTAATAAAATTTATGGGAGAAATAACATTATGAAAAAAGAGAAAATATTACTCAGGATTTCATAGATTTTTGGTTATCTAAAATCATTTTGAAGTATGTTACTTTCTATAATGATTAGAAAGTTATACAGTAAGTTGACTGTAATAGATAGTGCCATTGGTGCAATGACATCCTCTTAATAACCTCTTCAGTACGATGTATTCTTCAGAAGCTTATTTGTAATAGGTTTATTGAAGATGGTTGATGGTCATGGCAGCAGATACTGGAGGGCTGAATGTAGCCTCCAAAAATATACTCCTGGGAAGTTTCTAAAATCCCTACAATGAATCATTGTTAAGATATACAATTTAGTAAAATAATTCTGTTAGTATATGACATATAGTAAATATTTCAGAGATTAATCAATGGCATTTTTAAGATTGAAATACTTTACAATTGAGATTATAAAATATGTTTAAAGAAATATCAGAAATTGTTTACTTCAGATAAATGTTTCCCACAGAGACATAAATTGGCTAGAGATTTTTCATGGAAAAACAGATTCCCTTTTTTTTTTTTCTTTTAGTAATATGAACTTTTGATTCCTTTTTTGTTATTATTTCTGGATGGGTATAGAGCTCATAATTTATCTGAGAAGCTCTTGGAATTTCAAGGAGGAATTGTTGGAAAATATTTCAGTCTTTAAAATTGCCGCAACAACACTTCTAAAAAATAAAAACTTTGGTAGAATTGATTTTCTTGTTTCCATTAGATAACTTAGTGAAATACTTCATTGATTTCATGGATATGAGAGATGTCAAGGTCACCCACATTTTCTATGTAGTCTTTCTACAAACATATGTTGAATATTTCCTCAAGTTTTCTCAATTTTTAATTTATATTATCAAGAGATCTTTTTTAAACTTCATTTAGGTGATGCAGATTCTTCTACAAACAATGCTTTAAAAGCATTCCTATCCTAGTAAATATTTTAATTTTTACTTTTCTCTCAGCATATAGTAAAAATTAAACAAAAGCTGAAATGAAGAAATAAATAGGCATAGAACCAAAAGTATGGTTAAATTCTTTCTTCCATGGCCAAATATTGAGAAGATTCTAAGATATTTTAAGATATTCCTTAGCCATAAAGAAATAAAATATAGGGATCCCTGGGTGGCGCAGCAGTTTGGCGCCTGCCTTTGGCCCAGGGCGCGATCCTGGACACCCGGGATCGAATCCCCCGTCGGGCTCCCGGTGCATGGAGCCTGCTTCTCCCTCTGCCTGTGTCTCTGCCCCCCCGCCCCGTGACTATCATAAATTAAAAAAAAATTTTTTTTAAAGAAATAAAATATAAGCATGTAAAGGATAGAAATGTCAAAGAAACCTTTTATTGGTCCCAGTTTTTTTCTCTCTCATTAATATGTGCCAGTGGCTTGCTGATGGCAGTCAATCTGACCAAAGGGCATTGGATAGATGGCATTGGAGCCTTTGTTGGTCTTAAGCCGGTGACAAACCTTCCTACCATCCATATTTTTTATCTGGCAATTCTAGATTGTTCTGCTATTTCATTTGCTGTCTTGTGATCTATTCTTTACATCTAGAGGTCTCTCATCTATTGACTTTGGAGTAAAAAGTCTCATAGTTATTATTCGTGTAATCTTAGGCATGCTAAATAACCTCAAAGAGCATCAGTACATGCTTCTATTTAAAACCGGGGCTAATAGTTTACTTACATATTTATAGTAATAAGTAAATGAAATTACTAGTGTAATAGTACAAACTATTAATAAATATCAGTTACATTCTCCCTTGACCCACTGTGAAACAAAGTGTAGTCATGTAACATTCTGTTATATTCTTCTCTCCATGAAGATAGACCTTTTGTAATTTTAATGTGTCCCTGATAGCAGCTCAGAGTTTTTAGAGTGCAGATGCCTCAATGTCTAGTGTCTTGTCCTGTAGCTTACCTTCTTCCTGTCATCCTTGCCCTTCTGAAAGAACAAGTCAAATAAATAGTAAGTTTTTTAGTGTTGCACAAATATTTTCATTAAATATTTAGTGAAATCATATGATTTAGAGTTTGAAATCTAAAATTCAAGAACCATATCTTGATTCCCTACGTCTTAGTTTCTTGTCTTTAAAATGGAGAGAATGCTTTTCCTATCTTCCCTGGAGATTATCTTTGGTATGAAATTATATCCTTTCACATAAAAGCATTTCAAAAATCTCAAACACTGTAAATATATATATATATATACACATTTATATATACATATATACATATATATGTACATATATATTATATATATACATTTCAAAGCAAATCACACTTAAGGTAGCCAATTAGGCTGTCATTTTACAGGGACTCACTCTACCCTTTATCACATAAATTTCAGATCCTTGAAATAAGCCCTAACATGGAACTATATAGGCAAGAAGCAAAAAAGGCAGGAAAGGTTGATTTTTAACAACAACAACAACGACAACAAAAATGACAAGTTAAGTACATATGACTCTAGCTTCACAACATGAAAGAAACATGGGTATTATGGCTTATATACGTTCCCTCTAGGCTGTCATTTGGAGGTGGGGGACCAACTATAGTTAAGAAATACATATGTTGAGGGCAATAAATACTAAATACAAAGTGATTTGTTTGCATTAATCTATTTAATTATCTAGTAGCCAGCTATTAAAAATCCCAGTAATAATCTTCCTTCTTTGGCATAGAAAGTATGAAAACTATTAGTAGTTGTGGGTGCAAAAAGTACTCAATAGCAAAGAAGACACTTGTGATGACATCTCATCAGGAAAGGAAGTTTTCTATCGATTCTAAGCCATTGTCTTTCTATTTTATACCAACCATCTGGACAACAGCAGTGCTCATATGTCACAAATCCTTTTCTTTTCATCTATGGCATTAAGGCCAAAGAAAACACACACCCTTACACACACACACACAAACACACACACACGTCTCCTTGAATAGTTCTTTGATAAGATATGGTAATAAATGCCCACAGGAGGGTAAAGGAGGTAGAAAAATATATTCTATAAGAATTTCTATTTCAGGCAAGAGTGTCAGACCACCAGGCCCGATGTTTTGTGTACACTAAAATCAGGGTTTTTTATGAGGCATAAAGAATAAGAAGGGAATATTTTTTCAGCTCTGGAGAGTCAAAAGTCAGCCTAAGAACAGAGAGATAGTGCTAATTATATTTTTAGCAAATTTCCTTAATGATTTCACTTTTCCTATTATTAAGGAATATCAGGTGTTTGGAGGGGATTTAGAGGTTGACAGTGAAAGAGAGAAAGAAGAGACTAGATATTAGCTTTAAAAGTAGTGGCTTTTATTTTAATCCCAATTAGTTAACATACAGTGTTATAGTAATCTCACGTGCACAAAATAGTGATTCAACACTTCCATACATCACCCTGTGCTCATCACAAAAGAGCACTCCTTAGTTCCTATCATCTATTTAACCCATTCCCCCATAAACTTCCCCTCTGGGAACCAACAGCTTGTTCTCTATAGTTAAGAAAATTTCTTTTTTTTTTTTTAAGATTTTATTTATTTATTCATGAAAGACACAGAGAGAGAGAGGCAGAGGGAGAAGCATGCTCCATACAGGGAGTCCCGGGACTCCAGGATCATGCCCTGGGCTGAAGGCAGCGCTAAACCACTGAGCCACTCAGAGATCCCCAAGAAAATTTCATTATTTTGATATACATTTGATTTCTTTAAACCAGCTTCAATAAACCAATGAAGATGTGCCATCCTATGTTTCTTCTGCAATTGGAAATGAAATGTTATCTACTCATTCATCATCACAATAAAAATTAAGTTTGAAGTCAAATACCAACCTGAAAGATAGAAAAGCTATTTTATATATCTTAATAGTGGGAAATAGTTTTGCAAGTGACATGTTTTCCTGTGTTGAATTCTTTCAAAATTAAATTTATGGACCATTCATACATTCCAAAAATGCAGGGTCACTGTAGTGTCTAAGTATATCAAATTACTTCACTCTTTCTATAAGCAGCCTGAGGTGATCTCAAAAATGGTTTGCTATTTACTTGACCCCAAAACCCTACAGAAGCATGCATATCAAGAAGTTCAAATTTTTGTGTTAATTTTAAGAGCACCTATGAAACTGACCTGGCCATTTTACAGTGTTCATGGTCAGATTAACTCATACATGAGCTCTCCCTGACACATTGAGTTGATCCCTTCTAAAAAAGAGCAGATGGTTCCTAAACCAGAAGGCTGCACAGAGCAAAAAGATAGCCCAGAAGAAATTGAAGAAACAGAATCTATGGCCCTGGAGTAAATTCTGCATGAATTAAATGCAATTGAAAGAAAAAAAAGAATATCACATGACTTCAGGAATTCAGACATGACAATTGTTGCTAATGAATTAATTATATAATTGACAAGTTTATTAATTATACAAAATCAGTATATTTATCGGGATTTTAAAATATATTTTGTTATTTTCTGGTAATCATACTATTTGAAATAGAAAAGTATAGAAATGTTTGTTAAATATTTTGGAACAAAGAGCCACAATTTTTTATAGTTACCAAAAGAGATAGCAGTTTGTATAATATGTCAAATTCCTTTGCTCCAACTGGTCTAAGTAGAAGAAAACAAACCAAACCAAACCAAACCAAACCTAAAAACATGTTTTGCCTGTAAGGAAAATGGTCCTTGTCCTGCTGTTAGCTGAACATAAGATTTTATGCAAATTGCCTCAGTTTCCTTGCTTGTCAGTTTAATATCCCTATATCTGTTCTACCTTCCTTGAACAATACGTCTGAAAACAAGATGGAAAGGTGTATAAGAGTGCACTGAAAAGTAAAATATTTCATGAGTAGAATAAAATAAATTCCATCATTATTTGGCTTAATGACTCATATGGATCATACTTACAGTGGCTTCACTGGCAGACTTGAAACATTTTTCCTGGTTCTAAGCCCACTTTTACTTGGATTCTTTACAGTCTGGGTTTTTATGGAGTAGACATTCTGGCTCTAGGTGAAGCGAGATGTAAATTTGGATTTTGAGCAGTTTTCCACAGAAATGAACTCAACTCTCCCAAACATCAGCCCAGTCTTTTAAAAAAGTAAATGATAGATCTTCTGCAAGTAGGTCTAATCATCTTAATAGGCAACAAAAGAATTGTAAGATAACATTGTATCAAGAGTGGACCTAACTCTTGATTTTCTCAAACAGGGGATGGAAGTTCTCATAAAAGGTCATTTTGTAAGATACTCAGTCAAAGAAAAATAAATAGGCCACCTTGGGCCAATGAAAGATCTGAAAATTGGAAAATATATAAAAGGAGAAAATAAGCCAACCTAACAAAATGAAGCTACATGAGACATCATAAAAATTAGGATTTTTAAATTTTTTCTTCATGTAGCTGTCTTTATTCACATGAGTAATGTCACTTTATCCTTTCTCAACTTTCTATTATGGTTGACATTTTGATGATGAACAGTGTCTTTGCATTAGATGAGCCACCAAGTTGTGGATAAGAAATATTTGAGACCTTGGCAGGAGTTGTGTAGTATGGAGGTGTGGCTGAGAATGAGAGAAGGACTAGATTACCCAGACTCTCCACTTCCTTTATTGAGGCTCTGGTACTCTCCCTGGACTCTGGTCTTCACTACAGCAAAAATTGTGAGAAGAGTCACAAACGGATATAAGAACTCTAGAGACCCCAGACTACATTTCAGTAATATAGTAACTAACTTAATCTTTCAGTGTTGTTGAGGTATTCTATAACAGTGGACCAGAGACAGCATGGAAGGATATTAACATTCTTCTATTTATGGTTTTCTTTTTCCATTGAAGGAAGAATAATTCATTCTAACAAGTACTTCAGGTTCTCAGAAAAAGTTGTTTCAGAATTTGTTCACCAGTTAGTTTTATAGGTCTATGAAAGCCATACAAAGTAATTAAAATAATTGTGCCCTCCATTTTATCAGCTTCCAATTTGGGTTTTCCCTGTCAGTTGTAATCCAACAACAAAATCTATATGTTTTCCCTAAACAGACACCTTATTCTACCATAATTGTAATCAATAATAAGTTGAAATGCATTGCTATGATGTTATTGTCAATTTCCAAATAGAATATGATCACTTTAAGAGTAAGTAATATTTTAAAAGAATTTTTATTTATTTTTTTGAGAGAAAATGAGAGAGTATGAGCAGGGGAAGGGTAAGAAAAACAAGAACACTCCCTGATAAGTGTGGAGCAAGATGTGGGGCTCCATGCGGAGCTTGATGGGGACTTGACTGTGTCTCCCTGTGGGACCCAATGGTGGCTCCACTTGGGGCCTGACACTGGGCTTCACGTGGAGCTCCATGTGGGACTCAATCCCAGGATCTTGAGATTATGATCTGAGCCAAAGTCAGATGCTTAACTGCCTGAGTCACCCAGGTGGCCCAAGAGTGTCATATTTTTTATTATATTTTTTGTATCTCATTGTATTCTCAATGCTAGCATGACAATAAAAGCCGAATCAATATTGATAAATGAATAAAGCCTTGAAGGATGTGGTGAATATTTACTACATATAAGGTAATATACAAGATGCCCATAGAGTAAGTATACTTAAATCTTTATATTTGGGACACCTGGGTAGCTCAGTGGTTGAGCATCTGCCTTTGGCTCAGGATGTGATCCTGGCATCTGGGATCAATTCCTGGCATCTAACTCCCTGTGAGGAGCCTACTTCTCCCTCTGCCTGTGTTTCTGCCTCTCTCTCTCTCTCTCTCTTTCTCTCTCTGTGTCTCTCATGAATAAATAAATCTTAAAAAAAACTTTATATTTATTATTTTATCTATGAAATAAAGATGTCTCAGATAAAGGGCTAGTATCCAAGATCTATAAAAAACTTATTAAATTCAACGCCCAACACACAAACAATCCAATCACGAAATGGGCCAAAAACATGAACAGAAATTTCACCAAAGAAGACATACACATGACCAACAAGCACATAAGAAAATTCTCTGCATCACTTGGCATCAGGGAAATACAAATCAAAACCACAATGAGATCCCATCTCACACCAGTGAGAATGGAGAAAATTAACAAGGCAGGAAACCACAAATGTTGGAGAGGATGCGGAGAAAAGGGAACCCTCCTGCACTGTTGGTGGGAATGTGAACTGGTGCAGCCACTCTGGAAAACTGTGTGGAGGTTCCTCAAAGAGTTAATTTTTTTTTTAAAGTTTTTATTTATTTATGATAGTCACAGAGAGAGAGAGAGAGTGAGAGAGGCAGAAACACAGGCAGAGGGAGAAGCAGGCTCCATGCGCCGGGAGCCCGACGTGGGATTCGATCCCGGGTCTCCGGGATCACGCCCTGGGCCAAAGGCGGGCGCCAAACCACTGCGCCACCCAGGGATCCCCCTCAAAGAGTTAAAAATAGACCTGCCCTATGACCCAGCAATTGCACTGCTGGGGATCTACCCTAAAGATATAGATGCAGTGAAACAGCAGGACACCTGCACCCCAATGTTTATAGCAGCAATGTCCACAATAGCCAAACTGTGGAAGGAGCCTTGGTGTCCATCAGAAAATGAATGGATAAAGAAGATGTGATACACACACACACACACACACACACAATGGAATATTACTCAGCCATTAGAAACAATGAATACCCACCATTTGCTCGACATGGATATAACTGGAGGGTATTATGCTGAGTGAAGTAAGTCAATTGGAGGAGGACAAACATATGATTTCATTCATACGGGGAATATGAAATAAGGATGTTTGAACCTATTGTAGCTATCATGCAGAATTGGTCTGAAAACATTAATAGAAACTTAAAAGAAGTTCATTGGAAAATAAAAACTGTTCTAAAATAAAATGTTTCACTGTTAAGCAACTATGTAACCATGTTGTGTCATATATTCATTACCACCAAAATCAAATTTCATGCGTCAAAGTCAGTTCCCATAGATGGTAATCCTTTCTCAGAAAGTACTATATTAAAGAGATTTCAATCTGTTTTATGCCCTCATCAGTATCTATATCATTTTATTCTAAAGGACAAATATACAACTGAGCTACTTGTCCATTTACTCATTTGGAAATTTGTCTATATGGAATAATTTACAAATAAAAATAATGGTTATCAAATGTGGTGTCATAAGAAGAGTCTCAGGAAATGTGAAAATAAGATAGGATAGGAAATGTCAAAACAAGTAATCAGTTGAAACAAAAAGCACCTTAAGGTAACATAAGAAAAAATAAGTAACATGATGTGACATCATAATAGAAAGAGCTTCGAAGAAAGGTAAGTAAATAATTAGATGGCAAAAGTATAAGAAAACTAATCATTTTATTTTGTACAGAAGTAATTTACTTAATAATTTAACAATAGCCTAATATATGCCTCCAATAGTCCTTATCCTCCGAGAAAGTAAAATCTATTGAGGAAGGCAATTAACTAGAATAACACAATAGCATTTCCCTCACTCAGGTCATGCTCCAAACTCTAAGTATTCATCTCCTCTTCTGGCTGAAGACAGGATGAAGGATGAAAGAAATCAGTCCAGAATGAAGGAGAATCTCAAGAATTAAGTAGGCCAATGAAGAAGTTAGCAAAACTTAGGGATAATTGATAGAGAAATTTAAATAAGTAAATCTCATGAGTGAGTCCAGGAAACACTTCTGCAGCTTTCATTTTCAGGCTTCTTGAAAGTAGTCATTAGTATTACTCTAGTCTTATTTTTAAGGAAAAACACTGGTGCTCAAGGTCATGACCTTTAGAGGGCAGTAGTTCACTAGTATCCACTGGAGATGAGAATGTTTGCAGAGTTGTGATGAAAATAAAATGTGTCCAGATTTTTACATGGATCATTCAAAAAGTGACTTTTTCTCCAGATACAACTGGGTTAAGTGTTTTTCTGGTGCCTGCTTTTTCATTATAATGATGCCTCAGGGAATCTATGAAGGAAAGAAATTTAATCTGGCTAAGAGTTAGGGTGCTGCCAGAAGAGCTTAAAATTCTTTAGCACTTTTGCCACAAGAAGAAAACAATAGACTTAAGTGTTTTTAAAAATGTGCTGACTTCTACCAGAATTTTAAAATAAACTGATAAGAAGGTTACAGTCTACATACTCTGCCTGCAGGATTTATAGAGGAAATTGTCCCCTAGCTTTATGCTCATTTTTTCTAAACTGGATTCAGTTCAAGGTGACAGCCTCCTCTTGGTCTCCTCTGAATGGTTGCATAGCTGAGATGAGAGGTGTTGTACTCACCGTGTCCTCAACACTTCAGGACCTCCACAGAAGTCTCACCCCCATGGATTTAGCTGAAAAGAACTTCACAAAGTTGTACCGACCAAGAGTCTTTGGCTCTGAGGTAGCAAGAAAATATTTCCCAGTTCTTTTTTTTACTTTCAAACTAAGGTCAAAAGAACCTTGAATCCTCAATATCTTTCATTTGTTTTTGTTTTTGTTTTTTTTAAAGATTTTATTTATTTATCAATGAGAGACATACAGAGAGCGGCAGAGACACAGGCGGAGGGAGAAGCAGGCTCCATGCAGGGAGCCCGGTGTGGGTCTCCATCCCGGGACTGAGGGGTCATGCCCTAAGCCAAAGGCAGGCACCAAACCACCGAGCCACCCAGGGATCCCCAATATCTTTCAGTTGTTATGAGTGCAGGATAACAGCTTGAAGTAAAGGTGAGTTTTTCTTCTCACTTGAGTATATGGCATATCATACCTTAAAGGAAGGATCTAAGCAGAGTTGTCACTTATATTGTGAAATTATATGAATAATTAAAACCTTAATATGACTGAGCGTGCAATGCTTTTTGGTAAAAAAGCATTAGATAGATGCTAATGGGGAAATCTACTCAGAAGATTCTGGAGTCATTTGGATACTGACAATGTTACTTGCTTAAAAGAAGGAAAGGAGTAAGGGTATAGGGGTGGGGCAGTAGTTGGAACGGGGCTTGTAAATTGTTCCTGCTTAAAATCAAACCAGTATTAGGGAAATGCATATCAAAGTGACAATGAGATATAACTTCACATCCATTAAGATTGCTATTAATAATGAAATAAAAACAGAAAATAACAGGAGATGGTGAGGATGTGGATGAATTAGAATTCTGTACATCGCTGATGGAAATGTAAAATGGTTCAGCTGCTATTGACAGCTCCTCAAAACATATAACTTGTCATATATTCTAGGAATTCCACTTATGGACACATACTCAAAAGAATTGAAAGCAGTGAATTACACAGATATTTATAAATCCACTTTCATAGCAGCATCATTCACAATGATCAAAATAGTCCAAGTGTTTATTGGCAGATGAAAGGATCAACAAAGTACGGTATATGCATACAATATCATGCATATATTATTCAGCTTTAAAAGGGAGGGAATTCTGACATATACTACAACATGAATGAGACTTGAAAATATACTAAGTGATATAAACCAGACACTAGAAAGATAAATGTTTTATAATTCCATTTATATGAGGTACCTAGAGTGGTCAGATTTATAAGGACTGAGGCAAGGCAGTTGCTTAATGAATAAAGCTTCAGTTTGGGAAGATGAAAAGTTCTGGAGGTACACGGTGATGATGATTGAAATATAATGGAATATACTTAATGCCACTGGCTTCACACCCAAAACTGGCTAAATGGTAAATTTTATTTCTGTAAAATAACTCTAATTACTTCTTGTAAATACTCAAACACATACAATTTATATGTATTTATAAGAATAATTACTTCTTGTAAAGAAGTTATTTTGTATCCTAGTCAATATCAGTAGTTTGTTATTGTGTATTATAGGGTTTTAATTTACATTTTTCTGATTAGTAGATTTATTACATATGTATGTATATATGTGTGTACCACAAATATAAATATGATTGGTAATGATAAATAATTATATAATGATTAGTGAGTTGAACATCTTTTATGTACCTTAGCTATTTGTATGTCTTCCTTGAAAAAATATATATTCAGGTCCTCTGCCCATTTTTAAATCAGATTTTTCTATTGTGTTATACAAGTTCCTTATATATTTAGATATTAACCCCTTATCTAATAAAGGCTTGCAGATATCTTCTCCTATTCCATAGGTTGTCTTTATTTTGTTGATCCTCTTTTGTTGTGCAGAAGCTTCTTCTTTGATATATCCAGCTTGTTTGTTTTTGCCTTTGTTGCTTATACTTTGCAGTCATATCCAAAAAGATATTGCCAAAACAAAGATTAGGAAGATTTTCCTCTGTGTTTTCTCATAGGATTTTTTTTTATAGTTTCAGTTCTTATGATTACATCTTTAATCCATTTTGACTTAATTTTTGTGAGTTCTGTAAGATAAGGGTTGTTCATTCTTCTGCATATGAATATCTAGTTTTTCCACAACCATTTATTGAAGAAGCTATATATCTCCATTGAGTCTACTTGAGTACATTGTCAAACATTAGTTAACTGTATGTGTGCAAATTTATTTATTGACTCTCAATTCTACTCCACTGGACTACATGTCTGTTTTTATGCCAATACAATACTGTTTTACTTACTATAGCTTTGTAATAAAGTTTGAAATAAGGAAATGTGATACCCATACTGCTATTCCCAGTTTTGCAGAGCTAAGATGGCAGTATTGTAGGAGGACCCTAGGTTTGCTTTGTTCCATGAACTCAGCCAGATAAAAATCAAGTCAGTGAATACTCCTTAGAAAGTGACCTAAGGACTGACAGGGCAAACTACACAACTAGAGGGAGAGGAGACCACTTAGAGGAAGGTAGGAACTTTGGAGACATGGTTAGTATAATGTTAGCTGTGGACATGTCATATATGTCCTTTATTATGATGAAATAATTCCTTCCTTATCTAATTTGTTTAAAGTTTTTATTATGATACAGCAGAAATCAATGATATGGAATTTAAAACAGATAAATGAAACTAAAAAAAAGAATTAATAAAATTGATAAATCCCTAGCTATACTTATGAAAAGGAAAAGCAAAAAGACCCAAACAAATAAAATCATGCATGAAAGAGGAGAGAGCACAACTAACCCCAAAAAAATACAATTATAAGAGAATATTATATGCCAACAAACTGGGCAATTGAAAGAAGTAGATGCATTCCTAGAAGTATAAACTAACAAAACTGAAATAGGAAGAAATAGAAAATCTGAAAGTATATTGAATAGTAATCAAAAGGAAGTGATTGCAAAGAAATTGAATCAGTAATCAAAAATCTCCCAACAAACAAAAGTCCAGGGCTGCATGGCTTCCCTGGGGAATTCTATCAAACATTTAAAGAAAAGTTGATGTCAGTTTTCTGAAACTACTCCAAAAAAAAAAAAAAAAAAAAAAAAGGGAAGGAAAACTTCAAAACTCATTTAGGAGGTCAGCATTACTTGATCCCAAAACTAAACACCCCACTCAAATGGAGAATTAGAAACTAACAACCTTAATGAACATGGATGCAAAAATTCTCACCAAGGTACCAGCTAATAGGACCCAACAATACATTAAAAGGATTATTCACCATGACAAAGTGGGATTTATTCCGAGGTGGTTCAACATATGCAAATCAATCAACATGATACATAACATTAACAAAAGAAAGGATAAAACCAAATGATCTTCACAATAGATGCATAGATGCAATAAGAGCACTTGACAAAGTAAAGCATCCTTTCTTGATAAAAACCCTAAAGAGAGTAAGGATGAGCCTTTCCCCTCAAATCAGAAACAGGACAGGGATGTCCACTCTCACCACTGTTCAACATAATACTAGAAGTCCTAGCCTCAGCAATCAGGTAACAAAAAGAAATAAAAGGTATTCAGATTAGCAAGTAAGAAGTCAGTTTCCCTCTTCACAGACAACATGATCCTATATGTAGAAAACACAAGACTTCATCAAAAAGTTGCTAGAATTGATGCAGAAATTCAGCAAAGTTGCAGGATATAAAATCAATATACAGAAGTCTGTTGCGTTCCATTACACTAATAATGAAGAAACAAAAAGAGAAATAAAAGGCTCAATCCCTTTTACAATTACACTAAAACCCATAAGATATCTAGGAATAAACCTAACCAAAAGGTAGAAGATCTATACTCTGATAACTAAAGAACATTCATGAAAGAAATTGAGGAAGACACAAAGAAATGTAAAAACATTCCATGCTCATGGATTGGAAGAACAAATATTGTTAAAATGTCTATACGACCCAAAGCATTCTACACATTCAGGGCAATCCCTATCAAAATACCATTGATATTTTTCACAGAGCTGGAACAAACAATCCTAAAATTTGTATATTCATATGGAATGACAAAAGACTCCAAATAGCCAAAAGAATATTGAAAAAGAAGACCAAAACTGAAGACATCACAGTTCCAGACACAAGCTGTATATTACAAACCTACAGTTATCAAGATAGTATGGTACTGGCACAAAAATAGACAGATACATCAGTGGAACAGAATAGAGAACCCAGAAATGGACCTTGGTCAACTAATTTTCAGCAAAGCAGGTAAGAATAGTCAATGGAAAAAAGACTATCTCTTTAACAAATAGTGTTCTGTAAACTGGACAGCCACACGCAGAAGAATGAACCTGGACTTCATTCTGATACCGTACACAAAAATAAACTCAAAATGGATGAAAGACCTAAATGTGAGACAGGAATCCTCATATCTAGGATTATGATTTTCTGTAAGTGAAAGTTTTGGAATAATGAGTCAAATTAATTTTTTGGACTAATAAGTGTTTCTATCTTTTTAGGGGTCAATTTTGCTACATTATGTGTTTTTTTTTTCTTCAAGAAACATTTCCATTTAATCTAAACTGTGAAATATTGACAAAAACCTTTACTTTATGTACCTTTCAGGGTCCCCAATATCCGTTGTGTGTTCCTTTATATATACAGGTGATTTTACCTACATCTCTGGGGGGGGTGGGGGGTTTGAACAATACTGTCAGAGATATTTCAATTCTATTAGTATTTTATTTTATTTTTAAAGATTTTATTTATTTATTCATGAGAGAGGCAGAGACACAGGCAGAAGGAGAAGCAGGCTCCATGCAAGGAGCCTGACATGGGACTCGATCCCGGGTCTCCAGGATCATGCCCTGGGCTGAAGGTGGCACCAAACCACTGAGCCACTGGAGTTACCCTCTATTAGTATTTAAAAAAAAAAACAACTTTTCACTTTGTTGATTTTACCTATTAATTGTATCTTTTCTAGTTTATTGATTTCTGGTTTATTGATTTCTGTCCTTAACCTTTGATTTTGCCTTTCTTTCACTTTCATAAAGTTTAGTTTGCTCTTCTTTCTCTTATTAACTTCCTGAAATATATTTCTTTAATTTTCCATTGCATTACTTTTTAATATACCAAGCCTATAATTTTTCATTAGTACTCTTTGGCTATATCCCACAACACTTTAGATATGCATTTTATTTATTGTTCACTTCAAAAAATTTTCATTTTTATTTTTTCTTGAATCAATGAATTTTTAAAACTATATCTCTTAATCTTCAATATTATGGGAAGCTTTGTAGTTGATTTTTATCTTAACTAAATTTTGTACTTAGAATATAGAATATATTCCATATTTTAAATTGAAATTTGTTGAGAGTTGATTTATGGTCTAGGGAATGGTTAGATAGTTTATTAGTGCAACATACTTGAATGTATATTCTATAGATCTTGGATAAAGAATTATGGTCTGTGTGCCTTTTAGGCAATGTTTATTAACTGTGTTCTCAGACTTCTTTTACTAATGTTGGTTCTCAAAACTACTCATGGAAATATGCTAAAATCTTCTAATTTAATTGTTTTGTGTATTTTACCTTATACATGTCAATTTTTTATTTATATATTTTGAGTCTCTCTTTTGAGGTATACCAAATTTTATCTTTAAAAAGTGCCACATGTTATTTTTAGAAATGCTTTTCTTGTTTTAAGTCCATTTTGTCTTCTATTAATAAAATGATAGCAGCTTTTTAATTATTATATTTTAGTGCTACCATTTTTTCTTAAACTTTGGTGTTTCCTTATCCTTTAAATAAGAAAGAAAGTGGAGATTTAAAAACAAACAAACAAAAACAAATAACAAAAACCCCTGGCCAATCATGTTTGTCCTTTAGCTAAAGAATTGATCTTATTCACATTTTTTGCTATTATCGATATAGTTGGTTTAATTCATCATATGTGTGTTTTCTTTTATCATATTTGTTCAGTTTTCCTTTCCTCTTTTTAAATATTTTCTTTTAGAATTAAATATTTTAAATTATTCCACTTTTTAAAAATTAGTATTTATGCTTGATTCTGTTTTTATATAGATTACCAGAAAACTGCAACATTTATTTATTAAAATTTCATTTAAATATTGGCACTATCTTCTAGAACATAATTTTAGATTTTAAGGCTTTTAATTTCTTTTCAATTTTTTAAAATTTTTGTCATTTACTCCTGTCTTGTTTCTTCATTAATCTCACAAATTGTTATTATTATTGATATGCCCAATATATGTTTAGATTTACTCACATATTTGCCAGTTCATTTCTTTCTAGTTATTGCTGTGTCTGAGGCTTTTCATCTGGGAACATTTCTGTTCTGCAAGCTGTACAGACTTATAAATTTCTTGAGGGGCATCTGGGTGGCACAGTGGGTTAAGCATTGGACTCGGTTTTAGCTCAATAGTGAGTGACCTCAGAGTCATGAGACTGAGCCCCCTCTCAGGTTCCTCACTTAGCAAGGAGTCTGCTTGAGATTCTCCCCTTCCCTCTGTCCTTTCCACTTGTGCATGCGCTCACTCTCTCAAATTAATTAATTAATTAATTAACACTATTCGAGTGATTTTTTTTTTTTTCTTAAAATGGATTATAGGGGCGCCTGGGTGAGCATCTGCTTTTGGCTCAGGTCCTGATCCCAGAGTCCTGGGATGGAGTTCTGCATCAGGCTCCTTGCGTGGAGCCTGCTTCTCTCTCTGCCTGTGTCTCTGCCTCTCTCTCTCTCCCTCTGTCTCTCATGAATAAATACATAAAATCTTAAATAAAAAATAAACTTCCTGAGAGTGGCTCAGTTATTGTTAGTATCTGAAGTTTCCTTATGGTGAGTGAGATTTTTAGGTTCACTTTATCCAAAACTATAATCTTTTGGTATTAAGCCAGCATAGCAGTAGGAGACTCTCTTTTTTGATTCTTGCCTTGGACAGACTCTTCCTTTCCACTTCTGTCTATCTTACCATTAAAATAGTACAAGTTTTACTTGGCAAGCAGATACCTATCAGGGATAGTCAGCTTCAGTGTTCCCTGCTTTCCTCCCTGAATTCCTCCCTTTCTCTTAGATTTTAAAACCATGGGAAAAAAATGGATCATTAGTAGTGAATGTTTTCTCTCTTAAGATAATCCCCTCCAACAGCAACTTTGCCTGTATCCCCTCCTCTCTCAGAAGAATAACCATTTCTAATCTTATTTAAGAAGTCCTCTTCTGGAGGCGGGGCAAGACGGCAGAAGATTAGAGGTCCTGAACTCGCCCGGCCCCACCAACTTACCTAGGTAACTTTCAAAACATCCAGAACACCTACGAATTCGACCTGAGATTTAAAGAGAGAACAGCCAGAAAACTACAGAGAGAAGAGTTTTCACTTCTAGCAAGGTAGGAAGGTGGAAGAAAATAAAATTAAAAAGAATCAAGTGAGAGAGGGGCACTGCGAGGAGCCAGGCTGAAGTGAGGCAGCCAAAGCCTTCAGGACAGTAAAGCCGAGCCCTGGGGCATCGAGAACTTTAAAAACCCATACTGGAATTTTCCTGGATGGAAAAGTGCTTAGCAGGGAAACTGGGCAGACTCTGAGTAGGACGGTGAAGCCTCCAGTTTCCCGGAGTCACTAATAGAGGAGGTGCGCCCGGGGGAATGTACCACAAACCGTGGACCTATCTCGGTAAAGGGCTGGAGCAGCAGCCAGTGGGGCATTTGGGAGGGGCCAGTTAGGCCGGTCGCTCCAGACTGAGGTGTCTGTGCCCCCTGCCTTCCGGAGCCGCGGGCCGGGGAGCGCGATTCCAGCCGCACAGGGCCCCAGGTCCCAAGGCACCAGGGGGCAAAGCCCACCATCCTCATTCCACCTGGGACAGGGGAAGTGAGGAGGGCACCGGACAGCCAGAACTCGCCTGCCGCCAGGCGCCCTGGAGGCCGGGCAAATCGGCACACCCGCGCCGGCCCCAAGCACCTAGGCCAGTGAGAACTGGGAGACTGCATCAATTACTAGTGGGGAGGGACTCCAGAGCTGGAATTGGCAGCTGCCACTGTTATTCTTCCTCCTTGTTTCACCTGGTGCCTGGGAGGGGCGGCGCCCCTAGGGAACAAAGACCTCATAGGATAGACACCTCCCACTGAGCCTGGGACCCAGCAAGGGACAGAGCAGCTCTGCCCAGGCACAGACACCTGAGATTCAGCACTGCAGACCCCTCCCCCACAAGACAGCTGGAAGAACAGGGCAAGAGCAAGTTCTTTACCAAGTAGCACTGGAAAGCTCCAGGGAAAGTCAAGGGATTTATAGTATTTAGAACTAGAACTAGAGGGTCCCCCAACCTTTTTTCCCCCTTTTCCATTACAACTCATTTTTAAAAAGATTTTATTTATTTATTCATGAGAGACACACAGAGAGAGAAAGAGAAAGAGAGAGAGAGAGAATGAGAGAGAGGCAGAGACACAGGCAGAGGGAGAAGCAGGCTCCATGCAGGGAGCCTGATGTGGGACTCGATCCCGGGACTCCAGGATCGCGCCCTGGGCCAAAGGCAGGAACTAAACTGTTGAGTCACCCAGTGATCAAAAAACTCATTTTTATATCAGATTAAAAATTTCCAATATTTTTCTTTTCTTACCTTAACCACAATGTTTTACCACCACTTCATTTTTAAGTTTCTTCCTTTTTGACTTTCATATTTCTACAATTATATGTCTTAGATATATCTTCCTCTTCTAGAATCCCTTAAACATACTCAATATATATTGGAAGATATACAATATATGGGTTTTTGTTTTGTGTTTTTGTTTTGTTCTCTGTCTTGTTTTGTTCTACAATGGCAGAACTTAATACCTTCTAAAACATGACCAGCACGCACCCAGAACCAAGTGGAATAATGTGCTGCTCCATTCTATGAGAATATATTCTCTCTTCATTCCCATTCTGTCCCACTCTTTATCTTGTTTATGTTTTGGTGGTCAATGTTGGGGCTTTCTACAAGTATTGCTGGTTTATATAAATTTGGGATTCAGCATCTTCTAGCATACAGAACTTAATACAGTCAGAACCAAGAGGATCACCCTCTAGGACCCCTTAGGTAGACTGCATTCTCCCTCCACTACAACTTCTTCACCACCTCCATTTCCCAGTCCCCCCCTTTTTCTTCCCTTTTTTTTTCTTTTTACTCTTTTTCTTCTTTACTTTTGTATTTTTCTCTTCTTTTTTTCTTTTTTTCTTTTCTTTGGGGTTTTTGGCCTTTTATTTGTTACTACTTTGTTTTAAAATTTGTTTTTCACTTTAGTGGTCTTCTTTATTATTTTGTTCTGATATTTGTTTTCATTTTCTGATCTCTGACCTCATCAGGATCATCTAGGGTGAAATTTATTTAGGTTGTGGTTGATATTATTTCTTTTCTTTTCTTTTTTTTTTTTTCATGAGAGAGAGAGAGAGAGGCAGAGACACAGGCAGAGGGAGAAGCAGGCTCCATGCAGTGAGCCCGACATGAGATTTGATCCTGGGTCTCCAGGATCAAGCCCTGGGCTGAAGGCAGGCGCTTAACTGCTGAGCCACCCAGGGATCTCTGTGGTTGATATTCTTGACTCAGCCCACTCATACAGCCACTCTGCACTGCACAGAATGACTAGAAGGAAGAATTCACTACAAAAGAAAGAAGCAGAAACAGTGTCTGCCACAGAGTTACAGAATATGGATTACAATCTGATGTCAGAAAGCCAATTCAGAAGCACAATTATAAAGCTACTGGTGTATCTGGAAAAAGCATAAAGGACTCTAAAGATTTCATTACTGCAGATTTTAGATATAATCAGGTTGAAATTTAAAATCAATTAAATGAGATGGAATCCAAACTGAATCCCCTAATGATGAGGGTTAATGAGGTGGTAGAAAGAGTGAGCAACATAGAAGACAAGTTGATGGTAAGGAAGAAAGGTGAGGAAAAAAGAGAAAAACAATTAAGAGCCCAGGAGGAAAGGTTAAGAGAATTACATGATAGCTTCAGAAGGAAGATCTACCTATAATTAGGGTTCCAGAAAATGCCGAGAGGGACAGATGGCCAGAAAGTATATTTGAACAAATCATAGCTGACAACTTCCCTACCCCCCAAAAAAAGTTGAACACCTGACACTTAATAGTGAAACTTGCAACTCCAAAGATAAAGAGAATATCCTTAAAGCAGTGAGAGACAAGAGATGCTTAACTTATATAGGGAGAAATATCAGATTAACAACAGACCTCTCCACAGAGCCCTGGCAGGCCAGAAGTGCTAGCATGATATATTCAGGATACTAAATGAGAAGAACATGCAGCCAAGAATACTTTATGCAGCAAGGCTGTCATTCAGAATAGAAGGAGAGATAAAGAGCTTCCAGTATAGGCAGAAACTGAAAGAATATGTGACCACCAAACCAGCTCTGCACGAAATATTAAGGGTGACCCTGTAAAAGAAAGAAGAAGCCCAAGGAAACAATCCACAAGCACAGGGACTGCAATAGGTATTATGATGACACTGAATTCATATCTTTCAATAGTTACTCTCTTTGAACGTGAGTAGGCTAAATAATCTCATCAAAAGACCCAGGGTTTTGGCCTGAATAAAAAAGCAAGACCATCTATTTGCTGTCTACATGAGACTCATTTTACACCTAAAGAAACTTCCAGCCTAAAAATGAAAGATTGGAGATCTATTTACTATTCAAATGGTGGCAATGTGGCAGGATACATAATGAAAGCACAGAAATCCGTGGCATTTCTATATACTAACAATGAGACTGAAGAAAAAATTTAAGGAGTCAATCTTATTTACAATTGCACCAAAAACCATACAATAACTAGGATTAAACTAACCAAAGAGGTAAAGGATATATACCCTAAAAACTATATATCACTTCTGAAAGAAATGGAGGAAGACAAAAAAAGATGGAAAATATTCCATGCTTGTGGATTGGAAGAATTAATATTGTGAAAATATCTATACTACCCAGGGCAATGAACAGATTCAATGAAATCCCTATCAAAATCCCATGGACTTTCTTCAGAGAGTTGGAACAAATCATCTTAAGATTTGTGTGGAATCAGAAAAGACTCCAAATATCCAGGGGAATATTGAAAAAGAAAAAGCCAGGGGCATCACAATGCCGGATTTCAAGTTGTACTATAATGCTGTGATCATCAAGACAGTGTGGAACTGGCACAAAAATAGACACATAGATCAGTGGAAAAGAATAGAGAATCCAGAAATGGGCCCTCAACTCTATGGTCAACTAATATTTGACAAAGCAGTTAAGACTATCCACTAGAAAAAGGACAGTCTCTTCAATAAATGGTGCTGGGAAAATTGGACAGCCACATGCAGAAGAATGAAACTAGACCATTCTCTTACACCATCCACAAAGATAAACTCAAAATGGATGAAAGATCTAAATGTGAGACAAGAATCCATCAAAATCCTAGAGGAGAAACCAGGCAACACCCTTTTTGAATTTGGCCACAGCAACTTCTTGCAAAATACATATATGAAGGCAAGGGAAACAAAAGCAAAAATGAACTATTGGGACTTAATCAAGATAAAAAGCTTCTTCACAGGAAAAGAAAAAGTCAACAACAACAACAAAAAAAAAAACCACCTACAAAATGGGAGAAGATATTTGCAAATGACATATCAGATAAAGTGCTAGTATCCAAGATCTATAAAGAGCTTATTAAACTCAACACCCAAGACACAAACAATCCGATCATGAAATGTGCAGAAGATATGAACAAATGTTTCACCAAAGAAGACATAAACATCGCCAACAACACCTAGAAAATGCTCTGAATCCCTTGCCATCAGGGAAATACAAATCAAAACTACAATGAGATACCACCTCACACCAGTGAGAAGGATGAAAATTAACAAGACAGGAAATATAATGTCCACAATAACCAACTGTGGAAGGAGCCTTGGTGTCCATCAAAAGATGAATGGATAAAGAAGATTTGTCTATATACACAATGGGATATTACTCAGCCATCAGAAAGGATGAATACCCACCATTTGCTTTGATGTAGATGGAACTGGAATGTATTAGCTGAGTGAAATAAAGCAATCAGAGAAGGATAATCATTATATAGTTTCACTCATATGGGTAATATAAGAAATAGTGAAAGAGATTATAGGGGAAAAGAGAGAAAATGAGTGGGAAATTTAGAGAGAGTGACAAAACATGAGAGACTCCTAACTCTGGGAAATGAACAGGGGTAGTGAAAGGGGAGGTCGGTGGGAGGATGGAGTGACTGGGTGACAGGAACTGAGGGGGGCACTTGACGAGATAAGCACTGTGTGTTATACTATATGTTGAGAAATAAATATATATATATATATATATATACACACACACACACACACACCCTGGTGTAAGAAGAAATCATGAGAGAAAGAAACAGTCATCTTCTGAAGCTCCAATTATCACTTCTTCTTTCTTCTCTGTTCTATTAATAATGTTATTTTTGTTTTCCAAGAAACTCCATGATTTCCTTTTGCATTGCTCTCAAATATTTTAAAATCTCCTACAAAATGTTAAGATTTACCTCTACAGTAATCTATTGTCTAATCTCCTTATCTATAAAACATTTGTTCAAGATTTGCATTTCTTGCCCCTATTTTATATTCTTGAAACCATTTCATTGAGACAAAAAAAAAAAAAAAAAAACCTCAGTCACATTTGAAGACTTTCCCTCTTCTTTCTACAAATAATAAAATATTTCTACTTCTTCTGAGTTTTTTTATGAGAGATAACCTAAAAAAAATAAAAGCTACATGAATAATCCAGTCACATATGTGATTACCTCCATTCAATAATAAGAGCATGGTATTAAAATGACTTGTTCTTGAGTCTGTAATAAGATTGGTTCCTAGTTAGCAGGGCTAGATCTTAGTAAGCTCTTGATCTGTGGTTCTTAAAATTGTTACTGGTACTGTTAGAATTTAATAATGACTTAATAAAAAATTTTAAAAAGTATTATGGCAATTCCCAAGGAAAATTATTCAAACATCAATGTGCATGTGCGTGTGCGTGTGCGTGTGTGTTTTAACATATATTGTAATATCCGGGGCGGGGCAAGATGGCAGAGGAGTAGGATCCCCAAGTCACCTGTCCCAACCAACTTACCTCGATAACTTTCAAATCATCCTGAAAAGCTACAAATTCAGCCTGAGATTTAAAGAGAGAACAGCTGGAATGCTACAGAGAGAAGAGTTTCTGCTTCTAACAAGTACAACTCGTTTTTAGCCACTCTGCACTGAGCAAAGTGACTAAAAGAGAACTCACCACAAAAGAAAGAATCAGAAACAGTACTCTCTCCCACAGAGTCACAGAATTTTGATTACAATTCAATGTCCGAAAGCCATTCAGAACACAATTATAAAGCTACTGGTGGCTCTGGAAAAAGCATAAAGGATTCGAGAAACTTCATGAATGCAGAATTTAGATCTAATCAGGCAGAAATTAAAAATCAATTAAATGAGATGCAATCCAAAATGGAGGTCGTAACGACAAGGGTTAATGAGGTAGAAAATGAATGACAAAGGAGAAAAGTTGATGGCAAAGAAGATGAGGAAAAAAGAGAAAAAACAATTAAAAGACCATTAGGAAAGGTTAAGGGAAATAAATGATGGGCTCAGAAAGAAAAATCTACGTTTTATTGGGGTTCAAGAGGGCGCCGAAAGGGACCAGAAAGTGTATTTGAACAAACCATAGCTGAGAACTTCCCTAACATAGGGAGGGAAACAGGCATTTAGATCCAGGAGATAGAGAGATTTCCCACCTAAGATCAATAAAAACTGTTCAACACCTAGACATCTAATAGTGAAACTTACAAATGCCAAAGATAGAAGATCCTTAGAGCAGCAAGAGACGAGAGATCCCTAATGTATATGGGAGAAATATTAGATTAACAGCAGGCCTCTGCACAGAGACCTGGCAGGCCAGAAAAGGCTGACAGGATATATTCACGGTCCTAAATGAGAAGAACCTGCAGCCAAGAATACTCCATCCAGCAAGGCTCTCATTCAGAATAGAAGGAGACATAAAGAGCTTCCAGGATAGGCAGAAACTGAAAGAATATGTGACCACCAAACCAGCTCTGCAAGAAATTTTAAGGGGGACTCTGTAAAAGAAAGAGGAAGCCCAAAGAAATAATCCATAAAAACAGGGACTGAATAGGTATTATGATGACACTAAAATCACATCTTTCCATAGTAACTCTGAATGTGAATGGGCTTAATGATCCCATCCAAAGCAGCAGGATTTCAGACTGGATAAAAAAGCAAGACCTGTCTATTTGCTGTCTACAAGAGACTCATTTTAGACATAAGGACACCTACAGTCTGAAAAAAAAAAAAAAACATTTGGAGGACCATTTACCATTCAAATTGTCCTCACAAGAAAGCAGGGGTAGCAATCCTCATATCAGATAAATTAAAGTTTATCCCAAAGACTGTAGTAAGAGATGAAGAGGGACACTTTATCATACTTAAAGGATATATCCAACAAGAAGACCTAACAATCATGAATATTTATGCCCCTAATGTGGGAGCTGCCAAGCATATCAATCAATTAATAACCAAAGTAAGACATACTTAGATAATAATACACTTATACTTGGTGGCTTGAATGTAGTGCTTTCTACAATTGACAGATCTTCTAAGCACAACATCTCCAAAGAAACAAGAGCTTTAAATGATACACTGGACCAGATGGACTTCACAGATATTTACAGAACTTTACATCCAAACGCAACTGAATACACATTCTTCTCAAGCGCACATGGAACTTTCTCCATAATAGACCACATACTGGGTCACAAATCAGGTCTGAACTGATACCAAAAATTTGAGATTGTCTCCTGCTTATTTTCAGACCATAATGCTTTGAAACTTGAACTCAATCACAAGAAGAAATTTGGAAGAAACTCAAACACATGGGGGTTAAAGAGCATTCTGTTAAAAGATGAAAGGGTCAACCAGGAAATTAGAGAAGAATTAAAAAGATTCATGAAAGCTAATGAGAATGAAGATACAACCATTCAAAATCTTTCGGATACAACAAAAGCAGTCCTGAGAGGGAAATACATTGCAATCCAAGCATCTCTCAAAAACCTGGAAAAAACTCACATACTCAAGCTAACCTTGCACCTAAAGGAGATGGAGAAAGAACAACAAATAAAACCTACACCAAGCAGAAGAAGAGTTAATAAAGATTCGAGCAGAACTCAATGAAATAGAGACCAGAAGAACTGTGGAACAGATCAGCAAAACCTGGAATTGATTCCTTGAAAGAATTAATAAGATAGATAAACCATTAGTCAGCCTTATTAAAAACAAAAGAGAAAAAACTCAAATTAATAAAGTCATGAATGAAAAAGAAGAGTTCACAACCAATACCAATAAATACAAACGTTTTTAAAAACATATTATGAGCAGCTGTACGCCAATGAATTAGGCAATCTAGAAGAAATGGATGCATATCTGGAAAACCACAAACTACCAAATCTGGTACAGGAAGAGATAGAAAACCTGAACAGGCTTATAACCAGTGAGGAAATTGAAGCTGTCATCAAAAACCTCCTAAGACACAAAAGTCCAGGGCCAGATGGCTTCCCAGGGGGAATTCTACCAAACGTTTAAAGAAGAAAAATACACCTACTCTACTAAAGCTGTTCTGAAAGATAGAAAGGGATGGAGTACTTCCAAACTCGTTCTATGAGGACAGCATCATCTTAACTCCAAAACCAGACAAAGTCCCTACCAAAAAGAATTATAGACCAATATCCCTGATGAACGCAGATACAAAAATTCTCAAGAATATACTAGCCAATAGAATCCAACAGTACATTAAGAAGATTATTCACCATGACCAAGTGGGATTTTCCCCGGGATGCAAGGCTGGTTCAATATTCATAAAGCAATCAATGTGATAGATCATATCAACAAGAGAAAAAACAAGAACCATATGATCCTTTCAATAGATACAGAGAAAGCATTTGACAAAATACAGTATCCATTCCTGGTGAAAACCCATCAGAGTGTAGGGATAGAGGGAACATTCCTCAACATCTTAAAAGCCATCTATGAAAAGCCTACATCAAATATCATTATCAATGGGGAAAAACTGAGAGCCTTTCCCCAAATATCAGGAACACACAGGGATGTCCACTTTCACCACTACTATTCAACATAGCACTAGAAGCCCTAGCCTCAGCAATCAGGCAACAAAAAGAAATAAAAGGCATTCAAATTGGCAAAGAAGAAGTCAAACTCTACCTCTTTCCAGATGACATGTTACTGTAGATAAAGTACAAAAGAGTCCACTCCAAGATTTCTAGAACTCTAGGAATTCAGCAGTGTGGCAGGATACAAAATCAATGCCCTGAAATCAGTGGCATTTCTATACAGTAACAGTGAGACTGAAGAAAGAGAAATTAAGGAGTCAATCCCATTTACAATTGCACCCAAAAGCATAAGATACCAAGGTATAAACCTAACCAAAGGGGTAAAGGATCTATACCCTAAAAACTACAGAACACTTCTGAAAGAAATTGAGGAAGACACAAAGAGATGGAAAAATATTCCATTATGGATTGGAAGAATTAACATTATGAAAATGTCAATTTTACCCAGGGTAATTTACACCTTTAATGCAACCCCTATCAATATACCATGGACTTTTCAGAGTGTTGGACCAAATCATTTTAAGATTTGTGTGGAATCAAAATAGACCCTGAATAGTCAGGGGAATATTGAAAAAGAAAATCAAAGCCGGGGGCATCACATTGCCGCATTTTAGGTTGTACTACAAAGCTGTGATCATCAAGACAGTGTGGTACTGGCACAAAAATAGACACATAGATCAGTGGAAAAGAATAGAGAATCTATAAATGGGCCCTCAATTGTATTGTCAATTAATATTCCAAAGAGCAGTTAAGACTATCCACTGGAAAAAGGACAGTCTCTTCAATAAATGGTGCTGGGAAAATTGGACAGCCACGTCCAGAAGAATGAAACTAGACCATTCTCTTACACCATCCACAAAGATAAACTCAAAATGAATGAAGGATCTAAATGTGAGACAAGAATTCATCAAAATCCTAGAGGAGAAAATAGGCAATACCCTTTTTGAATTTGCCCACAGACACTTCTTGTAAGATATATCTATGAAGGCAGGGGAACTAAAAGCAAAAATGAATTCTTTGGACCTAATCAGGATAAATATCTTCTGCACAGCAAAAGAAACAGGCAAAAAAACTAAAGGACAACCTACAGAATGGGAGAGGATATTTGCAAATGACATACCAGATCAAGGGCTAGTAACCCTTTAGAAGAATTGAACAGAAATCTCACAGAGGAAGACATAGACATGGCCAACAAGCACATGAGAAAATGTTCTGAATCATTTGCCATCAGGGAAATACAAATCAAAACCACAATGAGATACCACGTCACATGAGTGAGAAGGGTGAACATTAACAAGACAGGAAACAACAAATGTTGGAGATGATGTGGAGAAAGGGGAACCCTCTTGCATTGTTGGTGGGAATGTGAATTGGTATGGCCACTCTGGAAAACTGGAGGTTCCTCAAAGAGGTAAAAATAGACCTGCCCTATGACCCAGCAATTGCACTGCTGGAGATTTACCCCAAAGATACAGATGCAATGAAACGCCGGGACACCAGCACCCCGATGTTTCTAGCAGCGATGTCCACAATAGCCAAACTGTGGAAGGAGCCTCAGTGTCCATCGAAAGATGAATGGATAAAGAAGATGTGGTCTATGTATACAATGGAATATTACTCAGCCATTAGAAATGACAAATACTCACGATTTGCTTCAACGTACATGGAACTGGAGGGTATTATGCTGAGTGAAGTAAGTCAATCAGAGAAGGACAAACATTATATGGTCTCATTCATTTGGGGAATATAAAAAATAGTGAAAGGGAATTATGGGGAAAGGAGAGAAAATGAATGGGAAATATCAGTGAGGGTGATGGAACATGAGAGACACCTAACTCTGGGAAACGAACAGGTGGTGGTGGGAAGGGAGGTGGATGGAGGGTTGGGGTGACTAGGTGATGGGCACTGAGGGGGGCACTTGAAGGATTATGTTGGCATATCGAAATCCAATTAAAAAAATACATAGAAAAATAAATTTTAAAAAAGTGTACTATCTGGAAAACTTCCACTGATTACTTCTTACATTCCTAATAAATATATATTTTATATTACTTTAAAGAATATATTTTATACTCTATTTAACAATTTTTCTCATTTGTAATGAAAAGATATTTGAATTTAATTGAAGAAAAATTACATTTTCGCTTGTCCTGCCTCTGTAATTCAAATTAAATGTTACTATAGATAATATTAATAAGTACTGTTCTGCAAGCATGTTGACACAATTATCATCCTGATTTAATGAGCAAGTGAACAAATCTTGATCATATGTTTTATATAAGGAGGTATAGAAGGAATGGGTGCCTTTTTTTGTTTTATAGCAAAGTATTTATAATTGTACAGCCTGTTGAGTTTATGTGATGTCTTTGTGCCTCCTGGATCTGGATGTCTGTTCCCTTACACAGATTAGGGAAGTTTCGGCCCTCTTTTTTTCTCTCTTCTTCTGGGACTCCTATAATACAAATGTTATTACATTTGGTGGAGTCATTGAATTCCCTAAATCTATTCTCATGTTGCTTAATTCTTCTTTTGTTCAGCTTCATCATTTTCCATTATTTTGTCTTCTGGGCCACTAGTTTACTCCACTTCTTCCAGAGTGCTGCTCATTGTATCAAACCTGTTTCCAATATTGTTTATTGTATTCTTCATCACTGATTAATTATTTTTAAATTTCCTCTGTGATAACAGTCTCACTGATATCCTCTATTCTTCTCTCAAGCCCAGTGAGTATCTTACGACTGTCACTTTAAATTCTCTATTAGACATGTTACTTATTTCTCATTCATTAGATCTCTGGCCATGGCCTTATCTCATCCTTTCCCTTGGGATAAATAGAATAAATTCCTCTGTCTTGGCATTTTTTGCATGTGTCCTCCTTCTTCTCTGTGTTAGGAAAGCCATTTACATCTCCTACTCCTGAAAGTAATAGCTTTATGAAGAAGAAGTCATAGAGTATCTAGGGCCTGGCACTTCAGGGAGTGTGTCTGGTGTGTGCTGCTGTACTTTGGCTGCTCTATCCTTCTGGCCAGTCATCTGTAGTCTGTCCTTGTCTTCTGTGGACAGTGTTTGGTCCCTGGCTTGAATGTAGTGAGTTTGAACTAGGTGTGCTCTGGTCTGCTTGTGAAATGGGACTTGACACCACTTTTATGAGAACTGAGGCCCTGCAGAACTCTGGTTGGTAAATATGGTGCAGGAAAGGTTTTGTGCTAGTCTTTTGTGGGAGGGACCTGCCATTCTGGGACTGAGGCAAGCTTGACTGAGAAGGGTTTGCTGCCAGAGTACAGGAGGCTGGGGCTTGGTCTAAGCAAGTAAGGCAGCCAGTGTCAGCTACAAGCTTGGCAATACCACTTAGCATGTCACTCTACTCAAATCCCTGTAACTATGTGAACAGCTCCATTCTCATTGCTAGTATGGACATAACTATACTTTAAAGAGAACTAAAACCTCATTCCTGGTTTTTGGATCTGGCTCTCTCCCTTGGAGCCTTATACAATAAATGTACACCCTTCTGCACATGCCAGACAATGACCTCCGCTTGAACTCTATTCACTTCAAGTTCTTTCCTGAAGGTGACTTTGTTTCTGCAACCTCCTGTAATTCTGATCATCTTTATCTGGGCATGTGTTTTGGTGGTTGCATAGCAGAATTTTTCTTGACTTTATTGACACTCTGTATTTATTGATGATCTAGGATTACATTAATTTTTAAGGCAGACAGTTTCCATATTTGACTTCATATGAACTAAGGTACATATGTACATACATGTATATTTATACACTTGCATTGGAAAAGGAAAGGAGATGGCTGCAAAATCCAACAGGTGGTTCAATAATGACACTTATTAAAAAACAGATAAGTAATGAAAATAATAAGTAAGAAAAATAAAATCTCACATATACAGATGCATGGACCATGAGAAGCATAATTTTTAAAGCTTTTGTGACTTTCAAAACCTATACTTCATTCTATTCTAATTTGCTAAGAAAAATCACAGTCACAAATAGATTTTTGTTATTTATATATGTTCCTAATACATGGACTATGCATTTTTTACACAAGACAGAAGGCAGAAATCAAAATGCCCTACAGTAAGTAAATCTGTGAAAAGTGCCTGTGATATTATGGAATTCCAATATCAAAAGTCACTGTTCCTATAAATCTTATGCCTTGTGACCTCCTAATAAACCTGTGCTAAATGAGCCCTATAATGGTTTCAAATAGAAGACTTGAGAAATGTAAATTTAAGACATACAAATGTATCTGTAACACCTGTATACTTCTACATATATATGTACATATATGTAATTAATATAAATGGGCTTCATTAAATAAAATGTTTCCATCAAAAAGTACTATAAATTTAAGTATTTATTTATGGGATCATTATTTCCATTGCAAATCAGTGGGTGGTGCTTTGTTTGAAGCTATAGTAATTATATATATGGCTATGAAGTATCATATGAAGATTAAGATTTTAAAAACGCATTTGAAAGTATGCATTATTTGTAAGTAATTAAGTGCTTGCATATATAGCCATTATTTTTGATGAATTGTTTCCTTTATTCATTTTACTATTTTATATAGGAGGCTTAAACTAATCTTTCAATGATCTAGATTCTTTAGTAAGGTTGAAATCATAGCAAAAGTAATGAGACTGACTTCTTCAATATTCAATAATAGTAACCAAACTATGAGTTTCAATGTTCTTTGTATATTGTTTCTCAGAAAATATAGCATGCATTTCCCTAGAGTTCCTTTTTATTATATCATATAAGCAATATGTTTTAAGGAATAGCTTTTTTCCCTTTATGACCCACCAACCATATACTATACAACAGAAATGAGAGATTAACTTTTGCTGAACAAAAATAACCTTGTACTATGGATTACAAAGCATAGAAAGATGACAATACTAAATTGATTTATTATATGTGTGTATGTGTGTGGCATTTGTGTGTACATACTTATATTTTATCATAAAACATATCTTGTTAATGTATTTTTGTTTCTAAATTCAATTTTTCCTTTTTTTTGTTTTTAATATGGTGTTAGTGCCTCTGAGATTCACTAAAACATGACACATACTTAGGAACTATGGAGAAACATGAAAAAGTGTGAAGAAAAGTCCTTTATATTAATTCCAGAATTAATATGAGTCTCTGATGTTGCAGATACTTGCAGATTTTTCACTCACTTCTTTAGGTTGATATAATTCGATATCAGTGTACCTTGGTTGCTAGTCCTTTCTTCACGTCAAAATTTACCATAGCTTTGGACATGTTGGATAATATTTCCTTTTTTTACAGAAGTAGACAATCATACACAGAACTCTTGCAAATGATTTCTAAAAGTGAAAAGGAATAGTAAGATAAATACCAAAGGACAGATTCAAAGATTGAATTCTTTTGTTATTTTCTAAAAATAAAGCATTAAATTTTAATGTTGCATTTGTTCATGACAGTTAAAGTTCTCTAGTGGAATGCAGAGATCTTTTTATCTTGGCACTGTATTAATGGAGGATTAGTTTATTTTAGTAATTTATTATTGGTAGAATTATATCAGGCTTCAGGCTTTCTAAGTTTGGTTTGAGCTTATGCTTTCACGTTTGTTTGTGTCATCCTTTGGTCTGAGACTACGATTAAAGATTCTTTCATGTGTTCTCATCAGCTTTCCCATTAAAAGATAGAATCTATTTCTCTGCTCTCCCAACCCCACCCTAAGGCTGGCCTAAGACAGTTTTGACCAAGACACTGTGGCAGAAGTGACATGGTGATATTTCTGGGCTTAGGCTTTAGAAGGACTGGCCCTCATTTGAGGTATAATAAAAACAGTGTCATTTTTAACCTCTTGCTTTTGGGTAGTTAGATGGCAACAAATAACCAATTAAATGGTGTCCTGAAAACAGCTAATAATATTAATGGCACTAACTTTTGAGAAACTTTAAAAGCTAGAATTTAAATTCTGAGTTTCTAAATAGAAGAAATATTGGGTCAGTTCCTACCTTTATATATAGAAGAATCATCCCCTCACTCCAAGAAAAATGGAATGACTTTAAAAACATAACATTGATTTTTTTTTAAGTTTACCATCAAAATGAAATAAAATGGAGGGGATTGTTAAATATCAGAAACTTTGTTGTTGTTATTCGAAGAAATTTGACTTCCTTAAAATTGTCTTTAATGGTAAAATATTTATGAAAACCATTAAAGGATTTTCAGCTTACGATTTCACATAGAAGAAGCTAAGGAGTCCCCACTCTTTTCTAATAAGCTGGAATCTGAATAGACTGAAAAAATCAACTCTTCCAAAGCCCATAAGAAAAGTGACAATACAGGGCAAACCATGGTCTCAAGTACCAGAGATACAGGCAAATGCAGAGAAGATAGTTTACCAATGCAGAGACCCAGGAGCAGATACTTCTGTGAGGACCAGAGCTGAGATAGGAAAATCAGAGTTGTAATTGACTATTTGCCAGAGTCTCAGTATGGACAATTTTGAGAGTTAAACATTCCAGAAAGACTCATTCGTAAGAGGTCCCACAGAATATTGTGACATTCATCTCCAAGGAGCTTGGCCAGGTTCCTGGAGTAAATAGAGAAAAATCCCCTTGTGCTTCCTACAGTTGGAGGGAAATAAAACTATTTTGAAATATTGCAGACCATTCTTTTATTTAAATTTTATTTATTTATTCATGAGAGACACAGAGAGAGAGAGAGAGAGAGGGGCAGAGACACAGGCAGAGGGAGAGGCAGGCTCCATGCAGGGAGCCTGACGTGGGACTCAATCCCCATCTCCAGGATCACACCCTGGGCTGCAGGCAGCACTAAACCGCTGTGCTACCGGGGCTGCCCAGACCACTCTTTTTCTTAACAAGGCTTGTCCTCAAGAGAAATTAGTTATTCAGAGTCTAATCTGCTAGGGCATTATATCAGAGCCTAACTGATCTGTGGGAGGGGAAAAACCCAATTGCAGTGAGCACTTACCTTTTACATGGGAGAAGGGAAACAGCTTTCTCTAGTCGTCCTCTCTTAGATAAAGAGAAATTAATAAAAAGAAAGATACTTGCAAAATCCAAAAGCATAAGCTAAGAAACTGAGACTGAATCATAGAACTATAGAACACTTTTCATCTCCCCACACCTACCAACACACTACCAAGGGCCTATTTATAGCAGTTCCTTTTACTTAGTACATATCTGGCTATAAGGGAAAAAGAAACTCCACAAGTTATAGAAATAGAATATAAAATGCTATTTAAAAAGATAAAGATTCAGAAACAGACCTAGCTGAGATATTTGGATTATCAGAATAGGAATTTAAAACAACTGTAAATATTCTAAGGGATCTCATGTGTAAAGGACACAGCATTCAATAATAGGCGCTATAAGTAGAAAGATGGAAATTGTAAGAAAAAAAAAAAAGAAAAAGAAAAGCACTAAGCCTACATTGGTTCACTGGTGAACTCCACCAAGTGTTTAAAAAAGAAATTATACCAATTCTCTATAATCTCTTTCAGAGGTTAGAAGCAGAGGGAATACTTCCTAATTCATTCTATGAGGACAGCATTAGTCTAACATCAAAAGAGACAAAGACATTCCAAGAAAAGAAAAATGCAGCCCACTAATCCAATACACAAAGATGTAAAACTCATCAACAAAATATTAGCAAATTGAATATAACAATGTATACAAAGGATTATATACTATGATCAAGTGAGCTTTATCCCATTATACAAGGTTGTTGTCTCAACAATTGAAAATCTGTTATTAAAAGTCATTACAGGATAAACTAAGAAAGAAAAACCATATGATTATATCAATTGATACATAAAAAGTATTTAACAAAATTCAACACCCATTCATAATAAAAAACTTTCAGTGCACTTGGAATAGAGAACATCCTCAACTTGATAATGAATAAAAAGAAATAAAACCCTACAGCTAACTTCATACTTAATGGTGAGAAACTCAAACCTTTCCTGAAAAGATCAGGAACAAGGAAAGGATGCTCCCTTTTACCTCTGCATTTCAACATGACACTGTAAGTCTTAATAATGCAATTAGGCAAAAAAAAAAAAAAAAAAAAAAAAAAAAAGGAAGGAAAAAATAAAGACACACAGATCAAGAGAGAGGAAGTAAAACAGTTTTTGTTTGCAGATTACAAAACAACCAATTCAGAACATAATAATTGAAAAAAATAATAAAAATAATTCTTGGAGCTAATAAACAATTAAAGAAAATTTGGGCTTGGCTGGGAAGATGGTGGATTTTGAGGACCCTAAACTCACCTTGTCCCATTGATACAACTCACATCAGGTAACACTCACATAAGTCTAAAGAACCTAGAAAATGACCCAAAGACTGGCAGAACAAACTGCATAACTAAAGATAGACAAGCAGCCACATCAAAGAAAATGGGAAGAGCAATGACTGGGCCTTGGAGTGAAATGGACTTTGCCTTTTCATGGTGAGGAAGGAGCCAGGGGTGTTAAGAAGGGGAAAAAAACAGACTTTTACATCTGAAGGCCCACAAATGTAAACAAATCCCCATAACATTTACCTTTGAAAGTGAGAGGGACAGACTTTTGTGAGTTCTTACAACCAGTGGGACTGAAGCTTGGAATTTTAAAATTGACAAGCTCCTTTCTAAGAGAGACCAGAGGGTGTTAGGTAATGGAATCCATACCCTTAAGGAGACAATATCAGGAAAAGAGTCCATGCAGATACGGTGTAGAACACCAGAGTGAGCTGGGATGGACAGTGATTTGTTCATCTGAGAGCATGGCCTGTAAAGACAGGGATCATGAGAAGATACCTCCAGGAACAATGGAGCTGGCAAGTGCCTTTAGCTCCTTCACCAGTTTAAACTAAGGCCACCTAACTTGCTTACAGAAAGGCCTATCCATTTCTCCATGCTTTCAGTGATTGGCCCTTCACCGTTACACTTACCTTTATGCTGACAGAGTAGTCTTCTTTCTCAGGAAGACCAGTGCAGAGACTGTCAGTGCATCTCTGGATCCATCAGTTTTGTAGGACCTAAGTTCTGGTGGTGTTGAGAACAAGGCTCAACTTACAAGCAGACTTCCCCCACACACCATGTTAAAATGCATCCAGCCCCTGATGGGGTTCAAACCCTGCCAACAATAGGCAAAGAGAGCCTCAGCATACAAATAGAATGAATAATAAAGAGGCCAAGACTCAATAGCAGAACATACACAACACACATAGGAGGCACTCCTTGAAGTATCAGGCTCTGAGGAAAAGGGAACACTGCACTGCAGGGCACTACAGGACACCTTCTTCATAAGGCTATTATCCTTAAAAACAAGAGAAGTAGCTGACTTTCTTAACATAGAAAAACAGGCACAGTCAGACAAAATGAAGAGACAGATAAACATGTCCCAAATGAAAGAACAAGACTGAAACACAGCAAGAGACCCAATTGAAATGGATATAAACAATATGCCTGATGAAGAATTTAAAGTAATGATCATAGATATACTCATAAAGATACTGAACTTGAGAAAAGAGTGGAAGACATTAGTAAAACCCTTAACACAGAGATAAGAAAGAACCAATCAGAGATGAAGAACATAATAAATGAAATTTAAAATACTTGCTAGAATAAATAGCAGGCTAACTGAGGCAGAGGAATGAATTAATGACCTAGAAAAATTAAAAGTAATCAAACTGAGGAAAGGAGAGGGAAGAAAATTAGGTAAATTGAGAATATTCTTAGGAAAATCAGTGACTCCATCAAGTATATATATTTGCATTATAAAGATCTAAGAAAAAGAAAAGAGAAAAAAAGGGAGCAGAAAATTTAATTGAAGAAATAATAGTTGAAAACTCCCCTAATCTGGGGAAGGAAACAGATATTCAGATCCAGGAGAAACAGATCCTTCCCCAGCAAAAGTCAACCATGGGAGGTCTACATCAAGATGCATACCAAAAAGTAGTGTGAAAGAAAAAAAAAATTAAGGTATCAAGAGAAAAGAAGACAGTTACATACAAGGGAAACCCCATAAAGCTCGCAGCAGATTTTTTAGCACAAATTTTGAAGGCCAGAAGGGAGTAGCATGATAAATTAAAAGTGCTGAATGGGAAAAATATGCAGCCAAGATTACTCAATCCAGCATGTCTATCATTCAGAAGAGAAGAGAGATAGTCTCCCAGACAAACAAAAGGTAACAAGGTTCAAGATCAATGAAACTAAGAGCTGGTGTATTGAAAGAATTAATAAAATTGATGAAACTTACTGAAACTTATTGAAAAGAAAATAGAAAGGATCCAAATTGACAAAATCAGGAATGAAAGAAGAGGCATCTCAACCAATACCACAGAAATGCAAAAAAAAAAAAAAAAAAAAAAAAGAGAATATTATGAAAATTACAAATTGGACAATTTGGAAAAAGGGAATAAATTCCTAGAAATATATATATTACCAAAACTGAAACAAGAAGAAATAACAAATTTGAACAGACTGACAGACTTTGAACTAACAGACTTTGTTAGTTAAATAAAGAAATTGAATCAGGAGGTGGGGCAAGATGGCGGAAGAGTAGGGTCGGCAAGTCACCTGCCCCACCAAATTACCTAGATAACTTTCAAATCATCCTGAAAACCTATTAATTTGGCCTGAGATTTAAAGAGAGAACAGCTGGAATGCTACAGCGAGAAAAGTTTGGGCTTCTATCAAGATAGGAAGACAGGAAATCAATCAATCAATCAATCAATCATACAAGCTGGAGGGGCCCCTGCAGGGATCCAGGCTAGGCCCAGTGGCGAGAGCCTCCAGGACAAGAAAGCCCAGTCCCGGAGAAGGAGGAACTTTACCAATCTTCCCGGATGGAAGGGCACTCGCAGGGAACTCGGGCAGGATCTCAGGAGGGGCAGTGATGCCCTCAGGCTCCCAGGGTCACTGACAGAGGAAGTGCACACCAGGGGAGAGCACACGGACACCACAGGCCGAGCTCCCTAAAGGGCTGGAGCTCACGCGCTGTGGGGCATGGTAGCAGCTCAGGTGGCGGCAAAGACAGGGGCTCCGCACTGAGAGGGATGTGTGGCCCCAGGAGCAGCCCAGGCAGCAGATCAGGTGGCAGTTCCACGCGGAGGGGGCTGCGCGGCCCCCAGAGCACAATTCCAGCGCGCAGGCCCTGGAGCCCAGAGTGCAGGGGGACACAGCCCAGGATCCAGCACTCCCCTTGGGACAGGCAGAGGCTGGGAGGACACAGGACAGCAAGGATGTTCCTGCCACTGGGGCGGCCCTGAGCTGTGCAGCTCAGTACCCCCTGACCCTGAAGCATCCAGGCCCCTGCGGACTGGGAGACTGTGGTAGTTACTGCTGGAGCTGACTCTAGGGTTGGAAAGCTGGTCGCTGCCACTGTTGTTGTTCCTCTTGGTGTCACCTTGTGCCTAGGATTGAGCAGGGCCACAGGGGACCAGGGGCCTCACAGGATAAGCAGCTCCCACTGAGCCATGCACCTGGCAGGGGGCGAGGCAGCTCCCCCAGGTGCACATACCTGAGAATCAACACAGGAGGCCCTCCCCCCAGAAAACCAGCTGGAAGGACAGAGAAAGAGCAAGTTCTTCATCAAGCAGCTCTGGAAAGCTCCAGGGGAAGTACAGGGGCTTACAATATATAGAATCAGAGGAAACCCCTCTTTGATTTTTGTTTGTTTCCCCCCACTTTTTATTCTCTTTTTCCAGTACAACTTTTCTTAGCCACTCTGCACTGAGCAGAATGACTAGAAGGAAGAACTCACCACAAAAGAAAGAATCAGGAAAAGTACTCTCTCCCAGAGTTACAAAATTTGGATTAAAATTCCATGTCAGAAAGCCAATTCAGAAGAACAATTATAAAGCTACTGGTGGCTCTAGAAAAAAGCATAAAGGATTCAAGAGACTTCATGACTGCAAATTTAGATATAATTAGGCCAAAATTAAAAATCAATTAAATGAGATGCAATCCAAACTAGAGGTCCTGACGATGAGGGTTAATGAGGTAGAAAAAAGAATGAGTGGCATAGAAGAGAAGTTGTGGAAGGATTGATGGATGAAGACAAGTTAAGGATGGATGGCAAGGAAGGAAGCTGAGGAAAAAAGAGAAAAACAATTAAAAGATCATGAGGAAAGGTTAAGGGAAATGAATGACAGCCTCTAAAGGAAAAAATCTATGTTTAATTGGGGTTCCAGAGGGCGCCGAAAGGGACAGAGCACCAGAAAGTGTATTTGAACAAATCATAGCTGAGAAAGTCCCTAACGTGGGAAAGGAAACAGGCATTCAGATCCAGGACATAGAGATCCCCCCCCTAAAATCAATAAAAACCATTCAACACCCTGACATTTAATAGTGAAACTTGCAAATTCCAAAGATAAAGAAAAGATCCCTAAAGAAGCAAGAGACAAGAGATCCCTAAAATTTATCAGGAGAAGTATTAGGTTAACAACAGACCTCTCTACACAGAGACCTGACAGACGAGAAAGGGCTGGCAGGATATATTCAGGACCCTAAATGAGAATATCATACAGCCAAGAATACTTTATCCAACAAGGTTCTCATTCAAAATAGAAGGAGATATAAAGAACCTCTAAGATAAGCAGAAACTGAAAGAATATGTGACCACCAAACCAGCTCTGCAAGAAATTTTAAGGGGGTCTCTGTAAAAGAAAGAGGAAGTCCAAGGAAACAATCCACAAAAATGGACTGAATAGGTATTATGATGACACTAAATTAATATCATTCCATAGTAACTCTGAACATGAATGGGCTTAATGATCCTATCAAAATGCTCGGGTTTCAGACTGATTAAAAAAGCAGGACCCATCTATTTGCTGTCTACAAGAGACTCATTTTAGACATAAGGACACCTCCAGCCTGAAAATGAAAGGTTGGAGAACCATTTACCATTCAAATGGTCCTCAAAAGAAAGCAGGGGTAGCAATCCTCATATCAGATAAAGTTTATCCCAAAGACTGTAGTAAGAGATGAAGAGGGACACCATATCATACTTAAGGGATCTATCCAACAAGAGGACCTAACAATCATGAATATTCATGCCCCTAATGTGGGAGCTGCCAAGTATATCAATCAATTAATAACCAAAGTAAATACATACTTAGATAATAATACACTAATACTGGGGGACTTCAACATGGTGCCTTCTGCAAATGACAGATTTTCTAAGCACAACATCTCCAAAGAAACAAGAGCTTTAAATGATACACTGAGCCAGATGGATTTCACAGATATTTACAGAACTTTACATCCAAACGCAACTGAATACACATTCTTCTCAGGTGCACATGGAACTTTCTCCAGAATAGACTACATACTGGGTCACAAATCAGGTCTTAACTGATGCCAAAAGATTGGGATTTCCCCTGCATATATTCAGACCATAATGCTTTGAAACTAGAACTAAACCACAAGAACAAGTTTGGAAGGATTTAAACACATGGGGGTTAAAGAGCATCCTGCTAAAAGATGAAAGGGTCACCTGGATATTAGAGAAGAAATAAGAATATTCAAGGAAGCTAGTGAGAATGAAGATACAACCGTTCAAAATCTTTGGGATACACCAAAAGCAGTCCTGAAGGGGAAATACATCGCAATACAAGCATCCATCCAAAAACTGGAAAGAACTCAAATAAAAAAGCTAACCTTGCACCTAAAGGAGCTGGAGAAGAAACAGCAAATAAAACCTTCACCCATCAGAAGAAAACAGTTAATAAAGATTAGAGCAGAACTCAATGCAATACAGAACAGAAGAACTGTGGAACAGATCAACAAAACCAAGAGTTGGTTCTTTGAAAGAATTAATAAGATAGATAAACCATTAGCCAGCCTTATTAAAAAGAAGAAATACTCAAATTAATAAAATCATGAAAGAGAAAGAGAGATCACCACCAATACCAAGGAAATAAACAATTTTCAAAACTTATTATGAGCACCTATATGCCAATAAATTCGGCAATCTAGAAGAAATGGATGCATTTCTGGAAAAACAACACTACCAAAATTGGATCAGGAAGAAATGGAAAACCTGAACAGGCAAATAACCAGGGAGGAAATTGAAGCAGTCATCAAAAACCTCCCAAGAAACAAAAGTCCAGGGCCAGATGGCTTCCCAGGGGAATTCTACCAAATGTTAAAAGAAGAAACCACATTTATTCTACTAAAGCTGTTTGGAAAGTTAGAAAGAGATGGAATATTTCCAAACTCGTTGTATGAGGCCAGCATCACCTTAATTCCAAACCCCACCAAAAGGAGAATTATAGACCAATATCCCTGATGAACCCAGATGCAAAAATTATCAACAAGATACTGCCCAATAGGATCCATAGTACATTAAGAACATTATTCACCACGACCAAGTGGGATTTATCCCCAGGATGCAAGGCTGGTTCAACACTCGTAAAACAATCAATGTGATTCATCATATCAGCAAGAGAAAAAACAAGATCCATATGATCCTCTCAATAGATGCAGAGAAAGCATTTGACAAAATGCAGCATGATTTCTGATCAAAACCCTCAGAGTGTAGGGATAGAGGGAACATTCCTCAGTAGTATCTTAAAAGCCATTTATGAAAAGCCCACAGCAAATATCATTCTCAATGGGGAAACACTGGGAGCCTTCACCCTAAGATCAGGAACACGACAAGGATGTCCACTCTCACCACTGCTTTTTAACATAGTATTAGAAGTCCAAGCCCCAGAAGTCAGGCAACAAAAGGAAATTAAAGGCACTCAAATTGGCAAAGAAGTCAAACTCTCCCTCTTTGCAGATGACATGATATTGTACATAGAAAACCCAAAGAGTCCACTCCAAGATTGCTAGAACTCATACAGCAATTCGGCAGCGTGGCATGATACAAAATCAATGCCATGAAATCAGTGGCATTTCTATACACTAACAATGAGACTGAAGAAAGAGAAATTAAAGAGTCAATCCCATTTCCAACTGCACTCAAAAGCATAAGATACCTAGGAATAAACCTGCACCAAAGAGATAAAGGATCTATACCCTAAAAATTACGGAACACTTCTGAAGGAAATTGAGGAAGACACAAGCAGATGGAAAAGTATTCCATATTTGTGGATTCAAAGAATTAATATTGTGAAAATGTAAATGCTACCCAGGGCAATTTACACATTTAATGCAATCCCTATCAAAATACCATGGACTTTCTTCAGTGAGTTGGAACAGATCATCCTAAGATTTGTGTGGAAAAAGAAAAGACCCTGAATAGCCAGGGAAATATTTAAAAGAAAACCAGAGCTGGGGGCATCACAATGCCAGATTTCAGGTTGTAATACAAAGCTGTGGTCATCAAGACAGTGTGGTACTGGCACAAAACAGACACATAGATCAATGGAACAGAATAGAGAACCCAGAAGTGGACCCTGAACTTTATGGTCAACTAATATTCAATAAAGGAGGAAAGACTCTCCACTGGAAGAAAGACAGTCTCTTCAATAAATGGTGCTGGGAAAATTGGACATCCACATGCAGAAGAATGAAACTAGACCATTCTCTTTCACCATACACAAAGATAAACTCAAAATGGATGAAAGACCTATATGTGAGACAAGATTCCATCAAAATCCTAGAGGAGAACACAGGCAACACCCTTTTTGAACTTGGCCACAGCAACTTCCTTCAAGATACATCCATGAAGGCAGGAGAAACAAAAGCAAAAATGAATTATTGAGACTTCATCAAGATAAAAAAACCTCCTGCACAGCGAAAGAAACAGTCAACAAAACTACTAGACAACCTACAGAATGGGAGAAGATATTTGCAAATGACCTATCAGCTAAAGGGCTAGTATCCAAGATCTATAAAGAACTTATTAAACTCAACAGCAATGAAACAAACAATCCAATCATGAAATGGGCAAAGGACATGAAGAGAAATTTCACAGAGGAAGACATAGACATGGCCAACAAGCACATGAGAAAATGCTCCACATCACTTGCCATCAGAAAAATACAAATCAAACCACAATGAGATACCACGTCACACGAGTGAGAAGGGTGAAAATTAACAACTTAGGAAACAACAAATTTTGGAGAGGATGTGGAGAAAGGGGAACCCTCTTGGACTGTTGGTGGGAATGTGAACTGCTACAGCCACTCTGGAAAACTGTGTGGAGGTTCCTCAAAGAGTTAAAAATAGATCTGCCCTATGACCCAGCAATTGCACTGTTGGGGATTTACCCCAAAGATACAGATGCAATGAAACGCCGGGACACCTGCACCCTGATATTTCTAGCAGCGATGTCCACAATAGCCAAACTGTGGAAGGAGCCTTGGTGTCCATCAAAAGATGAATGGATAAGAAGATGTAGTATATGTATACAAAGGAATATTACTCAATCCTATTTATAATTGCATAAAAACTATAAGATATCTAGGAAAAAATCTAACTAAAGAGTAAAGCATCTGTAGTCTGAAAAGTAAAGAACACTAATGAAATAAATAGAGGAAGACACAAAGAAATGGAAAAACATCCCACGCTCATGGACTCAAAGAACAATTATTGTTAAAATATCTAAGCTACCCAGAGCAAACTACATAGTCAATGTAATCCCTATCAAAATATCATCAACATTTTTCACAGAGCTGGGAAAACAATCCTAAAATTTGTATGGAACAAGGAAATATCCAAAATAGCCACAGTAATATTGAAAAAGAAAACCAAAGTTGGCAGAATCACAAATCCAGGCTTTAAGCTCTCTTACAAAAGTGTGATTATCAAGACAGTATGGTACTGGCACAGAAACAGAAACAGAAACAGAAACAGATCAATGGAACAGAATAAAGAACCTAGAAATTTACCCTCAACTATATGGTCAACTAATCTTGGACAAAGTAGGAAAGACTATACGATGGAAAAAGGACAGTCTCTTCAACAAATAGTGCTGGGAAAATTGGATATTCACATGCAGAAGAATAAAACTAGACCATTATTTTACACCACAAAAATAAATTGAAAATGGATAAAAGACCTAAGTTTGAGACAGGAATGCATCAAAATCCTAAAGGATAACACAGGCAGCAACCTCTTTGAGCTTGGCCACAACATCTTGCCAGACATGTCTTTTAAAGGCAAGGGAAACAAAAGTAGATAATCTACTGGGACTTCATCAAGATAAAAAGCTTCTGCACAGCAAAAGAAACTGGACAAATCCAAAAGATAACCTACAGAATGGTAGAAGAGGGGATCCCTGGGTGGCGCAGCGGTTTGGCGCCTGCCTTTGGCCCAGGGCGCGATCCTGGAGACCCGGGATCGAATCCCACATCAGGCTCCCGGTGCAAGGAGCCTGCTTCTCCCTCTGCCTATGTCTCTGCCTCTCTCTCTCTCTCTCTCTGTGACTATCATAAATAAATAAAAAATTAAAAAAAAAAAGAATGGTAGAAGATATTTGCAAATGTCTTATCAGAAAAAGGTGTAGTATCCAAAATCTATGAAGGACATACCAAATTCAACACCCACAAAACAAAAAGTCCAGTCAAGAAATGGGCAGAAGACATGAACAAATATTTCTCCAAAGAAAACATACAAATGGCCACAGACGCATAAAAAAAATGCTCCACCTGACTTGGCATCAGGGAAATACAAATCAAAACCACAAATAGATACCACGTTACACTGGCCAAAATGGCTAAAATTAATAAGTCAAGAAACAACAAATATTGGGGAAGAAGCCGAGAAAGGTAAACCATCTTATACAGGTGGTGGAAATGCCAACTGGTGCAGCCACTCTGGAAAACAGTATGGAGGTTTCTCAAAAAAGTAACAAATACTTGCATGGTGGGCATTAAGGAGGGCAGTTGATGTAAAGAACACTCGGTTTTATATGAAATTGATGAATCACTTAATTCTACCTTTGAAACTAATATTATACTATATGTTGATTAATTAAATTTATATTTTAAATAAATAAATAAATATATACATAAATAAATAAAATTCAGGAAATTTTAAAAGTACAAGAACCATATGATTCTCTCAATAGATACAGGAAAAGCATTTGATAAGATACAGCATCTATTCTTGATAAAAACCCTTAATATAGTAGACGTAGAAGAAACATACCTCAACATCATAAAGGCCATATATGAAAGAACCACACCAAATATCATGGAGGGATGATGGGGGGAAACTGATAACTTTTCCTCTACAGTCAGGAATAAATAAGTATGTGCACTCTCACCATTGTTCTTTAACATAGTACTTGAAGTCCTAGCCTCAGTCATTAGACAAAAAAAGAAATAAAATGCATACAAATTGGCAACAATGAAATCAAACTTTCGCTATCTACAGAAGACATAATTCTCTCTGTAGAAAACCCAAAAACTCCACCCAAAAAGATTGCTAGAACTGATATAGGAATGAAGCAAAGTCACAGGACATAAAATTAACATACAGAAATATGTTGCATTTCTATACAACAATAATGAGAAAGCAGAAAGAGAAATCAAGGAATTGACTCATTTCCTTTTTTTTCTGTCATCTCTTTTCCAGAATTTTTTATAAGTTTATTTTTTATTGGTGTTCAATTTGCCAACATATAGAATAATACCCAGTGCTCATCCCATCAAGTGCCCCCCAGTCACCCCCACCCCCCACTCACCTCCCCTTCCACCACCCCTAGATCGTTTCCCAGAGTTAGGAGTCTTTCATGTTCTGTCTCCCTCTCTGATATTTCCCACACATTTTTTCTCCTTTCCCCTTTATTCCCTTTCACTATTATTTATATTCCCCAAATGAATGAGAACATATAATGTTTGTCCTTCTCCAATCGACTTATTTCACTCAGCATAATACCCTCCAGTTCCATCCACGTCGAAGCAAATGGTGGGTATTTGTCGTTTCTAATGGCTGAGGAATATTCCATTGTATACATAAACCACATCTTCTTTATCCATTCACTTTTCAGTGGACACTGAGGCTCCTTCTACAGTTTGGCTATTGTGGACATTGCTGCTAGAAACATCGGGGTGCAGGTGTCCTGGCGTTTCATTGCATCTGTATCTTTGGGGTAAATCCCCAGCAGTGCAATTGCTGGGTCATAGGGAAGATCTATTTTTAACTGTTTGAGGAACCTCCACACAGTTTTCCAGAGTGGCTGCACCAGTTCACATTCCCACCAACAGTGTAAGAGGGTTCCCTTTTCTCCGCATCCTCTCCAACATTTGTGGTTTCCTGCTTTGTTAATTTTCCCCATTCTCACTGGTGTGAGGTGGTATCTCATTGTGGTTTTGATTTGTATTTCCTTGATGGCAAGTGATGCAGAGCATTTTCTCATGTGCTTGTTGGCCATGTCTATGTCTTCCTCTGTGAGATTTCTGTTCATGTCTTTTGCCCATTTCATGATTGGATTGTTTGTTTCTTTGCTGTTGAGTCTAATAAGTTCTTTATAGATCTTGGAAACTAGCCCTTTATGTGATACGTCATTTGCAAATATCTTCTCTCATTCTGTAGGTTGTCTCTGAGTTTTGTTGACTGTATCCTTTGCTGTGCAAAAGCTTCTTATCTTGATGAAGTCCCAATAGTTCATTTTTGCTTTTGTTTCTTTTGCCTTCGTGGATGTATCTTGCAAGAAGTTACTGTGGCCAAGTTCAAAAAAGGTGTTGCCTGTGTTCTCCTCTGGGATTTTGATGGAATCTTGTCTCACATTAAGATCTTCCATCCATTTTGAGTTTATCTTAGTGTATGGTGAGAGGGAGTGGTCTAGTTTCATTCTTCTGCATGTGGATGTCCAATTTTCCCAGCAACATTTATTGAAGAGACTGTCTTTATTCCAGTGGATAGTCTTTCCTCCTTTGTCGAATATTAGTTGGCCATAAAGTTGATGGTCCACTTTTGGATTCTCTATTCTGTTCCATTGATCTATGTGTCTGTTTTTGTGCAAGTACCACACTGTCTTGATGACCACAGCTTTGTAGTACAACCTGATTCTGGCATTGTGATGCCCCCAGATATGGTTTTCTTTTTAATACTCCCCTGGTATTCGGGGTCATTTCTGATTCCACACAAATCTTAAGATAATTTGTTCCAACTCTCTGAAGAAAGTCCATGGTATTTTGATAGGGATTGCATTAAACATGTAAATTGCCCTGGGTAACATTGACATTTTCACAAGATTAATTCTTCCATTCCATGAGCATGGAATATTTTTCCATCTCTGTGTATTCCTCAATTTCTTTCAGAAGTGTTCTTTAGTTTTTAGGGTATAGATCTTTTACCTCCTTGGTTAGGTTTATTCCTAGGTATCTTATGCTTTTGGGTGCAATTGTAAATGTGATTGATTTCTTAATTTCTCTTTCTTCAGTCTCATTGTTAGTGAATAGAAATGCTACTGATTTCTGTGCATTGATTTTGTATCCTTCCACATTGGCAAATTGCTGTATGAGTTCTAGCAATCTTGTAGTGGAGTCTTTTGGGTTATGTATATGCAGTATCATGTCATCTGTGAAGAGGGAGAGTTTGCCTTCATTGCCCATTTAAATGCCTTTTGTTTCTTTTTGTTGTCTGATTGTTGAGGCTAGGAATTCTAGTACTATGTTAAATAACAGTGGTGAGAGTGGACATCCCTGTTGTGTTCCTGATCTTAGGGGAAAGGCTCTCAGTTTTCCCCCCACTGAGAATGATATTCATGTGGGATTTTCATACATGACTTCTAAGATGCTGAGGAATGTTCCCTCTATCCCTAACTCTAAAGAGTTTGACCAGGAATGAATGTTGTATTTTGTCAAATGCCTTCTCTGCATCTATTGAGAGGGTCATATGGTTCTTGTTTTTTTCTCTTGTTGATATATCACATTGATTGTTTCATGAGTGTTAAACCAACCTTGCATTCTGGGGATAAATCCAACTTGGTCATGGTGAACAATCCTCTTAATATCCTGTTGGATCCTATTGGCTGGTATCTTGAGGAGAATTTTTGCATCTGTGTTCATCAGGGATATGGGTCTTTAATTTTCCTTTTTGGTGGGGTCTTCGTCTGGTTTTGGAATTAAGGTGATGCTGGCCTCATAAAACATGTTTGAAAGTATTCTGTCCCTTTTTTTCCTTCAGAACAGCTTTAGTAGAATAAATATTATCTCTTCTTTAAACATTTGGTAGAATTCCCCCTGGAAGCCATCTGGCCCTGGACTTTTGTGTCTTGGGAGGTTTGTGATGATTACTTCAATTTTCTCCCTGGTTATTGGCCTGTTCAGGTTTTCTATTTCTTCCTATTCCAGTTTTGGTAATTTGTGGTTTTCCAGAAATGCATCCATTTCTTTGAGATTGCCTGATTTATTGACATATAGCTGTGCATAATATGTTTCTAAAATCCTTCGTATTTCTTTGGTATTGATTGTGATCTCTCCTTTTTCATTCATGATTTTATTCATTTATGTCCTTTTTCTTTTTAATAAGGCTGGCATCTCATTTAATCTTTTTTTTAAAAAAATTTCTGCCTTATAAGATCTCCATTCTACAGTAACAGAGTCTCTAGAGTCCTTTATTTTTTTTCCAGAATTTTTTCCATTAATTCTTTCAAGGAATCATCTCCTGCCTTTGTTGATCTGTTCTACAGTCCTTCTGGTCTCTACTTCACTGAGTTCTACTCAAATCTTTATTATCTCACTTCTGCTTGCTTCAGGCTTTCTTTGCTGTTGTTTTCCAAATTCTTTAGATGAAAGTTTAGCTTGTGTATTTGTCTTTTCCAATTTTTGAGAGAAGCTTATATTGCAATGCATTTTGCTCTTAGGACTGCATTTGCTGTATCCCAAAGATTTTGAATGGTGTATCTTTATTCCTATTAGTTTCCATGAATCTTTTTAATTCTTCTCTAATTTCCTGGTTGACCCACTCATCTTTTAGTAAGATGCTCTTTAACGGCCATGTGTTTGAGTTTCTTCCAAATTTCTTCTTGTGATTGAGTTCTAGTTTCAAAGCATTGTGGTCTGAAAATATGCAGGGGACAATCCATCTTTTGGTATTATTGGAGACCTGATTTGTGACCCAGTATGTGGTCTATTCTGGAGAAAGTTCCATGTGCACTTGTGATGAATGTGTACTCACTTGCATTAGGATGGAAAGTTTTGTGTATATCTGTGAAATCTATCTGATCCAATGTATCATTTAAAGCCCTTGTTTCTTTGGAGATGTTGTGCTTAGAAAATATGTCATTTGCTGAAAGTGCCATGTTGAAGTCTCCCACGCTTAGTCTACTATTATCAAAGTATCTCTACTTTCATTATTAATTGATTGATATACTTGGCAGTTCCCACGCTAGGTGCATAAATAGTCATGATTGTTAAGTCTTCTTGCTGGATAGATCCTTTAAGTATGATATAGTGTCCCTCTTCATCTCTTACTACAGTCTTTGGGATAAACTTTAATTTATCTGATATGAGGATTGCTGCCCCAGCTTTCTTTTGAAGATCACTTGAATGGTAAACGTTTATCCACCCCTTCATTTTCAGGCTGGAGGTGTCCTTAGGTCCAAAATGAGTCTTGGGCAGCCCCGGTGGCTCAGCAGTTTAGAGCCACCTTCAGCCCAGCGTGTGATCTTGGAGACCTGGGATCAAGTCCCACATCAGGCTCCCTGCATGGAGCCTGCTTCTCTCTTTGCCTGTATCTCTGCCTCTCTCTCTCTCTTTCACTGTTTCTCATAAATAAATAATAAAAAAACTCTTAAAATGAGTCTCTTGTAAACTGTAAATGGATGGGTCTTGCTATTTTATCCAGTCTGATGATAGCTGCTTCTTTGGATGGGATCATTTAACCCATTCACGTTCAGAGTAACTATTGAAACATATGAATTTAGTGTCATCATATTACCTATTCAGTACCTGTTTTTGTGGGTTATTTCTTTAGGCTTCCTCTTTTTCTTTTACGGTCCCCCTTTAATATTTCTTGCAGAGTTGATTTGGTGGTCACATATTATTTAATTTTCTTTCTTTTTTAAAAGATTTTATATATTTATTCATGAGACACACACACACAGAGAAAGAGAGAGAGAGAGAGAGAGAGGCAGAGACACAGGTAGAGGGAGAATCAGGCTCCATGCAGGGAGTCCGATATGGGACTTGATCCTAGGACTCCAGGATCACACCCTGGGTCAAAAGCAGGTGCTAAACCACTGAGCTACCTAGGGTTCCTCTATTCTTTCATTTGCTGACTATCCTGGAAGCTCTTTATCTCTCCTTCTATTCTGAGTGACAGCCTTGTTGGATAAAGTATTGTTGGCTGCATTTTTTTCTCTCTTAGTATCCTGAATGTATCATGCCACCCCTTTCTGTCTTGTCAGATCTCTGTGGAGAGGTCTGCTGTTAATCTAATATTTCTCCCCATATAAATTAGGAATATCTTGTCTCAATCTGCTTTAAGAATTTTGTTTACCTTTGAAATTTGCAAGTTTCACTATTAAATGTTGAGGCATTGATAGATTTTTAATGATTTGGGGGGGTTCCTCTCTATCTCTTGGATCTGAATGCCTGTTTCTTTCACCAAACTAGGGAAGTTGTCAGCTATTATTTGTTCAAATATACTTTGTGGTCCTCTCTCTCTCTCAGCCTTTTCTGGAATCCCAATTATACATAGATTCTTCTTTCTCAGTCTATCATTTATTTCCCTTAGCCTTTCCTCCTGGGCTCTTAATTGTTTTTCTCCTTTTTTCCTCAGCTTCCTTCCTTACCACTAACTTGTCTTCTATGTCACCAACTGTGTCTTCCACCTCATTAACCCTAGCAGTTAAGGCATCCAGTTTGGAATGCATCTCATTTAATCTTTTTTTTTTTTTTTTTAATTTCTGCCTTATAAGATCTCCATTCTACAGTAACAGAGTCTCTAGAGTCCTTTATTTTTTTTTTCCAGAGCCACCAGTAGGTTTATAATTGTGCTTCTGAATCGGCTTTCTGACATTGATTTGTAATCCATATTCTGTAACTCTGTGTCAGAGAGTAGTGTTTCCAGATCTTTCTTTCATGATTAATTCTTCCTTCTAATCTTTTCATCCAGTGCAGAGCAGCTGTATGAGCAGGCTGAATCAAAAATATCAACCACAACCTAAGTAAAATACACCCTACGTTTTTCTGAAGAGGTCAGAGACCAGAAGAGGAAAAAGAAGACCAGAAGAAATAAAACAAATAGACCAGTAAATTAAAAAAAAAGATTTTTAAATAAGTCAGTAAAAAAATAATAAAAGGCTAAAACCCCAAGAAGAAGAATAAAAAAGGTAAAGAAAAAAGGGAGGGGGGAATTAAAGGAAAGATGAAGAAGAGAAAAGAGGAAAAAAAAAGTAGAGGGGAGCTGGGAGATGGTGGTTGCAAAGAAGTGGTAGTGGAGAGAGAAAGTAGTCTACTTGAAGCATCCTAGAGGGTGATCCTCTTGGTTCTGAAATTATTACATTCTTTATGTTAGAAGATGCTCAGAGCCAAATTTATATAAACCAGCAATACTTGTAGAAATCTCCCACACTGACCACCAAAATATAAACAATATAAAAGAGGGGGACAAAGTGGGAATGAAGAGAGAGTATCTCATAGAATGAACCAACATGGTATTCCACTTGGTTCTGGGTGTATGTTGATCACGTTTTAGCAGGTACTAAGTTCTGCCATTGTAGAACAAAATGAGGCAGAAAAAAAAAACACCAAAGAAAAACCTATATCTCATATATCTCCCAAAATTAAATCGAATATGTTGAAGGGAATCCAGAAGTGAAAAATATATCTAAGGCATGTAATTGTACACATATGAAAGTCAAAAAGGAACAAACATAAAAGTGAAGATCTGGGAACATATGGTAGTTAAGGTGGGAAAAGAGAAAAATATAGGAAAATTTTAGTCTGATATAAAAGCATGTCAGAATGGAACAACAACAATAGGACCGTCTAGTTCTATATGCTAGTTTCCCTCAGTCCTGGAGCTTTCCAGCACTGCTTGGTCAAGAACTTCCTCCTCCCCTATTCTTCCAGCTGGTCTTCTGTGGGAGGGGCCTGCTGTGCTGATTGTCAGATGTGTGTGTCTGGGCAGAGGTGTCCCTGCCCCTTGCCAGGTGCCTGGCTCAGTGTGAGCTGTTTATCCTGTGAGGCCTTTGTTCCTTAGCAGCCTAGGCATACAGTGAAACAAAGAGGAAAAACAACAATGGCAGCAGCTAGATTTCCAGCTCTGGAGTCAGGTCTCCCCTACTAACTAATGCAGTCTTCCAGTCCACACTGGCCTAGATGCTCCCAGGGCTGACATGGGTGCACAGATCTGCACAGCTTGGCAGTGCCCAGTGGCAGGAGAGTTCTCACTGTCTTGTGCCCTTCCCACTTCCTCCTGTCCCAGGGGGAACAGAGGATAGCCAGCTTTGTCTCCTTGGGTGCCCCGGGATCTGGGGCCCTGTTACAGCCACCTCTGTTGGAGCTGGCCCGCCTAGCCGACTGGTTCCTCCCAAATGCCCTGAGGGCTGCGGCGTTCCCCCTTTTACCAATATTGGACCATGGAGTGCAGTGTGCTTTCCCCCAGTACACTTCCTGTATTAGTGACTCTGGGAATCTGGAGGCTTCACTGTCCCTCCTAGGATTTTGCCCAATTTCCCTGCTAAGCACTTTCCCACCTGAGAAACCCAGGTACTGATTTTTAAAGTTCATGCTTCTCCAGGGCTGGGCTTTCCTGTCCCAGAGTCTCTTAGCACCCCGCTTTACCCTAGCTACTCCTGGTACTCCTCCCCCACTTTATTCTTTTTTATTTTTTGCCTTCCTACCTTGTTATAAGTGAAAATTTTTCTCTTTGTAACTTCTCAGCTGTTCTCTCTTTACATCCCAGGTCAAATTTGTAGATGTTCAGGATGTTTTGTTTTGTTTTTTTTTTTTTTGTTTTTGTTTGTTCAGGATGTTTTGAAAGTTATCTAGGTAAGTTTGTGGGACCAGGTGAGTTGAGAACCCTTACTCTTCCACCATCTTTAAGACAAAAAGCTTTTGCACATCAGAGGAAACAGTTGACAAAACAAATGGCAAACTACAGAATGGGGTAAGATATTTGCAAATGCCTTATCACATAAAGGGCTAGTATCCAAAATCTATCAAGGAATTACTCAACTCCACCATCCCCCCAAAACAAACAATCCAGTCAAGAAATGGGCAGAAGACATGAACAGACATTTCTCCAAAGGAGACATACAAATGGCCAACAGACACACAGAAAAATGCTCCACATCACTTGCCATCAGGGAAATACAAATCAAAACCACAATGAGATACCATCTCACACCAGCTAGAATGGTTAAAATTAACAAGACAATAAAAAAAACATATGTTAGCAAGGATATAAAGAATAGAGAAGCATCATACACTGCTGGTGGGGATGCAAACTGGTACAGCCACTCTGGAAAATAGTATGGAGATTCCTCAAAAAGTAAAAGAATAGAGCTACCCTATGACTCATCAATTGCAATCCTAGTTATCCATAGGATAGAAACATAGTGATTTAAAGGAGCACATTCGGGATCCTTGGGTGGCGCAGCGGTTTAGCGCCTGCCTTTGGCCCAGGGTGTGATCCTGGAGACCCGGGATCGAGTCCCACGTTGGGCTCCCGGTGCATGGAGCCTGCTTCTCCCTCTGCCTATGTCTCTGCCTCTCTCTCTCTCTCTCTGTGTGTGACTATCATAAATAAATTAAAAAAAAATTAAAGGAGCACATTCACTCCAATGTTTATAGCAGCAATGTCCACAATAATGAAATTATGGAAAGAGCCCAGATTTTGTCAACTGATGAATGAATAAAGGGGAGAAGAAGCAAGAAAAATCTCAAATAAACAATCTAACCTTACACCTAATGGAGCTAGAAAAACAAGAGCAATCATGACTCAAATCCAGGAATAGAAAGGAAATAAAGATGGAACAGTAATAAATGTTATAGAATAGATGAATTAAGCCAAGAGGTGGTTCATTGAAAGAATTTTTAAAAATCAATAAACCTCTACCCAGACTAAAGAGAGAGAGAGAGTGAGAGATGAAATAAAATCACTAATTATGAAAAAAAAAGAACCAACATCTCTGAAATATAAACAATTGTAACAGGGCATTATGAAAACCTATATGCCAACAAATTGGACAACTTAGAAGAAATGGATAAATTTATACATGAATATATGTTTGATATAAATCAAACTTTATATATCAAGATACCAACAGCATTTTCCACTGAACTAGAATAAGTAATCCCAAAATTTGTATGGAAACAAAGGTCCATAAAAGGTCATTACTAGGTCAACAAAGACCTTGAATATCCAAATAATCTTGAAACGAAAAACTCTGGAGGCATCATAATTCCAGATCTCAAGTTATTTTACAAAGTTTTGATGATTAAAACAGTGTGGTACTGGCATATAAATAGACACATAGATCAATGGAATAGAACAGAAAATCCAGAACTAGGCCTACAATTATATGGTCATTTAATTTTCAACAAAGGAGGCAAGAATATGCAATGGGAAAAAGATAGTCTTTTCAACAAATGTTGTTGGGAAAACTGGTCAGCTACATGCAAATGAATGAAATTGGACCACTTTCCTACACCATATACAAAAGTAAATTCAAAATTGATTAAAGATCCAAATGTGAGACATAAAACCATAAAAATTCTAAAAGAGAGCACAGGACACTAATGTCTCTGACATCAGTCTCAGCAATATTTTTCTAAATATGTCTCTTAAGGCAAGGGAAATAAGAGTAAAAATAAACTTTTGGGACTAAGTCAAAATAAATAGCTTCTTCACAGCAAAGAAATCAATAAAACTAAAAGACAACCTACAGAATGGGAGAAGACATTTGCAAATCATATATCCTAATAAGGGGTTAGTACCCAAAATATATAAAGAACTTACAAAAATCAATACCCCCAAAACAAATAATCCAATTAAAAACTGAGTAGAAGACATTTTTTTCTCCAAAGAAGACATGGGGTGGCCAATAGACACATAGAAAGATGCTCAACAATCACTCATCATCAGGAAAATTCAAACAAAACCACAGTCAAATATAATCTCATATCTTTCAGAATGGCTGAAATTAAAAATAAAGAAACAATTAATGTTAAGGATTTAGAGAAAAAGGAACCCGCTTGCCCTATCAGTGGGAATACAAACTGGTGCAGCCATTGTGTAAAACAGTATGGAGTTTCCTCAAAAAGTTAAAAATAGAAGTACCTTATGATCCAGCAATTACATTACTGAGAATTTAACAACAACAACAACAAAAATACAGAAACACTAATTTTAAGGGATACATAGAATCTTATGTTTATAGCAGCATTATTTACAATAGCCAAATTATGGACACAGCCCAAGTATCATCCATGGATGAGTGGATAAGGAAATTCTACACACACACAATGTATTATTCAACTATAAAACTAATGAAATCTTGCCATTTTCAATGACATGAATGGGGTTAGAGAGTATAATGGTAGGGGTTAGAGAGTATAATGGTAGGTGAAATTAGTCAAAGAAAGACAAATACTGTATGACCTCACTCATATATGGAAATTATAAAACAAAACAAATGAACAAAAAAAAAAAAAGAGAGAGAGAGAAACTAAAAAAGAACCCGTTAACAATAGAAAACAAAATGATGCTTACCATAGGGGAAATGAGTGGGTGGAATGAGTGAAACAGGGAATGGAGATTAAAGAGTACACTTTTTTGAAATTTTTTACATTTGAAATTTAAAACATAATACCATTTACATTGGTATCCCCAAAATAAAATTTGTAGATATAAATCTAAGAAATGTGTAGAAGATCTATATGATGAAAAGTATAAAATTATGATGAACAAAGTAAAAAAGAAGTAATTAAGTGGAGAGATATTCTACGTTCCTGGATAAGAAGACTCAATACGACTAGATCTTGTTTTATTCCACTTTGCAGATATTATGAGTTTCGTTTTGCTTTGCTTTTGTTTTTTCATTTTGTTATTTTTTGTTTTGTTTTACATTTTGTTTTTTGTTTACAAGTCATATTTTTGTAGCAACCCTTAGTCAAACTTTCCCTCCCTCTTGTATTTTTTGGAATAATTTGAGAAAAATAGGTATTACTCATCTTTAAAAGTTTGTTAGAATTCATATGGTCCTGGACTTTTTATTGGTGGTTTATTGATTATTCATTCAATTTCATTGCCTGTAATTGGTCCATTCAATTTTTCCATTTCTTCCTGCTTTAGTTTTGATAGATCATATGCTTCCAAGAATTTATCAATTTCTTCTAGGTTTTCCAATTTGTTGGCATGTAGGTCTTCAGAATATTCTGTTACAATTGTTTGTATTTTTTGGTGTTGCTTGTTATTTCTCCTCTTTCATTAGTGATTTTGTACCTTCTAATCCCCTTCACTTAGTTTACCTAGTCTCCTATCCTTCCTTCTGGTGATTACTAATTTGTTTTCTACATTTATGAGTCTGTTTCTCTTATTGGTTGTTAATTTTCTTTTAGATTCCTCATGTCATTGAAATAATATGGGATTTGTCTTTCTCTGACTTATTTCACTTAGCATACTACCCTCTAGATCCATCCATGTTGTTGTGAATGTTTTCATTAATTTATTCCATTATATATATATATATATATATATATATATATATATATATATATATAACACAATTGCTTTATCCATTCACCTATTGATGAACATTTAGTTTGCTTCCATATTTTACCTTATGTAAACAGTGCTGCAAAAAATGTAGAGGTGCATGCACCGTTTTGAATTCACGTTTTACTTTTCTTTGTGTAAATACCTAGATATAGAAGCATTAGATCATATGGTACTCCTCTTTTCTTATTTTTATGGTACCTCAATACTGTTTTCCAGGGTGCTGTGCCAATTTATATATTCAACAATACAGAGTTTCCTTTTCTCCACATCCTTAGCAACATTTCTTATTTCTTTTCTTTTCTTTTTTTTATTTGTTTTCTTTTTTTGTTTTCTTTCTTTTCTTTTCCTTTCGTTTTTTTTTTTGTTTGTTTGTTTTTTTTTTTTTGAATTTAGTCATTCGGACTTGGTGTGAGGTGATATTTCATTGTAGGTTTGATTTGGATTTTGCTGATGATTAGTGATGCTGAGCATCTTTTCATGTGTCTTGTTTATCTGTATGTTTTCATTGAAAAAACATCTATTCAGGTCCTCTTACTCAGATTTTTCTGTGTATATGTTGAGTTGTAGGAGTAATTTAAATATTTGGATGTTAACTTCTTAGCAATATCTTCTTCCATTCAGTAGATTACCTATTCATATTATTTATGGTTTCCTTTACTGTGTCAAACTTTTTAGTTTAATATCATCCCAATTATTTATTTTTGCTTTTATTTGTCTTCCATGGGGGAAACCTCCAGAAAAATATTACTAACATTGATTTATAGCCTTTTTTTTTCTTTTAGGAGTTTAATAATTTTAGTTATTACTTATTACTAGTAACAAGATTGAATCAGCAATCAAAAACTCCCAACAAATAAAATTCCAAGACCAGATGGCTTCAGAGGTGAATTCTAAGCAAATGTTTTTTAAAAAAGAGTTAATACCAACAATTCTCAAACTTTTTCAAAAAATATAAAAGGAATGAATGCTTCCAAATTAATTGTATGAGGCCATCATTACCCTACTACCAAAACCAACGAAACTGCAAACAAATAAAATTATAGACCATTATCCTTGATGAACATAGATGCAAATATCATCAATTAACCATTAGCAAACTGATTTTAAAAATACATTAAAAGAATCATTAATCACAGGTAAATGGGATTTATTCCAAGGATTCAAGGATAGTCCATATATGCAAATCAACTAATATATGCCATATTAACAAAACGAAGGATAAAAATTATATGATTATCTCAGAGGGCGGGACAAGATGGCAGAAGAGTAGGGTCCCCAAGTCACGTGTCCCCACCAAATTACCTAGATAACTCTCAAATCATCCTGAAAACCTATGAATGGCCTGAGATTTAAAGAGAGAACAGCTGGAATGCTACAGTGAGAAGAGTTTGTGCTTCTATCAAGGTAGAAAGACGGAAAAAAAAAAAGAAAAGAAAAGAATCCAGTGGGGGAGGGACCCCCATGAGAGGCCGGGCTAAAGCCTGGTGGCAAGAGCCTCCAGGACAGGAAAGCCCAGTCCCAGAGAAGTAGGAACTTTACCAATCTTCTCAGATGGAAAGGCGCTCGCAGGTAACTCAGGCAGGATCCGCGGATGGGCAGTGGAGCCCCCAGGTTCTTGGGGTCACTAACAGAGGAGGTGCTTCCCCAGGGAGAGCGCACCACACACCACCAGCCCAGCTCCCTAAAGGGCTGAAGAGTATGTGCCATGGGGGCGTGGGAGCAGCTCAGGCCGCGGCTCCCTGCAGAGGGAGCTGCGTGGCCCTGGGAGTGCGATTCCAGCAACACAGGCCCCAGAGTCCAGGGCGCCAGGGGTCACAGCCCAGGATCCAGCCCTCCCCTTGGGACAGGCGGAGGTCAGGAGGGCACAGGACAGCGAGGATACTCCTGCCACTGGGAGGCCCCGAGCCACCAGAGCATACATGCCAGGGCAGACTGGGAGCTGTGGGAGTTACTCCTGACTCCAGGGCTGGAGAGCTGGCCACCACCAGTCTTGTTGTTCCTCCTTGTGTGACCTTGTGCCTGGGACAGAGAGGGGCTGCAAAGGAACAGGAGCCTCACAGGATAAGCAGCTCCCACTGAGCAGTGCACTGGCAGGTGGCAAGGCAGCTCCCCAAGGTGCACACATATGAGAATCAGCAAAGCAGGCCTCTCCCCCAGAAGCCAGCTGGAAGGACAGGGGATGAGCAAGTTCTTGAATGAGCAGTGCTGGAAAGCTCCAGGGGAAGTCAAGGGACTGACAGTATATAGAATCAGAGGATACCCATCCTTGTTTTTTTTTTTTTATTTTAAACAATTTTTTAAATTCTATTTATTTATTTATTTATTTATTTATTTATTTATTTATTTATTTATGATAGACAGAGAGAGAGAGAGAGAGAGAGGCAGAGACACAGGAGGAGGGAGAAGCAGGCTCCATGCTGGGAGCCTGACCTGGGACTCGATCCTGGGACTCCAGGATTGCGTCCTGTGCCAAAGGCAGGTGTCAAACCGCTGAGCCACCCAGGGATCCCCCCACCATCCTTGCTTTTTATTTGATGTTTTGTTTTGTTTTGTGTGTTCGTTTTTCTTTTGGTTCTTTGTTTGCTTCCCCCCCTTTTTTCTCTCTTTTCTTCCCTTCATTTTCCAGTACAACTTGTTTTTAGCCACTCTGCATGGAGCAAAATGAGCAGAAAGAAGAACTCACCACAAAAGAAAGAAACAGACACAGTACTCTACCCCAGAGAGTTACAGAATTTGGATTACAATTCGATGTCAGAAAGCCAATTCAGAAGCACAATTATAAAGCTAATGGTGGCTCTGGAAAAAGCATAAAGGATTCAAGAGACTTCATAACTGCAGAATTTAGAACTAATCAGGCTGAAATTAAAAATCAATTAAATGAGATGCAATCCAAACTAGAGGTCCTAACGATGAAGGTTAATGAGATAGAAGAGTGAGTGACATAGAAGACAAGATGAGGGCAAGGAAGGAAGCTGAGGCAAAAAGAGAAAAACAATTAAAAGATCATGAGGATAGATTAAGGGAAATAAATGACAGCCTCAGAAGGAATAATCTACATTTAATTGGGGTTCCAGAGGTTGCAGAAAGGGACAAAGGACCAGAAAATGTATTTAAACAAATCATAGCTGAGAACGTCCCCAATTTGGGGAGGAAAACAGGCATTCAGATCCAGGAGATAGAGAGATACCCCCGTAAAATCAATAAAAACCATTCAACACCTCGACATCTAATAGTGAAACGTGCAAATTCCAAAGATAAAGAGAAGATCCTTAAAGCAGCAAGAGACAAGAGGTCCCTAAACTTTATGGGGAGAAGTATTAGATTAACAGCAGACCTCTCCACAGACACCTGGCAAACCGAAGAGGGCTGGCAGGATATATTCAGGGTCCTAAATGAGAAGAACATGCAGCCAAATAAACTCTATCCAGCAAGGCTCTCATTCAGAATAGAAGGAGACATAAAGAGCTTCCAGGATAGGCAGAAACTGAAATACTATGTGACCACCAAACCAGCTCTGCAGAACTATTAAGGGGGACTCTGTAAAAGAAAGAGGAAACCCAAAGAAATAATCCACAAAAACAGGGACTGAATAGGTATTATGATGACACTAAAATCACATCTTTCCATACTAACTCTGAACGTGAGTGGGCTTAATGATCCCATCAAAAGGCAGAGGGTTTCAGACTGATTAAAAAAGCAAGACCCATCTCTTTTCTGTCCACAAGAGACTCATTTAGGACCTAAGGACACCTCCAACCTGAAATGAAAGGTTGGAGAACTATTTACCATTCAAATGGTCCTCAAAAGAAAGCAGGGGTAGCAATCCTCATATCAGATAAATTAAAGTTTTTACCAAAGACTGTAGTAAGAGATGAAGAGGGACACTATATCATACTCAAAGGATCTATCCAACAAGAGGACCTAACACTCACTGATATGCCCCAAATATGGGAGCTGCCAAGCATATCAATCAATTAATAACCAAAGTTAAGACATGCTTAGATAATAATACAACAATACTGGCAGACTTCAACACAGTGTTTTCTGTAAATGACAGATATTTTAAGTACAACATCTCCAAAGAAACAGGAGCTTTAAATGATAGACTGGATCACATGGATTTCACAGATATTTACAGAACTTTACATCCAAACACAACTGAATACACATTGTTCTCAAGGGCACATGGACTTTCTTAGAATAGACCACATACTGTATCACAAATCAAGTCTTAACCGATACCAAAGTTTGGGATTGTCCCCTGAATATTTTCTGAACAAAATAAATCCACTGCTAGTCCCAACTCCTTTTATTTCAGTCCTTGAAAAATTTTTCTATTTCTTGTATTCAATCTCTCTGCAGGGCAGCCCCAGTGGCTCAGCGGTTTAGCGCCGCCTGCAGCCCAGGGCGTGATCCTGGAGACTCGGGATCAAGTCCCACGTTGGGCTCCCTGCATGGAGCCTGCTTCTCCCACTGCCTGTGCCTCTGCCTCTCTCTCTCTCTCTCTCTCTCTCTGTGTCTCGTGAATAAATAAATAAAAATCTTAAAAAAAAAATAAATCTCTCTCTGCTTAAAATACCCATCTCCATTTGTTGCACTGAATTCGTATGATATGCCTAGAATATGGCAAGATTTGACAGGCTTTCTTGGTAATACTATTACCAGGTGACATGTAGGATTTCTTACTCTCAAAAGAGTAATTTTCTTAATTTCTTCCAAGCTGCCTACTCAATCCTTAAGTTTGTTTGTTTGATGCATGTTTTATTTTGTTCAGATGGTGATGGTTTATTTTACTAGTTATGAAGGGAGAAAGAGTTTGGAATCCTTCTTACTCTACTATCTTCCCTTTAAAAAAGAGAGAATGATTTAAAAACTCATCAAGAAGAAATATACTTGAAGTTATTTTTTTTTTGGCAAATTTACTTTGTGTTCTCCAGAGGACCTTATAAAATCAAAACAAACTGGCTGAGTGAAATAAGTCAATCGGAGAAGGACAAACATTATATGGTCTCATTCATTTGGGGAATATAAATAATAGTGAAAGGGAATAGAAGGGAAGGGAGAATAAATGGGTAGGAAATATCAGAAAGGGAGACAGAACATAAAGACTCCTAACTCTGGGAAAAGAACTAGGGGTGGTGGAAGGGGAGGAGGGCGGGAGGAGGGGGGGAATGAATGGGTGACGGGCCCTGAGGGGGCACTTGATGGGATGAGCACTGGGTGTTATTTTGTATGTTGGCAAATTGAACACCAATAAAAAATAAATTTATTATTTAAAAAAATACAACCAATTATATTTGCAATTAATTTTTGTCAGGTCTATTTTATAATACTGTATTTATTTTGTATATTCTCTTTATCATGCAAGGTCACTTTTTCATAAATATATTTTGACTGTTCTAAACATTTAATGTTTAGATAATTGACTATTTGTTAAATGTCTCTTATACATAGAACACTTTTTTAGGTCCCGAGGAAAAAAAGATGAATAAGATATATTCTCAGTCTGTCTCCAGTGTACATTTCTGCTTCAGAAACTATCATTGTGTGTCTCTAAAACAGCAAGGCTCTAAAAAGAGTAACCTATATTTCATGTATCATATTTATTGAAAGAGAAGGATGAAAAAATGACATGTATTGGTTCTGTTACATTGTTCATCAATCTTCGCACATATCCTAATAAGCAAATTTCATTCAACTTTTACATATGGGGAAACAGAGATCAGAAACAGAAAATGACTTGAAAATTACATTTTAGACCACTGAATAATGGAGTTGTATTCTAAAGCCCATTTTTCCTTTTCCTCATGCATTTTTTCTGGAGATACAATTATATAAAGGTATTTTTTTTTTAAATTAACATCCATGCTATCTTACACATTAATGCTCTTAATACTACTCAAGGTAATTTTTAGGTTTGTTAATTTAGGAGTTTAATAGTTTCATGACATTGGCAGGGGTAAAATTATACTCATTTTATAAAAGTTGATCATGGAGTTACCTAATCTAAACTAAATTTTTACATTTTACTAACTACATCAAGTTGTCATGTGTTAGAGGGGTGGCTAATGTCATAGGGGTTGTTGGATGAAAACTTTAAAACAAACAAATACAAGTACTTTTATCTATCTGTATTTTTATCAAGTAAATGCTTTAAGTAAGATTTTAAAAAATTAGTTGTAGAAACCTGTCCTCTCTGACAATCTTTCTGAATAATAGTTTAATTTTTCTTAAATTGTAAAACTTGAACTAGTTTTTTTTTATTTGATTTCAAAATGAACATCAGGAAATATTATATAAATGTATCCATAAAATTGTAAAATAAAATAAATATTTTAAAATATTTTTAAAAAATAATAAACTACAGAATGGCACCAACCTGTAAAGTAGGATTATTATAGAAGTTTAATACTGTTTAGCTCAAAAAAGAACATGCTTACCCTTGCCCTTATACTTTTTCTCTGTCTTTGTCAACTTCAGTATTTTTTCTAAATATCTACTCAACTATGTACTAGAGAGAAAATCAAGCAGCATGCCAACTCTGCAGGGGCATTATCACCTATATAACTGAGCCACGTCAGACAAAGAAAAGTCATAAGTGCATAGATGTCGACTGCACTTTACAACTATGTCTTTCAAAATTTATGTTATGCCCTTGAAAAAGGAAAATCAGAGTGATAAAATAGAAAGGTTCAAAAAGACCTTGGAAATCACGGGCACTGTTTCTTTTGCCGGGTAAAATTATACTAAAAACCACCTGGGATTCTTTCAAAGAAAGCTATTTGTCATTGGTTGTTTTTTCTTTTCTGCTAATTAGAATTTGTTCATTTTTAATTCTGAAGTTATTTTATACTTCAACTGTTGTTTACAATCATCAAAATTCCTTGTTGATTGAGTTGAATAATATATTTTCATTTCTTTGTCCCATTTAAATGTATGTATTCTATTTACCCCTTATTACCATGATATTACCTCTTTAAATGTCATACACTATATAACAGTATGAAAGTATGACCATATTTCAGTGTATTGTCTTTGATGCATTTCAAATTAATTTTAGGATGACTTTCTTAAAGATTACAGTCACAAGGGAAAATAAAAGAACAATCCCATGGATCTCATAAGAGCTATTCAGAACATTAATTCTTTCCAAACTATGGTCACTAAAATTTCAATCAAGATAACAGAGAACCCACTACTTAAGAAGATATGAAAGCAATTCAGAGCCTACTGTTTTCACACAAAGAACATAAAAATCTAATTCCTAAAAATGTAAAATGTTGCTAAGCCTTCCAGCTAGAACTCATCAAAGCTTTCAGGGATATCCTATTGTACTTTTATCTTCCTGCCAACCCTGTATATATACATCATGACTTGAACGGATCCATTTTGTCCTTCTTAGAAATTAACATTTTAATAACATAGGAGTTGCTAATTTTAGGATTTGGAGGTGGGGCCACCTAACTACTGACAAGCATGTTGGTTTCATGCTTTGGAAATCATTAGCTATCAACATATAGTGAATTATATAACACAGAGAGACCTTCAAGTAATAAACTTTGCAATTCTAATGCTGCTAGAATTAGAAGCCATTTCTATAAACTGAACCTAATGAAATCCTGATAGAGAGGGTTATAAACAGGAACAGCATCTTATAATACAAAACACTTGCACGTATGTCTGAAATAAGAGGTAGTAAGATGCATATTATTAATCTTACCTACTATAGCATTATTGGATAGTCTTGCTATTTAGGCTGGACTTAGAGAATCTGTGGAGATCTGTTGTTATGATAAACAGAGAAAGCACTAACTAAGCAGTGGTAATATATATCAGTAAGAAAAGATCTCATTAGCTGGATGATAATTTTTTAATTGACTCTCAATATTTTAATATTTTAAAAGGAATATTGGGATGGCTCAGCAAGATGGCTGAGTAGGAGGACCTGAAGCATTCCTTCTCTCATAAGGCACCAATTAAGCAACATTCGTGGACAAATTTCCTTTATGAGAAGTTCAGAAACCAAATGAAAGATTCCTGCATCAAACCACTCACATAAACCTGTAATGAGACTAGGATATCCTTTTATAAGAGTCCTGTATCCTAGCAGAGTGCCATACAGGAAAACAACAACAACAACAACACCCCTAGTTCTTAGCTTTTAGAAGTTTTGCACATCTAGTGAGCCAACTTTCTAAGGGGCCTCACGAGAAAGCTGACCTGTCTTGCCAATCCTGGAGCTCACATGGGTCCACTGTAGTCTAGCAGCCTGGAATACACAACCATAGCTCCCCTCTGCTTCGGTACAGATTGAACAGAAGAAAAGGTCCAGTTTGTAGCTTCCCCCAGAAAGGGACATTGTAGAGTGAAAGTAGAAGTCAACAGAAGGAAGAACATAGAGACCTCGCAGAGATGGGGTAATCAGCAACACATCCTTGAACAACAATAAGATCAAAGGGAAAATATGAAAGAAATTCGAAAATATCTTGAGACAAATGAAATTGAAAATATAACATATTATAACATAGAATGGAGCAAAAGTAGTACTAGCAGGGAAATTCATAGTGAAAAACTCATTTAAAAAGAAAAAAAAGGGCAGCCCAGGTGGCTCAGCAGTTTAGTGCTGCCTTCAGCCCAGGGTGTGAATCTGGAGACCTGGAATCGAGTCCCACGTTGGGCTCCTTGCATGGAGCCTGCTTTTCTCTCTGCCTGTGTCTCTTCCTCTCTCTCTGTCTCTCTGTCTCTCTGTCTCTCTGTCTCTCATGAATAAATAAATAAAATCTTAAAAAAAGAAAAAAAGAAAAAGAAAAAAAACTTCAAATAAAGCCTCATAAAGCTAAAACAAACAAACCAAGCTCAAATTTAGCAGGAGGAAGAAAATAAAGATTAAATAAAGATTAGAGCAAAAATAAACAAAATAAAAATAATAGAAAAAATCAATGAAATTAAGAAAAATTTTTAAACAAAGTTGTCAAAGCCTCAGACTGACTAGGCATAAAAGAGAAGGCATAAATAAATAAAATTTAAAATAAAGAAGAAATATTACAACTGTTGCCATAGACATAATAAAGACCATCAGACACTACTATGAACAATTATATGTCAATAAACTGGATAGCCTAGAAGAAATGGATAAATTTCTAGTACCATACAACTAACCAAAGCTAAATCACGAAGAAATAGACAGTCTAAACAGATCCATAACAAATATGGTGTTAGAGTCAGTAAAGTCCAGAACCAGATGGCTTCACTAGTAATTTTTAGCTAATATTTAAAGAAACATTAACATTAATCCTTCTTAACCATATTTTTAAGATTTTTATTTAAATTCCGGTTAGTTAACATATGGTGAAATATTAGTTTAAGTTATAGAATTAAGTGATTCAACAATTATATACAACACTGGGTGCTCACTACAAGTAACCTACTTAATCTCTATCACCTATTTAACCCATCCTATACCCTCTCCCCTCAGTTTCTTCTCTGTAGGTAAGAGTCAATTTCTTGGTTTTTCTTTCTCCCCCACACTACATTTGTTTGTTTTGTTTCTTAAATTCCACATAAAAATGAAATCATAGGGTTTGGTATTTCTCTGACTTATTTCATGTAGCATAATACTCTAATTCCATTCACATCCTTGCAAATGGCAAGATTTCATTGTTTTTGATAGATGAGTAATATTCCATTGTGTATATATATTACAACCTCTTCATCCACTCATCTGTTGATGGACATTTGGGCTCTTTCCATAATTTGGCTATTGTTGATAATGCTGCTCTAAACACTGGGATATCAGTATTTTTATATCCTTTGGATAAATGACCAGTAATGTAATTGCTGGATCATAGAGTAATTCTAGTGTTAGCTTTTTGAGGGACCACTACACTGTTTTCCAGAATGGCTGCACCAGTTTGCATTCCTACCAACAGTGTAAGACGGTTCCCTTTTCTCCACATTCTGGCCAATACCTGTTGTTTCCTGTGTCATTAATTTTATCCATTCTGACTGGTGTGAAGTGCCATCTCATCATAGTTTTGATTTGTATTTCTCTGATGATGAGTGATGTTGTTTTCATGTGTCTGTTAGCAATTGGATGTCTTCTTTGGAAAAAAAAAATCTTTCCATGTCTTCTGCTTATTTTAAACTGGATTATTTGTTTTTTCAGTATTGAGATTTAAGTTCTTTATATATTTTGGATACTATCCCTTTATCAAATATATTATTTGCAAAGATCTTTTCCCATACTGAAAGTTGCCTTTTAGTTTTGTTGCTTTCATTGTACAGAAGTGTCTTATCTTGGTGAACTCTAAATATTTATTTTTGCTTTTGTTTCCCTTGTCTCAGGAGACATATCTAGTAAGAAGGTGTTACAGCCTAGGTCAAGGATGTTACTATCTGTGTTTTCCTCTGAGAAAACAGTTTCTTGTCTCACATTTAGGTCTTTCAACCATTTTGAGTTTATTTTTATGTATGGTGTGAGAGAATGGTCCAGTTTCATTCTTTTGCATGTTGCCATAGACATAACACCAACATCATTTGTTAGAGAGACTGTCTTTTTTCCATTAGATATTCTTGCTTTGCCAAAGATTAGTTGACCATAGAGTTGTCGGTTCATATCTGGGGTTTTTAATTCTGTTCTATTGATTGATTTGTGTCTCTTTTTGTACCAGTCCCATACTTTCTTGATCACTATAGCTTTGTAATATAACTTGAACTCTGGAATTGTGATATCTCCAGATTTACTATTAGTACTATCATATAATTTCAGTTATGAAAATTTCTGGCCCTGCTGAGCCACAAACACAATGCTTTTCTAGCTCTGGGTAGGTTAGAGTAAAACTAATAGCCAAGAAAAGATCATGACAAAAGGTCTTCTCAATCCATGTCAATTGTTTGTATTTATTACATCCTCTACACTCAGTATTACATTGAGGGATTTGATTATAAGAATATAGCTATCTATATCCAAATTTGTGATGGACTTTTCCCTGATAACATAGGCTTATGGAGGTTAAATTTCAATGATCACCATATAAGCAAAATGAATTTCTGTAATATTCTATTCAAAGTTCTACAAACAGTAATATCCACAATATCAAATATTTGGATGCTCATTGTATTTCAGGAAATTTTTTTACCAAGGTTTATATGAATTCATTTAATTTTCTTAATAAGGCCATATAGAAGGTATGGTTATCATTCCCATTTTGCAGAGGAAGGAATTGATTCACAGAGAAATTAAACAAATTGCTCATGGCCACAGAAGTTAAACTTCTGGAGTAGAACTGAAATTTGTGCTAGTCAGCCTGATTCCAGAGACCACTGTATTCTAGTTTCTCACTGGGAGCCTTTAAAAATTGATAGAGGCTAAGGTTTCATTATAATTTCAATAGTCACTGAACCAAGATACCCAGTTGTCACAATTTTCTCTTGTTTTTTAGTATTTCTCTTCTTTTTTCCATTTTTTAAATGTTGTACCATGTTTAAGACCTTAATCAACTGTGCGGTAGAATGGTCTTTGTGCCAAAGGCATCCTTTCTCAGCAGTCTACTAAAAAGATTTCAGAATAACTGATTTACCACATAATTAAAAATGATGGCCTCCCTTAGCATCTATGTGTAAATTGATTCAATTTGGAAGAGAAACCAAATGGCTTCAACCAACAGCTTTTTAGGCTTAACTGTAAGTCACCTATTCTCTAAACTCAATATGTTCACCACATTTTTTTACATTGAAGATTATTACAGGAATGCCTGGGTGGCTCAGCAATTGAGTGTCTGCCTTTGGCTCAGGGCATGATCCCGGATTCCCAGGACCAAGTGCCACATAGGACTCCCTGCAGATAGCCTGCTTTTCCTCCCTCTGCCTGTGTCTCTTCCTCTCTTTATATGTCTCCCATGAATGAATAAATAAAATCTTTAAAAAAATGAAGATTATTACATACATTACAAAAGAAAAATATAACAAAGAAACTACATGGAAAAAAAATAAAAAATAAAAAAAAAAGAAAAAAGAAAAAAGAAACTACATGGATATGTATTTATACTTTATTTTTCTCTATTTGTATTTAGATATAACAGCATGATCATGAATTAATTTATTAACAATGTTATTTATGACGGTACAATTATTTTCTTTGTAGCAATGACATATATCTGATGAAAAAAATAAGACTCTCATTTTAATTGACTCATTTATAAAAAAAAAACAAGAATCCATAAGCCAAAGATTTGATCCAAATTAAGCTATTCACCAAATTTTTAATGTGTTTATGCTAACACATTTTGAGAAGAGGCAAGCTTCTCTTTGACATGTTCTTATCCACAGAAATGTACACTAATATACAGCTGACATTGTATGAGACAATACATTGTCTGAGCTGACAATGTATGACAGAGACTATAACAATAGAAAGGCTATGTGACTTCAACCCAGGCCACAAATTAGTAGCAAATTGTAGCTTATCACTCTATCTGCATGAGTCAGTTAAGATAAGGATGCTAATTCTCACAAATGTGGGTTTTCTGTTTTTGTAATATAATGTGAATGTGAACGATGATTATCACAAATGAATCTCATCATCAATCTAAACTGAGCTTCCTGGGGCACCTGGGTGGCTTAGTGGTTGAATGTCTGCCTTTGGCTCAGGTTGTGATCCCAGGGTTCTGGGATCAAGTCCCACACTGGGCTCCCCAAAGGGACCCTGCTTCTCCCTCTGCATGTATCTCTTCCTCTATCTGTGTGTCTCTCATAAATGAATAAATATAATCCTAAAAATTACTTAAAAAAATAAATGGAGCTTCTTACTGTTGAAAATGTTTTGCTGCCTGCATTAATTGACACTACTTATGGGATGACTTTCATAGCAACTGGATCACAGTGGAGTAGGTCAAGTTGGCAAGGTGAAAAAGAACTTATGATAAATTAGTAAATTATATGAAATTATTACCTACAGGTTGCTTAGTTTAAAAATCCTTCTGAAGTAATATTGCAAAGAAATCACATTAATGGTAAACATTTTAAATATTACTACTAACTTTATTTTATTTTTTATGGTAAGCAGGTTTATTTTAAATTTTTTTGTTATATTTTTTATTGGAGTTCAATTTGCCAACATATAGCATAACACCCAGTGCTCATGGTGTCAAGTGTTCCCCTCAGTGCCCATCACCCAGTCACCCCAACCCCCCGCCCACCTCCCTTTCCACCAACTCTTGTTCGTTTCCCAGAGTTAGGTGTCTTTCATATTCTGTCACCCTCACTGATATTTCACTCATTTGCTCTCCTTTCCCATTCATTCCCTTTCACTACTTTTTATATTCCGTAAGTAAATGAGACCATATAATGTTTGTCTTACTCTGATTGACTTACTTCACTCAGCATAATACCCTCGGTTCCATCCACGTTGAAGCAAATGGTGGGCATTTGTCGTTTCTAAAGGCTGAATAATATTCCATTGTGTACATAAACCACATCTTCTTTATCCATTCATCTTTCAATGGACACTGAGGCTCCTTCCACAGTTTGGCTATTGTGGACATTGCTGCTAGAATCATCAGGGTGCAGGTGTCCTGGCGTTTCATTGCATCTGTATCTTTGGGGTAAATCCCCAGCAGTGCAATTGCTGGGTCGTAGGGCAGGTCTATTTTTAACTCTTTGAGGAACCGCCACACAGTTTTCCAGAGTGGCTGTAGCAGTTCACATTCCTACCAACAGTGCAAGAGGGTTCCCCTTTCTGCACCTCCTTTCCAACATTTGTTGTTTCCTGTCTTGGTAATTTTCCCCTTTCTCACTGGTGTGAGGTGGTATCTCATTGAGGTTTTGATTTGTATTTCCCTGATGACCAGTGATGTGGAGCGCTTTCTCAGGTGCCTGTTGGCCATGAATATGTCTTCCTCTGTGAAATTACTGTTCATGTCTTTTGCCCATTTCATGGTTGGATTGTTTGTGTCTTGGGTGTTGAGTTTAAGAAGTTCTTTATAGATCTTGGATACTAGCCATTTATCTGATAGGTCATTTGCAAATGTCTTCTCCCATTCTGTGGGTTGTCTTCAATTTTGTTGACTGTTTCTTTTGCTGTACAGAAGCTTTTTATCTTGATTAAGTCCCAATAGTTCATTTTTGCTTTTGTTTCCCTTGCCTTCATGGAAGAATCTTGCAAGACGTTGCTGTGGCCAAGTTCAAAAAGGGTGTTGTCTGTGTTCTCCTCTAGGATTTTGATGTATTCTTGTCTCACATTTAGATCTTTCATCCATTTTGAGTTTATCTTTGTGTATGGTGTAAGAGAATGGTCCAGTTTCATTCTTCTGCAGGTGGATGTCCAATTTTCCCAGCACCATTTATTAAAGAAACTGTCCTTTATCCAGTGGATAGTCTTTCCTGCTTTGTCAAATACTAGTTGACCATAGAGTTGAGGGCCCATTTCTGGATTCTCTATTCTGTTCCATTGATCTATGTGTTTGCTTTTGTGCCAGTACCACACTGTCTTGATGACCAGAGCTTTGTAGTACAACCTGAAATCTGGCATTGTGGTGCCTCCAGGTCTGGTTTTCTTTTTCTATATTCCCCAGGTTACTCAGGGCCTTTTCTGATTCCACACAAATCTTAAGATGATTTGTTCCAACTTTCTGAAGAAAGTCCATGGTATTTTGATAGGATTGCATTGAACGTGTAAATTGCCCTGGGTAGCATTGACATTTTCACAATATTTATTCTTCCAATCCATGAGCATAGAATATTTTTCCATCTCTTTGTGTCTTCCTCAATTTGATTGAGAAGTATTCTGTAGTTTTTAGGGTACAGATCCTTTACCTCTTTGGTTAGGTTTATTCCTAGGTTTCTGATGCTTTGGGAAGCAATTGTAAATGGGATTGACTCCTTAATTTCTCTATCTTCAGTCTCATTGTTAGTCTATAGAAATGCCACTGATGTCAGGGCATTGATTTTGTATCCTGCCACACTGCCGAATTGCTACATGAGTTCTAGAAATCTTGGAGTGGACTCTTTGGGTTTTCTATGTAAGTAACATGTCATCTACAAAGAGGGAGAGTTTGACTTCTTCTTTGCCAATTTGAATGCCTTTTATTTCTTTTTGTTGTCTGGTTGCTGAGGCTAGGACTTCTAGTACTATGTTGAATAGCAGTGGTGAGAGTGGACATCCCTGTCATGTTCCTGATCTTAGGGGAAAGGCTCCCAGTGCTTCCCCATTGAGAATGATATTTGCTGTGGACTTTTCTTAAATGGCTTTTAAGATACTTGGGAATGTTCCCTCTATCCCTACATTCTGAAGAGTTTTAATCAGGAATGGATGCTGTATTTTGTCAAATGCATACTCTGTATCTATAGAGAGGATATTATGGTTCTTGTTTTTTCTCTTGTTAATATGATCTATCACATTGATTGCTTTTTAAGTGTTGAACCAGCCTTGCATCCTGGGGATAAATTCCAATTGGTCATGGTGAATGAATAAACTGTTGGATCCTATTGGCCAGTATCTTTTTGAGAATTTTTGCATCTGTGTTCATCAGGGATATTGGTGTATAATTCTCTTTTTTGGTGGAGTTTTTGTCTGGTTTTGGAATTAAGCTGATGCTGGCCTCATAGAACAAGTTTGAAAGTATTCCATCCCTTTCTATCTTTCGGAACAGCTTTAGTGGAATAGGTATTGTTTCTTCTTTAAACGTTTGATAGAATTCCCCTGAGAAGCCATCTTGCCATGGAATTTTGGGTCTTGGGAGGTTTGTGATGACTGCTTCAATTTCCTTCCTGGTTATTCACCTGTTCAGGTTTTCTATTTCTTCCTGTTCCAGTTTTGGTGGGTTGTGGTTTTCCAGAAATGTGTCTGTTTCTTCTAGATTGCCTAATTTACTGGCATATAGCTGCTCAAAATTTTTTTTTAAATCTTTGTATTTCCTTGGTACTGGTTATGATCCCTTCTTTTTCATTCATGATTTTATGAATTAGAGGCTTTTCTCTTTTGTTTTTAATTAGGCTGGCTAATGTATCTTATTAATTCTTTCAAAGAACCAACTCCTGGTTTTGTTGATCTGTTCTACAGTTCTTTTGGTCTTTATTTCATTGAGTTCTGCTCGAATCTTTATTAATTGTCTTTTTCTGATTAGTGTAGGTTTTATTTGCTGTTCTTTCTCTAGTTCTTTTAGGTGCAAGGTTAGCTTTTGTATTTGAGTTCTTTCCAGTTTTTGGATGGATGCTTGTTTTGCGATGTATCTCCCCCTCGTGACTGCTTTTGGTGTATACCAAATATTTTGAACAGTCGTATCTTCATTCTTACTACCTTCCTTGAATATTCTTAATTCTTCTCTAATTTCCTGGTTGACCCTTTCATCTTTTAGAAGAGTAGTCCTTAAACCTCCACGTGTTTGAAATCCTTCCAAACTTCTTCTTGTGATTTAGTTCTAATTTCAAAGCATTATTGTCTGAAAATATGCAGGGGATGATCTCACACTTTTGGTATCGGTTAAGACCTGATTTGTGACCCATTATGTGGTCTATTCTGGAGAAAGTTCCATGTGCACTTGAGAAGAATGTGTATTCAGATGCTTTTGGATGTAAAGCTCTGTAAATATCTGTGAAGTCCATCTGGTCCAGTGTATCATTTAAAGCTGTTGTTTCTTTGGAGATGTTGTGCTTAGAATATCTGTCATTTGTAGAATGCAGCATGTTGAATTGAAGTCTGCCAGTATTGTTGTACTATTATCTAAGTATGTCTTTCCTTTGGTTATTAATTGATTTATATGCTTGACAGCTCCCATATTAGGGGCATAAATATATATGAGTGTTAGGTCCTCTTGTTGGCTAGATCCTTTAAGTATGATATAGTGTCCCTCTTCATCTCTTACTACAGTCTTAGGGATAAACTTTATCTGATAGGAGGATTGCTGCCCCAGCCTTCTTTTGAAGACCATTTGAATGGTAAATGGTTCTCCAACCTTGCATTTTCAGGATGGAAGTGTCCTTAGTTCTCAAATGAGTCTCTTGTAGACAGTAATAAATGGGTCTTGCTTTTTAATACAGTCTGAAAACCTGCAGCTTTTGATGTGATCATTAAGCCCATTCACGTTCCGAGTTACTATGGAAAGACATGAATTTAGTGTCATCATAATACCTATTCAGTCCCTGTTTTGTGGATTATTTCTTTGGGTGTCCTCTTTCTTTTACAGAGTCTCACTTAATATTTCATGCAGAGCTGGTTTGGTGGTCACATATTCTTTCAGT